>NC_045604.1:54811276-55114306 GCF_009762305.2 Zalophus californianus | reverse complement strand
AGGCACCCTCTGGGATTGCTAGAGAAGGCTCCCTCCCTGAGGGCACATCATCCCCAACCATTTGTATGCCCATTGGGCCTGTAAAAATGCCTTCAAAGATACCAGGGCCTGGGGAGCTCTGCAGCACGGCAAGCATGGGTCATCCTGAGCACTCACGTTTTGGGGCCACAAGGCTCATGATGCCACAGCCTTACCCATTCATTTCACTGCGTGTGTCAAAATCTTATGAGAGCAAAATGCCCGTGCTGCCCGGAAGGGCTCGTGCTTCTAGCAAGCACAGGGGGACTAAGGCTCACACACTCTAGTCACAAAACAGGAGCCCTCAGGGGGCCAAGTGCCATGTCACCGCACTTGGTCACACACCCGCGCACAAGTGAGCTGAGGTAACACATAGCATGCTCCCCGCCAAGTCAGTCCCCCTGGTACGCAGTGAGAGGATGAGGCACACACACCCCCCCGGAGAGGGGGTGGGCATGCATCCCTTACCAACTCCACCTTCACTCTTCGGATATGCCACCGACAGCAGTGGCCCAAGAGGGGTCACCGGGAATGGGAAATGATACCACCATCACTCAGCCTCAGGCACTTGAGGGACAACCTGGAGCGCTCCAGGGGTACCACAGAGGGCCAGGCACAACGTGCTCACATACCCAGGCCACGAGCAGTGTGGTGGTGGAACAGCCCTCCCGCCACGGGGAGGGCTACATGTAACACAAGACAAAAGGCACACGAGAGTGTCCACTGTGTCTGGGGACCTGGTCCTGCTGACGCCATGGGGCAGAGTGTGGGAGGGCAAGGTCGGGCCAATGGGCAGGGAGGAGGGGTGAGGGGCCCAGGGCAGAGCGAGAAGAGCGGTCCCACGGTCCCACTCACCATAAATGTCTGTCGGTGCCTGATGGGACTTCGGCCCAGCCCAGGAGAGCAAGGTCACCACATCAATTGGTGCATACACAAGAGGCCCCGAGGTGAGATCAGCGAGGACAGCAACCCGAAGGGCCTGCTTCAGCAGTGGACAACCCAGGGAGGAGGACACCTGTTACACGGCAGGAAGTCTTGCAGGGTGGGGCTGTCGTGACTGCAACTCATGCCAGGGGCGCACAGGGTAGAGGACCCATGCCACCACCACCCCCCCTCCCCCATGCTGGGTGCTGGAGACCCCAGGTGGCACTTCGGCCTGGACTGCCTGGATGCATATGAGCCAGCACACAGGCCCGGGGAAGGTGGCTCAAGCAAGGGCAGAGTGGGGCTTGGCATTGTGGTCAAGCTCAGAGCCCTCCAGGTATCCAGAGGTCCACCTTTCTCTGGAGACAATCACTAAAGGTGAGCTATCTGGCAGCCAAAAACGCCAATTTCAGGGGAGACAATTACTCCGTAGGGTAACAGGGCCTAGACACCGATCACCAGACCCTCCTGGGACTGTGGCCCAGCTACTGGCCCCCAGCCTTACCCCATCACCGCCAGCCCTGGAGTTCCCAGGGCCCTCTGATCGACCGTAGGGGCAAATGGGACTGGGACTCGCGGGAGGTGGGGCGGGCGGGGTCCGCCCTTCCCGGTTCACCCATTTGCTGATCATCTCTGAGTTGGAAATTGGAAACAATTCCGCGGAGGCTCTTCCAATCGCCAGGGACCATGGCTGGGACTGGGGACTCTTCTCCCTGGCCCTCACCGGATGGCCCATGCCTGTCCCGACTCAGGGTTGAGACTTGGAAAAAATTCCGCCGAGGCACCTCCAGAGGACTTGACCTCACGGCGGATCCTGGCTGTGCTGGGTGGTGCCCTGTCTGGGCCTCCGTTCACGCCCAGGCCGGTCCCCACCCCCGCAGCAGGACTCAGAAAAATTGGTGAGAAATAGAGTCTCACCACCGGTACCCCATGCGTGCCGGCTGCCAGCCCTATTGCGCCCTCCACGGGCCTCCCATAAAGCCTCAGGCCGGACCCCACCACTGACGCCGGGAAAAAATAGGTTACACCGAAGGCCTGACCACCAAGGCCACGGCGGGATGGCGCCTAGGCGCCCGACACCCTCTTCCATTCCTCCGCAGCGCCTCCTGTCGGTCCCCGCGGTCCCTGCAGGAGAAGGTGCACCGGCGGGCGGGGTCCACCCTTGGGAGCGTGGCGGGTGGTCGCGACACCGTTCCCTCATAATCTTGGACATCCAATCTCTGGCAAGCAGATAATGAGCCGACACCTTGGCAGGAGCAGAACTATCACCCTAGTGTCGCCGGCCTTCTGTAACCCCACCTTGTGCACTGCGTCCAAATCCCATCCCTCGCCGACTTTCCTTGGCGCTCCGGAGGGGAGAAACTATATATAAAAGCGGTCGCCAGGTGGCGCCTGACAACCAGCAAGAACTTCAGGGGGCGCCTGGGTGGCTCAGATGGTTAAGCGTCTGCCTTCGGCTCAGGTCATGATCCCAGAGTCCTGGAATCGAGTCCCGCATCGGGCTCCCTGCTCCTTGGGAGCCTGCTTCTCCCTCTGCCTCTCTCTCTCTCTCTCTGTCTCTCATGAATAAATAAAATCTTTAAAAAAAAAAAAAAAGAACTTCAGGGGGACAGATCAAGATCACCAGCCAGTGAGGGCGCACAGTCTGCGGCCCCGACTCCCGATCTTACCCTGGCCCACTTTGGAGGCCTTCTCTCAGCCTAGGGCAGGTGGAAGGCATCTGCTGCGGCTTCGGGGCGTCTGCCTTGGGAGCTCCTGGCTGGCACAGCGTGACCCCAGCAGCCCAAGGGAGACCTGGAAAATCTGGGCAGCTGCTTGTCTGAGGGCAGACTACACAATTCCAAGCTGGCCATTGCGGACATGCGCAAAAAATTCCCAGAAGAAAGACATCAGCAGGCCCTGGGCTCCCAGGACGACTTAGAAACATTTTTGCAGTCAGGAACTGTAAAACCGAAATTATGGAAGTACTCATAGAACAGCCGTGGAGGAATCGTTTTTATCCTATCATTTCAAGCGGAGGGGGTCTTTCTGAGGCGTGCAAACAAAGGTCAGGAGACAGAAAGGGGGTAATCAATACGTTTGACCACAGAAAAGGTTAGACAAAATCTGTCTCTGCGTATGCCGCAATGAAGTCCAAAGACAACAAGCAGGTATGGGGAACATTGGTGCAAATGCACATGTATATGTTTGAGAAGAGGTAAATGTCAATGATGAACTGTTCTATTAAATTAAGAAATAAAAAGCAAGATATAGAACTTCCTTTGGTGTTAAAAATTGTTTTTCAAGTACATGTATTTCTCTTTAACCAGGTATATGGATAGGAAAAGGAACTAGACTCGCTATACCAATTTCAAAAAAAAAAAGAAAAAATGGGAATCAAGTCGCTTTATCCTTATTTATAGAGGTGATAGAGATCCTGTGATGTTGATAGACAGAGAGACACGTTGATCAGTGCAATCAAACAGATTGCCCAAGTCCAACTAAATTTTGGTGAATGTGCCAAGGCCATTCAGGGGAGGAAAGATGGCCTGTATCTCCATCCATTACTGTCCTCCAAATTATCCAGATGAGCCCAGTGTAATCAAAGACTCCTTACAAGGAGGGGACAGAGAGAGAGAGAGAGACCTGCCAGAGAAAATGAGAAGGCCACATAATAATGGAAGCAGAGGCTGGAGTGCTGTGGCCACAAGCCAAGGAATGCAGGCAGCCCCCCGAAGCTGGAGGAGGTAAGGAACAGAGCTCCATAGAGCCTCCAGAAGGAACCAGCCCTACTAACACTTTGATTTTAGCCCCCTAAGACTTATCAGGCTTCTGGCCTCCAGAACTGTAAAACAATTTGTTGCTGGTTTGAGCCACCAAGTTTGTGGTCATTTCTTATAACAACAAGAGAAAACTCATACACCCAGAGAACGAGGAATGTCGGTCACAAATAGAGAGGACACTGGACAGGGATTACTGGATCTCCTTTTACTCTTAAAATTCTAAGAAACTAGGGCACCTGGGTGGCTCAGTTGGTTAAGCGACTGCCTTCGGCTCAGGTCATGATCCTGGAGTCCCGGGATCGAGTCCCACATCGGGCTCCCTGCTCAGCAGGGAGTCTGCTTCTCCCTCTGACCCTCTCCCCTCTCATGCTCTCTCTCTATCTCATTTTCTCTCTCAAATAAATAAATAAATCTTTAAAAAAAAATTCTAAGAAACTAAAGGGGCTTTAAAAAAAACAAAACCACTGTAGCCTCTCCTGCCTTCTGGCTCCTTCCGTGGCAAGATCGGAGGACAGTAATCAGACATCCACAGGCCAAACACACAAGCATGCAGGGAGGCAGGCAGGCACACAGACAAAGAAACAAAAATCCTTTACCTAAATACCCACACCTCATACAAAAGTGAACTTAAAGTGGATCACACGCTTCAGTGGAAAATGAAACTAGAATACACTTTAGCAGGATGGAGGGAGGGTTCCAAGAGGAAAAGTTGGGGATCTAGAGTGAGGCAAAGAGGTTTTAAGAGCTAGCACCAGACACATGATCCATGAAAAGAAACAGATATAGGAAATCATCAAAATTAAAAACCTAGGCTCTGCAAAACACCCTCTGAAGAGGACCAAATGACAAAGGACAGACAGAGGCCTGGGAGGAGGAGAAGGGGGATGAGATGGAAGGCTGAAAGGGAGAGACAAAAACGAGGAAACTCTTCTAGAGGTCAGAACAGGATCACTAGGTGAACAGAGGCACAATCCCTTCACACGGGAAGTCTGGCGCATGTCCAAGGCAAGGAAGAAGAGGACCAAAATTTTAGGGTTAGAATTTTTTTACTGTCAAGTCTATTAGGCAACCAAGTCAGAAAACTAGCTGGGCAGTTTTATATCTAATTCTCGCTGGACATGAAATCTGGGGTTTATAAGCTTAGAGTTTATAATTGATTGTCCACTGGTTATTAAAAAAATACAGCAACAATAGACACTGTAGGGCCCATCAAATTAAAGAAAATACTATGATATTTCATCTCATATACTCTAGATAAAGTAAAGTTGTTGGGCGCCTGGGTGGCTCAGTCGTTAAGTGTCTGCCTTCGGTTCAGGTCATGATCCCAGGGTCCTGGGATTGAGTCCCGCATCGGGCTCCCTGCTCAGTGGGAAGCCTGCTTCTTCCCCTCCCACTCCCCCCACTTGTGTTCCTGCTCTCGCTAATTCTCTCTCTGTGTCAAATAAATAAGTAAATAATCTTAAAAAAAAAATAAAAGTAAAGTTGTTGAGGGTGCCTGGGTGGCTTAGCTGGTTAAATGTCTGCTTTTGGCTCAGGTCCTGATGTCCTGGGGTAGAGCCCTGCATCGGGCTCCCTGCTCAGCGGGGAGCCTGCTTCTCTCTCTCCCTCTGACCCCCACTCGTGCTTGCGCTCTCTCTATAGTGCTCTCTCTCTCTCAAATAAATAAATAAATAAATAAATAAAATAAATCTATCTTCACAAAAAAGTAAAGTTGTTCGGATATAAGAAGAAAGTTGTATCAGGATGACATAATCTCATCTGCTCTAACCCCTAAGAACACAGGAGTACAGGTGCTGAGAAGCCTCGCTGGGAACTTACCAACAAGACCGTGTAGAAGCAACCGTTGCAAGGGAACATGTAGACTAGAAATACGGCAAATTTCTGAGGATTCTCCAAGAGTGTTCAGTCGTGTTCAGTCTGGGCAGGGGTCCATTTTGCTTTTCTAAAATAGCTGTCCGAAGACCTCGAGGCTATCAGCTCTCATCCTTAGCTCTGGTAAAGGGGACCCTTTTACTGGCAGTGGGGAATGCCAAGCAGCCACCTCATGAAAAGGATCAACCTGCCCACCAACACCACCTCCCACGGCCAATAGCAATGTGCCTTACCAACATGGCACTTTCACTTTTGTACTGGAAGCTGGACATGAGTGCTCAGTTGGCTAAACTAAGTCTCCCCAGTATGAACTCATATAATGATACACATTAACTTAATATGGATTTTATTCCTTCCATCTCCACTTGCCTTGAACTCTAACGTTAGTTTGGAGTATGTTATGTTTATTGCTTCATTAAAAGATAATATCCTGCATGGAAATGGCTTGTGAAATAGGGTTAAAATAGTGGCTGGCAAAGAGAAGCTAACTCTCTGAACATTCATTTGCTTCCCCAAACAAAACAGGCTGTAAAGGCAAGATGTCCATTTCTGCAGGTCGATGTTTAAAATTAAGTAGATGCATCAAAGCCCCAAAGGGACATACTGGTGATGTGGCCAATGCAGACCCTTGCCCAGTTCCACATCCCTGGCTCCCCTGAGTTACCTAGCTCTGGTGGGGGAAGTAAGCAACCTTTCAGCCTACTGAGGGTGCTTCAAAGCCTATGGAGTTTGGGTCTGCCCCATAACTCCTGCAAGACTCCAGGCCAGAGGGAACCCATATCCAAAAAGCTTTTTTTTTTTTTTTTTAAGATTTTATTTATTTATTTGCGAGAGAGAGAGAGAGAGAGAGAGAATGAGCAAGAGGTAGGGGCAGAGGGAGAAGGAGAAGCAGACCCCCAATGCAGGGCTCGATCCCAGGATCATGACCTAAGCCGATGGCAGACACTTAACCAACTGGGCCACCCAGGTGTCCCTCCACATGTCTCTTATTAAATGAAACCCAGGCCAGTTGCGTCAGCCCAGCACAGCACCCCCACAACACAACCTGGCAGGCGGTCCAACTTCCTGCAGCTCTGCCTTCAGAGGAAATACAGGACAAAACTTAGAATGAGGCAGATGCCAGGGACACCAAATGGCCTGCTCCAGTGACCAGGCTCTCCCTACATCTGCCCTTTTCCAGATACATGGCCCACTGTGTCAGGGGGCCTGAGCAGTAGCAGGCCCCACCTGCTGAGCTGACTGCCTCCAAGAGGTGCTCGGGGCTTGTGGGGTTCAGGGAAAACCCCAACCACCTGAATGGCTTCAGAGAAAGGAAAGTCCACACCAAAAATATCCTTCTGAGGCGACAGATTTAAATTTGCCACATGAAGTCCCTCCTTGGGCTGACTGCCCGATCATGTCACACACATTTCCACCACACAAGGTTCTCGGGGGTCTCTTACTGAAGAACACACAGATCATCCCTAGCTGTGCTGCGCTGGCAAAGGAGTCCAGGACTCCCCACACCTCAGGCTTCCTAACAGGGGGAATATGCACTCTGTAGGTAGGAGCCTGGGGTGAGGCAGCTGGTAGATATCCACCAAAGCCCCAACCTATGAAACAGTCCTGATCCAGGACTCTTGTTTGGATCCCCAGTGCTGAGACTGCCCCTCCACACAGTCTGTAGCTCCTGAGCAGACATCAACCTGCATGGAGCACCCGAGGCACACAAAACTCGGGCAGATCCTGGGAGAGCCAACAGAGTGCCTTCATGGTGTGAAAAACCCACATATCAAAAATTTTTCAGAGACTCTTTACCAGGGACCTACCTACAGTCCCCATTTTGACCAGCATGTTGGATGGTGTCCATAGTTCCTCTAGAAATCGGTCAATGTTCCCAAGTGTCCTGTATTAGAGACTAGCCCACATCCCACACAACCTCCCCCTCCCCAAAAGGAAGTCCAGACTCCTGCAGCTCCCATCTCAGGAGACACCTGTGCATTTCGGAATGTTGGTGCTTGCAGTGAGGCACATGCTCCCAGCCCCAGACAACATGAAACAGTAACCGGGCTTCTCTAGACCCTTGCTTGCCCTGGTCTGGGTCCCTGGCTCCCCGAACTGCGCGGCTTATGCATACCCACCACTCATCCTCTGGGTCCAGAGACCTCAGTCTGGGCCCTTTATGCCTATAGAGGACCTCCTGACGCCAGAGCACCGGCACAGGCCGCCGGGTAGAGTTATCCCACACCTGAAAATCCTTTGAGGTGGCATCTTTAAACTAGGGGCAGTCATCGTACTGTGGGTCTGACTGCCTGACCCGTTACTGGGTTTCTCGAGCAGCAGGGTTCCCAGGTGTCTCGTGGTGGAGGATGGCTCAGGCAGGAGGTCCCTGCAGAGTTCAGCGCCACCCCACCTGACCCTGGCAAGGCAAACCGGTTTCCTCCAGCTCTGCCCTTCGGGGGAATGTGGTATCTGGCTTGGAATGAGGCAGAGGCCAGAGACCCCACATAGCCTGCTCCTGTGACCCAGACTCTCCACACAGCTGCCCCCTTCCATGCCCCTGACTCACCAGATCTGGGGACCTGGGCAGGTGCATGGCACACCCGCTCAACCAGCCTCGGCCTGCAGGGGCTGCTGCAGGCCCCTCTGGTTCTGAGAGGACCCTTACCACCTGAATGGCCTCAGGCTGGAGGGAATCCACACTGGTGAAATGTTTGGAGGCCACAGCTTTAAACTGGAGACAATCAGTCTCCAGTTGGACTGCCTGCCTCATGGGGCCCTGGGCTTCTCCAGCAATCCAGGCTCCCAGGTGTCTCTTACTGGAAGATCCCTTGTCCATCCTGTGCCTCCCTCGCCTCTGTCGACCCCTACAAAGCTTCCAGAGTCCTCAGGTCTCTCTTCAGGGATTATGTGCATGTTTTTTTGAAGATTGTCTTTTCTTTTCTTTCTTTCTTTTTTTTTTTAGTGATCTCTACACCCAATGTGGGACCCAAATTCATGAACCCGAGATCAAGGTCACATGCTCTACTGACTGAACCACCAGGCGCTCTGGGACTGTGGGCATTTGTGGAGGTTAGGACTTGGAATAAGGCAGGTGCCAGGTTCTTCCAGTAGCCTGCGCTGTGACCTCTCCTCTCCCTACACCACCTGGTTTCAGATGTCTTGCTCGCCATATTTCCAGTGCTTGTGCATGAGCATTGTGCTCTTTGCAGCCGGCCTTGGACTGCCAGAGGGTGTCTTGGCCCATGGGCTTCAGAGAGGATCCCAATGACCTGAATGGCCTCATGATGGAAAGAGTCAACCCCAAAACACTCTCTGATGCTCTGGCCTCAACTGTTGACTTGCCTCCCACATTTGGACTGGCTACCTGATGGGGTCACTGTGTTCTCTAGCAACAGACCTCCCAGAAGTTCCAGTTGAAGCTGGAAGCTCAATGAGTTATTCTAGGAGGGCCGATAGCCACCCTTGAGGCTGGAGGGTATTGGGGGAGCAGCCTGGTTTCCATATTCCTGGATGGCCCTGGCAGCCCATGTCTGGCTTTCAGGATTTGGACTACACGTGGGCAGCGTCTATAGGTTCCGGGCCATCAGGGACCTGGATCAGACCTGCATCCCAAGAGGCTTGGTCTCAGGAAGGGGCCATGGGGTGACAAGGCACCTGCCTAATGCCAAGCCCCAAGTTACCTACATGCTTATATTCCCCCTGAAGGCAATCTGCTCTGCCTTGCCACAGCTGGACTGGCCCGGATGGCTGGGTATCTCCAATAAGAGACCCTGTGACCCTTGACTGCTGCTGAGAAAGGTAAAGGAAAATAGTGTCGCTTGTATGTCAAGTGGGTTTTAACATGTAAACTTGGGGACATTACATAATGCGCCTCATGCTGGTCCTCACTGGAGGAAACAATGAACTTTGAACTGTGCCAAGCTGCAAATGTCCCAAGGACTCAGCCCAAACACTTGCAACTTGGTACAGTAGGTCTTTGCTTAGTGACAGCCTCAGGAACCCATTATACTCAGCCAAGGATCGTTTTCTGCTGCCAACACCCATCAAAATTCGTGGTAAAAAACACATACAAACATTTTGTTTGGCTTTAAAAGCCCTTGACTTCCGTTCCCTAGGGGAGGCTACAGTTTGGGTTGCTGTCCAGATCTGTTCTCCCCAAAAATGTTTTTGTTTTACTCTATCTCTGCTTCTGTTCTCGGGGGACGTTTCTCATCAAAGTAGAAGTGGTATCAAGCTACACGTGGCTTCAACTTCGGTGCGGCCGCCGGATTCTCGCCTGGTACCTGCCTGAGCACTTTGTGCTCTCTGCCCTTCCCCGTGACTCCGGGATCCTGTAGGCTCTGAACCTTCCTCCTTGGTTGAGACTCTAGCCTTTCCCTGGGTGTCTTTTAGTGCCAGCTTTTATAGAGGAGTAACACTTCTCTGTCCGGATTCTGTTCCATACGATTCCTCACGGGGGAGGAACACCTCCCTGTCTAGACTCTAATCTGTAGGGCTTCTCACAGAAGACTGACACTATTCTGACTATACAGTTTCTACAGGGGATTAACACTGTCATGTCTGGAGTTATCCAGTGAGGACGCTCTGGAATTTTCAATGTCAAAAATCACTACCTAGGGCGCCTGGGTGGCTCAGTTGGTTAAGCGACTGCCTTCCGCTCAGGTCATGATCCTGGAGTCCCCGGGATCTAGTCCCACATCGGGCTCCCTGCTCAGCAGGGAGCCTGCTTCTCCCTCTGACCCTCTTCCCTCTTGTGCTCTCTATCTCTCATTATCTCTCTCTCAAATAAATAAATAAGAAATCTTAAAAAAAAAAAATTACTACCTAAAGGGCAGCCCCCATCTGGAACTCCGGGTAGTTTTACAGGTACGTATTATGGTACTTCTTCCGGTAAGCTTCGGTCAGCATGGATCTATATTACTAAGAGTGATTTAAAATTGCAATGGCCAAACTCCCCTCTGGCAATCACCAGTTTAAAATTCTCTGTATTGGGGAGCCTGGGTGGCTCAGTTGTTAAGCGTCTGCCTTTGGTTCTGGTCATGATCCCAGGGTCCTGGGATCGAGCCCCGCATCGGGCTCCCTTCTTGGCAGGAAGCCTGCTTCTCCCTCTCCCACTCCCCCTGCTTGTGTTCCCTCTCTCAATGTCAATAAATAAATAAATAAATAAATAATCTTTAAAAATAAACAAATAAATGGGTGCCTGGGTGGCTCAGTTGGTTGGGCGACTGCCTTTGGCTCAGGTCATGATCCCCGAGTCCTGGGATCGAGTCCCACGTCGGGCTCCCGGCTAGGCGGGGAGTCTGCTTCTCCCTCTGACCCTTTCCCCTCTCATGCTGTTTCTCTCTCTCTCTATCTCTCTCTCAAATAAATAAATAAAATCTTTAATTAAAAAAATAAAAAATAAAAATAAACAAATAAAATCTTCTGTATTTTAGAAAATAAATAAATAAAATAAAACTGCAACGGCCACTTTGGGCATCCTTTGAAATTCTAAAAGTTATTTATTTGCATGCATAAAAGGAAAAGGGATATAAAACCAATAAAAACGAATGGGAAGCGTATTGTCATTGGTATTTTCAGGCCTCCAAGCAATCAAGTGACTTGAAACTCGCTTTGTCACCAACTAGACTCCAAGACAAGATTTTATTTATTTTATTTTATTTTATTATGTTATGTTAGTCACCATACATCATTAGTTTTTGAGGTGGTGTTCCATGATTCATTGTTCGCGTATGACACCCAGTGCTCCATGCAGTATGTGCCCTCCTTAATACCCATCACCGGGCTAACCTATCACCCCAGCCCCCGCCCCCCCCGCAAGACCTGACTTTTAAAGCCCAGCTGACTGTACCCAGACCTTTGTCCCACACTTTTCCTTAAGCTCTCCTTTCCAGCTTCTCTCTTAATTCAGGTAAATGGAAAGTGAAACCAACCCCTCAAAGATTAGGGACTGCCCTGATAAGGCTTCCAGCCAGCCAAGACCACCCAGACCAGTTTGAGCTTAACCCCTGACTCACACCTGCACAGATGGGCCACGGAGTGACTTCTAGAATGACTGACAATGACCTTTACCTCACTAGAATACTAAAATCTTGGCCCAAAGGGGAGCCTCAGCCTCATTCACATAACATACAATGTGTGTATAGGCATGTTTCCTTAACACACATGCGGGACCTCATACCCTCCTCTCAATCCAATGACAAGGCTTCCCTACCCGAATATTCATCTTCACCCTAAATAAAAGGAACCCATCCACCCTTGCTGGGGGAGTCAGGGCTTTGGAAACCATTCCCTGTCATCTCTTTATTTGCTGCAAATGAAGTTTTTTTTGTGCACAGCTCACCTGCTGCAGGGTCTGTAACTCACCAAGGAGAGGGCTCGCGCGGGCTTGGTGACAGCTTCCTGACAAGAAAATAACCACACGCTCTCTAAAGCCAACTCTGACCTTCCTCAGAGACTTTCCAAGGTAGAAAGCTTCCCTGAGATGCTGCACTAACCCTTGTGACAACAGTCACTACTCCTCTGCCCACCTCTTCTCCCTGTTTCCCACCTCTCGAGCCCAGCTGAGCTGAACTTTCAAACTATAACAACAACCTTGAAGTTGCCCCCAAATCCCCCCATCATTCAAGCACCTATAAGGTGAAACCTAATGAAGGAGGTTTAGGAACTTCCTCTGTTTCTTGCAGCCCTTGCACTTGGGCTGAACTGCAAACTATCATGAAGGAATTTCCCGATGCCCTTGAAGACCCTCTAGGCTTTGCTAAGGACCTTAACTTGATCGCCCACACTTACAAAGCCAAACTTACAAATAACAGAGGTTATTCTGACCTCTACCAACTTATTCACGTGCCTGTAGGTAAAGGCCATGCTGGGAAAGCTTTAACTTGGATGAGTCCACCTTAAGGGGCACCCTTCAAAAAAAGAGGATTTCAGAGCTCTTGTTTCAGAGCTCTTGGAGACAGTGGAATCCATTCTTTGATTGATATGCAGAAGCTTGTAAAACACAAAATGACTTCAAAAACAGTGTTAAAGGAGCTTTACAGCATGCAAATAAAACAGTCTTTAGTAAAACACTTGGCCATCTGACCAAGCAACTAACTTAGTCCATCTGCCAGAAACACAATTTGCAATTTTATTTCAGTTACTTATAAGGGCATGCACACAAACAAGTGTGTGTGTGGGTGTGTGTGTGTGTGTGTGTGTGTGTGTGTCTGTGTGTGTGTGCTCAGCCATGAAATAGGCAATATTCTTGCTGTGGAATGATCCAACACGCTTGAAAGTCACTACTCTGACACCACAGTAAACTGATCAACAGGACTTTGCGCAGCCAGCTGGGAAGTCCAATCTAAGCGCAAGCACCCTTCCTGACTGCACACACACGGGGATGACTTCTCAAGACCACACTGTACTCACCAGGCGACAGGCTCAGACTTCGTTGCCTTGTCTCTTCCGGTTTGCAGCCAAGCAGCAATCATGTTTTAAAATAGCTTCTTCCACTTCTTGTAACTACCTGCAAGGCTGGGGATGCTGCCGATGGCTCCCCAGATGTCTAGAGCTTTGCCCACCATTCAGAAGATGTCCCATTTGTCATATCTTTATTCTGTCTACCCGACTTAGAGCAGCCCTCTTCAACAATACTGTGGGGATCCTGTTGCCCCTGCCTGTTTTATTCTCAGGCTAACAGAGCAGTGTCAGGATGAATCTAGAGACAAATGAATCTCACACTGTAATTTCCAAAAAGTGTAAGGTTAAAAGAATATCGAGAAAGGAATTTCAATGTAGTCAAGTAAAGACTAGAATAGATTTACTGAAGCTGAAGAGAGAGTTTTAATCCCGAAAGTACACTGGTGCATAATTAAAGTTTGGTTTTCTTTCGGTTAAAAGCACAAGTATTCTTGGATTATACTGGTCTGCTCTAAATAAGAAATTGGAAATAATGAATAATGTTTATTTACCTTTAGGTAATCTACCTGTGAGACAAGATTCTATGTTTTGTCTCCATCACGTTTGAATACCCAAACACACTGAGTCTTCTGGATATTAAGAGACCTAAGTTTCACTTACAACTATGTGACCCCAGGTACTTGCCTTCAAAATCTTGTCACTTGGTCAACTAGATAATTAAAAACTGTTTCATAGCCATCTATAATCCTGTTTGATCAAGTATCCAAAACCTTCTGATTTTTAGCAGACTTCCCCAAATCAAATTCTAAATAAAGACTTTTTGACCTTTTCTTTTTTTTTTTTAAGATTTTATTTATTTATTTGACAGAGAGAGACACAGTGAGAGAGGGAACACGAGCAGGGGGAGTGGGAGAGGGAGAAGCAGACTTCCTGCCAAGGAGGGAGCCCGATGCGGGGCCCGATCCCAGGACCCTGGGATCATGACCTGAGCCGAAGGCAGACGGTTAACGACTGAGCCACCCAGGCGCCCCGACCTTTTCTAAATAAAGACTTTTTACCTAAAAGTAAACAAGAATTTTCAGAGACCTCCTGGAACTTCTCAAAAGAGTTGTTCCCTCTCTGTATAGAAAGGGAGATCTTACACTAATTGGGATTATTTGATATATCAAATTACATGGAAGCATTGTCAAACAAAAAGTGATGCTAAGTGATAAAATAAAAAGCAATCCTAAGCCTTAACGATGTATTTCTTTTTTTTTTTTTAAGATTTTATTTATTTTACAGAGAGAGAGAACAGGAGCAGGGGGAGAGGCAGAGAGAGAGGGAGACTCCGGCTCCCCGCCGAGCAGGGAGCCTGATGCGGAACTGGATTCCAGGACCCTGGGTTCATGACCTGAGCTGAACCCACTGAGCCACCCAGGTGCCCTAATGATGGATTTCTTTTCTTTTTTTTTTCTTTAAAGATTTTATTTATTTATTTCAGAGAGGGAGAGTGTACACAAGCAGGGGGAGACAGGCCAAGGGAGAGGGAGAAGCAGACTCCCCACTGAGCAGGGAGCCTGATGTTGGGCTGGATCCCAGGACCCTGAGATCATGACCTGAGCTGAAGGCAGATGATTAACCAACTGAGCCACCCAGGCGCCCCACCTAATGATGAATTTCTGTAAGTATATATTATAAGTGTTCCAGAAATTTATGTAAAATTCCTAAAATTCTGATATGTCTTGATAGAATGTTCTCAGTCACAATTTTCGTTAGTATCTTAGAATGTTATGTGTCACAGAAATAACCAAATTTCTTTGTCAATTACATCATAATGAATTCTCTTGAGATCTCTAACCACTGCTATTTTGAGTCTTTTACAGGTAGTTACTGTTTTAAGTGCTTCATCTTCAAAGTGACTCATGAGAAAGACTTAGATAAATATGCTAAAACACAGATATTATACATTTAAAATCATAACACTGAGTTTAGTTAGGAACACATAATTCAACATTTCTAAAACACTAATGGAAAAATGATTGCTTTAATGTTTTCTTTTTTTTTTTTTAAGATTTTTTATTTATTTATTTGACAGAGAGAGAGACAGCAAGAGAGGGAACACAAGCAGGGGAGTGGGAGAGGGAGAAGCAGGCTTCCTGCCAAGGAGGGAGCCCGATGCGGGGCCCGATCCCAGGACCCTGGGATCATGACCTGAGCCGAAGGCAGTCACTTAACCAACTGAGCCACCCAGGCACCCCTGCTTTAATGTTTTCTTCTCCAGACTGAGAGGACCCCAATTCTCTTCATGAAGCTATCTATAACCTACATCAATTTGGTTAAAGGGGTTTTTTACAATGATGTTTGAAACATTTATCTTTTTCTCCCAGCCCGATCCCTCCAGAATTCTGAGACTCTTATTAAGTCTCCTTATTTTTCATAACAATGCATGTATTTGCATAAGTCCAATAAGTATCTATTGGTTGCCCAATACCCCTAACCCCTGCTTCTTTCATCCACAGTAGATAAAAAGAGATCTATTTCGACATTATGAAGGCTTCTACTGCTTCTAATTGCTTCTATTCAAAATAACCATGCTTTGGTAGAGCAGTCTTTCCACGGTGTGCCTCCAGAAGATAAAGACCTTAAAACCACACCTTATAACCTGGGGACGTCACCTATTGGAAAAGGGGTCTTCAAGAAGACTCTCTTCAACCCTGTTGGAAAGACCCCTATCAAGCTGTTAACCAATCCTTGTGCTACCAACTTCCAAGGAATAGCCCGTGGGATTCACGTGTCCCCTCTACAGAGAGCACCAGCCCTGACTGCACATGCCCACCAACAGCTGACCTGAGAGTAGACTTCCGGAATTGAAGCGGACAACAGCTGAATGTTCCCAAGATGACTGGACCAGGTCTGTAGAACCCTTTCCTTGCTGCTGCTGCTGCTTGCCTTGCTGTTGTTGTTTTTCCTCTTTGTTTGGTAGAGATGACACTCTTATCTGCATTTCTCAGTGGGTTACAAAAGGGGGAGAGCTCTGTGTTAGATATCCTTCACCAGAAACTCCAATTTGTTCATGGTATTGGAAACCCCTTGGTCTTCCCTGTAACAAATTTCTCTCTAGTCCCCGGCGCCTCTGCTGATTAGCCCCACAGCCTATAGATGTTACCTATCACGTGAACTTGTTAGGACAAGCTGTTCCCATACTTTGTTTCAACCTTTCCCAGGCACAACTATACAGGCTCCACCACATACCTTGTAAAAAGTGTTGTCAGCAATGACTCCCATTTTGTACTTTGGACTCCATCTTGTTAAAAATATGGAACTGTGCTGGGGCGCCTGGGTGGCTCAGTTGGTTAAGCGACTGCCTTCGGCTCAGGTCATGATCCTGGAGTCCCGGGATCGAGTCCCACATCAGGCTCCCTGCTTAGTGGGGAGTCTGCTTCTCCCTCTGACCCTCTTCCCTCTCGTGCTCTCTTTCTCATTCTCTCTCTCTCAAATAAATAAATAAAATCTTTAAAAAAAAAATATGGAACTGTGCTGACCTTCCTGAATTTCCAAAAAAAAAAAAAGTTATTTGCTTAAAAAGGACTTTCTGTGGACTGTAGAAACGATGCTTTTCCTAGCGGTGAATGAAATGTCCTTGATCAACCAATGAACTGCAACAGATAAACTTACCCTCCAATCTCAGTTCTTTGTTTTTCCAATCTCAATTCTTGATAAACTGATATAAGTTTTACTTTTTACTGCCTTAGATCAGCTCTGTTGCACTGCTAAATTTCTTAAGCCCCTTAGATACTTAATTCGACATTCTTAACAAATTTACTTATTATGCAGATTAATATGCATAATGTCTGTGAGGTTTTTAGAACATTATTTCTGCTAATCGCTCTTCTTATGCTCATCACCTTGGTAAGACAGGTCCATTTAATAGGCTGGTGGTTTTGGAATCCAGATCCTCTACAACCACCAAGATTATGACCACTCAACAGGTTGATTCATCTGAACCCCCAGATGGCTTAATAAAGCTGCAGAGGAGAAAACTGCCTAAGGACCATTTTCCAACCTCTGCCTTGTTGCTCGAATGTGGCCTAACCCTAATGACAGTGAGACGTTGAAATACCTATCTGAGACTTAAAATACCCTCTGACGTGGGACATGACTTTCTGGGATTGGTCCATCTCAGTGACTTGGGCCTAAGCTGGTCAGCAGTGCTTTCAGAGCAAGGACTTGAACAAAAGGGGAAATGTGAAAGGTGAAGTAAAATGGAGCCGTTATGTCAAGGGGTTTTACAATGGAAATGGGAGACCATTAAGGAGATAGACCTTCTACATGCCCTCATGGAATGAAACCATAAACCTTGAACTAGGCCAGACTGCAAATATTCCAAGGACTCGGGCCCAACACCTGCAATTCACTGAAGTAAGAGCTTTTGCTTAGTGACAGCCTTAGCAGCCAATTATCTAGCCAAGATTAGTTTCCTGTTGCCAGCATCAATCAAAATTCTTTAAAGCAACACATAAAGCATTGCCTTTGTCTTAAAAAACCCTAATGTTCATTCCCTGGTGGGGGACACAATTTGGGTTGCTACCCTAACTGTGTTCCTTGAATTACAATCCAGAGACCCCAAATAAATGTTGTTTGTTTTGTTTTTGTTTTTTGTTTGTTTGTTTGTTTTATTTTAGCTCTGCCTCTTTTCTTGGTCTACACTCAAAGGCAGGGGCTTGAACAGACAGTAAGGCTACACGTGGACTGACTTGCACCCATTTCACTGGCTACCGTAGAATGATTTCAGGAATGGGTTCCCTCTACCCTTAAGCCTCTGCAGGTAGTGCTGCGTGGGCCTAGCTCCACAGATCTGGAGGGCCCCAGCTGCCCAAGTCTTCCTAAAAGAATGTTACTTACTGTACGCTCACTCGGTGGAGCAGTCCGGGGCTGCCATGGATCTGGAAGAGGGCATGGGTGTGCAGAGGGCAGGTGACAGAAGCCAAGTCTCAGGGGACAAGGCCTATGCCCAACTGCAAGCAGTAGGGTACACAGATGTGCATGTTCCCCTTGAAGGCAGGGCTGGAGGATAGTCTACTGCTAGCCAATTGGCTGGCTGGCGAGTCCTCAATAAGAGAGACTTGGGAGTCCTGGTGGTGGGATATGCCTAAGACTCCATCGAGTGGTGGAGTCCAAGTGGTGACTGACTGGAGCCAATTAGTAGGTGCTACCTAAAGAGTGATGTTTAGCGGGAATGGGCTCCCTCCACCTTGGAGGGGCCTGACTGCCCAGGGCTTGCTGAAGTGGTGTGTTTTGTGCCTGTGCATGCAGTGAGATAGTTCAGGGTTGCCAGGGATCCAGAGCAGAGCAAGAGTCTGCAAGCTTGGCATGGGAGCAGGCTTTGGGGGACAAGGCCTAGGTCTCATCACAAACTATGCAGATGTGGGTATTCCCACAAACAGAAAACGAGGATACTGGACTGCTTTACTGGGGCAGAGCAGGGGCAAGCTGAAATTTTTTTTTTTTAAAGATTTTATTTATTTATTTGAGAGAGAGAGAATGAGAGATAGAGAGCACGAGAGGGAAGAGAGTCAGAGGGAGAAGCTGACTCCCCGCTGAGCAGGGAGCCCGATGTGGGACTCGATCCCGGGACTCCAGGATCATGACCTGAGCCGAAGGCAGTCGCTTAACCAACTGAGTCACCCAGGCACCCAAGCTGAAATTTTCTTTTCTTTTTTCTTTTTTTTTAGATTTTATTTATTTATTAATGAGAGACAGAGACAGAGAGAGAGAGAGAGGCAGAGGGAGAAGCAGGCTCCCAAGGAGCAGGGAGCCCGATGCGGGACCCGATCCCAGGAGTCTGGGATCATGACCTGAGCTGAAGGCAGACACTTAACTATCTGAGCCACCCAGGCACTCCCCAAGCTGAAATTTTCAATGAAAGCCTCCTTGGGAGCCCCAGAGTACTGTAGACACCCAAGGCCTCATAAAGCGGTTAGTCCAATTGGGGACTGACTATTGCCAATTTGAAGCACCGCCTCAGGGTGATTTTCAGGGAGGAGATAGGCTCACTCCACCCTCAAGGCTATGCTGGTGGTCAATGGTTGTTGCTTGTTATTTCATTTTTTTAGGCAGCCTTCCTAACGGGTGTAAGGTAATATATCTCATTGTGGTTTTGAGTTGCATTTCTCTAGTGATCAGTGATGAATGGGCATCTTCTCCTATGCTTCTTGGACATTTGAGGATCTCCTTTGAGAAATGTCTATTCCAGTCCTTTGCGCATGTTAACTTGGGTTTTTGTGGTTGGTGTTAAGCTGTAGTTCTTTACATATTCTGGATATTAACCCCTTATCAGACACATAATGTGCAAAACTTTGTCCCATCCCCCAGGTCGTCTTTTTGCCCTGTTTAGTGTTTCCTTTGAATAAATCCCACTTGTGTATATTTGCTTTTGTTGCTGTGAATTTGGTGTCACACCCAAGAAGTCATTGCCAAATCCAATGTCATGAAGATTTCCCCCATGTTTTCTTCCAGTTTGATAATTTCAGGTCTTACACTGAGGTGTTTAATACATTTAGAGTTAATTTTTATAAATATGAAGTGTCCAGGCCCATTCTTTTGCGTGTAGATATCTATCTTTCCTAGCACCAAGGAGTTTGGCATTTCTGAGGCTGAGGGAGCAAGCCAGTGTGTCTGTGATTTGGTAATTGGAGTGAGTGGTGGAAGGGGAGATTGGAGATGCAGGCAGGGCCTGG
The DNA here is from genome assembly GCF_009762305.2 of Zalophus californianus. Lineage (NCBI taxonomy): Eukaryota > Metazoa > Chordata > Mammalia > Carnivora > Otariidae > Zalophus > Zalophus californianus. Next base: position 55,094,625 of record NC_045604.1, on the reverse strand, counting down.
ACCATAAAAGATCTTGATAGCACATGCCAAGAGTCTCAGTTTCATTCTCAGTGCTTTGGGAGGCCACTGGAGAGTGACATAAAAGATTTAGACTTTTAAATAATCATTGTTTTCCTCAAAGAGTCAAACACAACATTATCATATGACTGAGCAATTCCACTGGGTATGTATTCTAGGTAACTGAAATCACACATTCGTACAAAAACTTGTGTATGTGATTGTTCATAGCAACACTCTTGTAGCCAAATGGGTCAACAACCCAAATGTGCATCTTTTGATGAATAGATACACCACACATTTTTATCCATCCAATGAAATATTTATTATTCAGCCAAGAAGTGGAATGAGCCACTGTTACACGTTCCAACATGGAGGAACTTTGGAAACACTGTTAACTGAAAGAAGCCGGCCACAAGAGACCACATACTATAGGACTCCTTTTTCATGAGACCTCCAGAATAGGCAAATCTATGGAGTCTGAAAGTAGATTAGTGGTGGAGAGAGTGATGAGGGAACAGAAGGCAAGCTGAGGACAAAGCAGAAGCTGACGCCACACAACGCCCCCCCCATGGGATAAATGTGACATTCCTCAGGCACTCCTGGCTGCCCTAAAGGAAAAACAAAGAGTTAATTTATAGTCTCGTCTCCCTCAGTTTACAAATGTTTTAGCAATCTACAAGAACAAAGCATTCCTATCATCTATAACCTAGCTTCCAGAAGGAAATTAAGTGCCCTTATAACCTGCAGCCCATTGACAGATAATTGAAGCAGGCCGAGTGTTGTTCTTCCAGGGAGCTCCCAACAACTATCTTCAGGTTAATGCCTCACTAGAGGGGTAAACAGCCTTTTAAGTTGACAATGGCAAGGCCTCCTGTATCTTGTAGGTCCTCTTTAGCATGTGAGAGTTCTTTGGGAAACCTTCCTTTTTTCCTTACCTCCCCCAACCCCATAGCATACAATCAGCCACCTCTCACAACCCTGGTGCAGCAGCTCTTTCTGCCCACAGGTTCTGTTCACATGCTTTAATAAACCACCATTTTGCACCAAAGACGTCTCAAGAATTCTTTCTTGGTTGTCAGCTCCGGACTCCTACCCCATCGAACCTCACCTATATTCGAAGACCCCACCAAGAGGGTACAGGGAGGGAAAAATACAACTAACTGCTAATGGGTAGAGTATTTCTTTCCGGGGTGATGGAGTGGTTCTGGAATTAGGCGGTGGTGATGGTCACACATCACTGAATATACTAGAAACCACTGAACTGTACATTTCTTTTTTTTTTCAATGGGAGAGCATTTATTTTTTTAATTTAATTTTATTATGTTAATCACCATACATTACATCATTAGTTTTTGATGTGTTAATCACCATACATTACATCATTAGTTTTTTTTTTTTAAAGATTTTATTTATTTATTTGAGAGAGAGAATGAAAGATAGAGAGCACGAGAGGGAAGAGGGTCAGAGGGAGAAGCAGACTCCCTGCTGAGCAGGGAGCCTGATGTGGGACTCGATCCCGGGACTCCAGGATCATGACCTGAGCCGAAGGCAGTCGCTTAACCAACTGAGCCACCCAGGCGCCCACATCATTAGTTTTTGATGTGTCAATCACCATACATTACATCACTAGTGTTCCGTGATTCCTTGTTTGCATATATCACCCAGTGCTCCACGCAGAATGTGCCCTCTTTAATACCCATCACCGGGCTAACCCATCCCCCCAGTCCCCCCCTAGAACCCTCAGTTTGTTTCTCAGAGTCCATAGTGAACTGTACATTTCTAAACGGTGAATTTTGTGAGGTCTGTCTCAGAGGAAAAAATGCTATTACATATATACTTGAAAATCCATCGTGGCTGCTGAGTAGTAAATGGATTGTGCTGGGCAGGAACAGTAGAGGCCATTAGACAAGAACGGCAGCAGTAAGTCTGACCAAATTCACACCCTGAGAAGCAGTTAGATCTCTGATTCCAAATCCCATGTTCTTACCTCTATGCTGTATAGTTTGGCATAAAGAAAGGGGCTTAAGTTTAGCCATTTAGGTGCCCCTTCCTGCCATCTAGCTCCGGAAATACTCAGGCCACGTTTCCTGAGGCCATTTCTCTGTTGAGTCTTCAAACGCTAGAGCTGCGGTTTGGATGCAGTTGCCACATCCTGGGGAAAACTCATTCCTTCTCTGTGTCAGAACAATCAGCATAAAGATCTACCGTTGAAAGACAAGATGGAGTAAGGGCCCTGAAGAGTTCTGGCCCCAGAATTTGAGATTCTTCTTAGGAGAAGACCTCTCTTGCACTGTCAGGGCAGGAGAAGTGTTTCACTTTTACAGAAGGATTATGTACGACTCCTTTGTTGGACTACCAGGAATTTTGGGCTCCAGGTTTCTTTCAAGGCTCTCAACCTGAAAGTTAGGAAAAAAATCTATCTTGGGTGGAGCACTTAGGGATTTTTATTCATTAAGTGCTATTTTAAAGTCCTTCTCTTTGGTGGTAGAAAAATATTTTGTTATGGGCAGAGGACAGAGAATATTCAATAAAAATGGGATACATGAGATGCTCATGGTAGATGTGCTGAGTGCTAGAGTTTAGAAAAAAACAGCTGGGTTTTCCAAGGTTTGTTCTTTCTTTTCCCGCAAAGGAACTGAAGTTTAGAATAGAATTATGGAGAAGACATTGTGATGGTGTACTCCTGTAATCTTTCCCGATGTCCAGGGTGCAAAAAAACAAAGATGAGAAGCAAAAAGAGGCCTTGGGAGCCTCCTCAGTAGGGGTCTGACACACCAGGCACAGGCCATCGCCCTTGGCAGCATTCCCTCTAGTTTTCCAAAATGTTATTGCCCACTGGCCCAAAAGGCAAACAACCTGCCTGTTCTGCTATGGCCTTTGCTTTCTCCCATAAAAGTAGATAGGCAGCCCACCCGTTATCAGGAAACCAGTGCACCGAGAGACGTCCACACGGACAGAAGAAACTATTGAACAAAGAGAATCCTGGGTAATCAAATATGACACCCAGAGGCAGCCTGGCTAAAATCACTCCGTCAAATGTAACATTTAAGAAATTTTAATTAATTATTTATTTATTTTTTTAGATTTCATTTATTTATTTGACAGAGAGAGAGAGCACAAGCAGGGGGAGAGGCAGGCAGAGGGGCAGGGAGAAGCAGACACCCTGCCGAGCAGGGAGCCTGACGTGGGACTCGATCCCAGGACCCTGGGATCATGACCTGAGCCGAAGGCAGCCGCTTAACCCACTGAGCCACCCAGGTGCCCTTAAATTTATTTTTAATCAATTAGAGTTTTGCCTCAGTGATGTGTGTCTGTCCACGTGTGTCCATCCTGCAAATTCACGGTAATGTGCGAGGAAATTCATGGTAAAGTACAAATGCTAGGCAAACTAAAAAATACTATTAGGATTACCCCGATCTTAGGAATCCAGTGTCAGCTTGAGCAATACTTCTCAGGTCAAGAATACCTTTAAGCAAGTGCCGATGCCAGCTAATAAAATGGTACATTATCCTAGAATATCATGCCTGCCTTCCAGTCTTCTAAGACACAGGAGACATTCAATTCTTAACTTCTCAAATGTGGAAAACAAAGTCATTTGCAAAGACTTCCAGTCTTAAATTACTTCCAGCCCTGGATGAGCCGCTCCCTGGACACCAAGGAGAGATTCCCTTTAAATAGCTTTACACCCCACGCATGAAGTATTTTCAGGGCTTGGACCGCTAAGTCCACTTGGAAGGGTATGAGCCCTGGGACAGGCCTGCAGGGCGGGGAGACTGGCTTGTAGCCAGCTGTGGCTAGCATGATAGCTCCTAAATTCCTCTCAAGCAACAGTTCTACAAATGACCTCCTTTCTCCTTCCCTGTTCCTTTGTATAGGCAATTACCCCCGTCATCCAGAGGCTAATGTGGATGCCATTTTGAGTCCTCGGGTCTTTTATTCCCTAGACAGGATCACACATGAGATGCTTCTGTTCTTCCTCAAAACTTCTCTCATATCAGTTCTTTCTGTCATGACCCTAGTTGTCCATTGGCTTCTTAAGGCCTGACAGCTTTAATCTAAATGCTCAGAACGGAAGACTTCTGAAAACTGATGTGCTGTTCACCTCAGTTCCCAGTTTTATCTTCTGCTGCATTCTTCCCAGTGTAACCTTCTGCCCAACCACCCATACCCTCTCTTGTATATGCTCTGTAGTATTTCCTGCTCCTGTAGCCAGTTACCAGAACCTTAATATCTTAATGCAAATTCATTGTCTTCCAGGTCTGGAGGTCAGAGGCCTGATGGGGTCCTACTGGACGAAAATCAAGGTGTGTACTGGGCTGAGTTGCTTCTGGAGGCTCTAAGGGACAATACTTTTCCTTGGCTTTTCCAGCTTTCATAGGCTGGCAGGCCCTTTCCTTGGCTCCCAGCCCCCTCGTCCATCTTCAAAGCCAGTGATGTTGCACCGATCCTTCTCATGCTACCTCTCTGGTTCTCCCTCTTCTGCCTCCCTCTTCCACTTTTAAGGACTTTGAAGGATTCTTGTGATTACATTGGGCCTGCCTGGATAATCTAGATTAGTCTCCCGGTTTAATGTCAGATGCTTAGTAAACTTAATTCCCCTTTCCACGTAGCCTGATTTATTCACCAATTCTGGGAATTAGGACATACACATCTATGGGGAAATGTTATTCTGTCACAAGCTCTATCCTATTCTCTATTCCCCCATACTCAGGAAATGCTTTTATTATGCCTCATTTTGCAATTATTTTGGCAAAATCAATTAATTGAATGTTGTTCCTAAAACCTTATGTTTTAAATTAAGTAAGACTAGTAGTTGCAAATTACATATTTAGAGGTCTGGATTTATATTTTTGGGGAAAAAAAACCATGACATTGAATGGCCATATGTATGCTCACTTTGCCTTATAAAGCACACTGGTCCCCACTCTGGAGATCCTAATAAAACGCAAACCATGTTTTTTTTAAGATTTTGTGTATGTTTGACAGAGAGAGAGAGAGTCAGTGAAAGAGAGAGAGAGAGAGAGAACACAAGCAGGGGGAGTGGGAGAGGGAGAAGCAGGCTTCCCTTTGAGCAAGGAGCCCGATGTGGGGCTCGATCCCAGGACCCTGGGATCATGACCCGAGCCGAAGGCAGACGCTTAACGACTGAGCCACCCAGGCGCCCCTAAAACACAAACCATTTTAATATCTAATTAGCTTAAACTAACTATACTAATGATACTGCTTAATTATATTTTATAGTCAAAAGCACTATGTTTCAAATGTAAGTATTTTAAAAGACAGAGTCTGATGCTATATGTAAATCATTTCTGCAAGAGCCATTCCTACATTTTAGGACCCGTAGCGACTTTTAGCTTAAAGTTCTGTGGTTGTTACTGCTTCCTTAGGCTCTAAGAAGGGAGCAGACAGAGGCGACGATAGGTAAATTACTTATCCTCTTAGTCTGAAACACGGTGCGAAAAATAAAGGCGTTAAATAAGGGGCTGGTGCCTGGGCTATGACAGAAATCACTTCTTACTATCTTTCCAATATCAAGCCATTAAGAGAAAGGACACTAGAGACAGAGGGAAAAGCAGGAGCCAAAGGCTCCTGAAGAGATCTTCAGGGGGTGAAATACTTGGTTCTTACCAATGTCATGCTGATACTACTAGAACAAGTTCAGATGTGCAGTGTTTACCAAAACTGACAGATTAGAGAAACTTTTTGTCCCTTCCCAGGAAAGCCTTCTCTGGTCACCTCCAGAGCAGAAGAGGTCTGGAAGGTATCTGCTCTTACAGAACCTTATACTTCTCCTTCACAGCATTCACCACAACCCTCATACACATTATTTTTGTAATTGTTTGATGTGTGCCTACCAGGTGACTGCCTTGCTTACCACCGTATCCTTAGCTTTATCACAAAGATTGGTTCATCCTAGGCAATTTAAATGTTTGATGAATTTAATAAAACCTCAGCAGAGAGGGCAGAGGCTGTGCTTTTTGTTTGTTTGTTTGTTGTTTAAATGTTTTTACTTTTGGTACTGTGAAGCACTTCAGGCAAAAACAGTGTCCTCAGCTCTCAATCAGCGTTTTCTGAAAGGACCCATATCTCACTCATTAGGAACTCTACATGATGTACTAGCTGAAGCCACCTCAGAGGCTCCTTCCAGTTTCTTTGTTGAAAGGAAACAATACGAACTCCACAGGTGGTACATGAAGATAGATTTTCTTTGATGTCACTTGTAGAGGGCTCTTAGAGTAACCTGTCAAAGTTGGGGAGTGGGAACTAAATTCGTTGTGACTCTTCTCTTATATTTTGAGTCGGTAGTTCTGAAAATGTGGTCCTGGACCAATCATTGGTATCACTATTGCTGGAAATGCAAATCCTTAGACCTCAGGGTAGTCCTGATCAATGAGAAACTCTGGAAGTGGGGCTCAGCAATCTCTTTTAATAAGTCTTCCAAGTGATTCTGATGCATGCCAAAACTTGAGAACTACTCTCTTAAACCAAAGTTTAAGTCCACTCTAACGATTAATAGTCCTTTTGGCTACCTCTGCTCCTGACGTCTATAATAGCCCAGACTAGAGATGCCCATTCCACGCATATGTGTCCTGCTCGGTGTGTACATTCCCTCCGCAATTCATAGTGTTGTGAAAAGCCCAGCGATGCTCATATTTGGCACATGTGCCGGTCACAGGAACTTCCTTAGGGTATTAGGATAAGATGGGCATCTGAAAGTAGTTTGTTCATTAAACACATCAAGGAAGCAGTAGCAACAGTAGTAGCAACTACTGATAGATGACACCGCAATGACAACCCAAGGAGGCTGATTGTCAAGATGAGTTTGAAATTTGCATGTTGTGCTTTGGGGGGAGAAGAAAGTGAGGAGGCACCTCTGTATGCGTGGTTGCTCTTCCTCTTGTGACTTTTCACGTCACTACATTAATAGTGGAATCCTGCATTTTAGTTCAGAAAAAATACCGCCCAGTGCCAGTTTTCTCCAAAATAAACCTCAATTATCCAAGTCAAGCGGTTGAACTACGGGAGGGTGGGGCGGGAGATGCAGAAGAGAACCTGGCTAGGATGGCTTTCTTTTGCTAAGGACCGGCTCTACTCATTCCTTGCCTCACGTCCTTCTACTGGTTTTTCTTTTCCCGGGCCTCGTCCTCCCCGCTTGCCCCGCCGGCCGCGCTCGGCCCTTCAAGGTCAGAAGTGGCTACGAGGCCCGCTCGGCCCGCTCGGCCCGAAAGCGAACACAGATCTCAAGAGGTCAGGGAGGCCTCCGCTGCGGAGCAAAAGCTCAGAACGGGGAAGGCTGCCCTCGCGCGGCGTTCGGACGCAATTTGCAGATGAGGCAGCGGGGCCTCTTCCGCCCGGACTCCGGCTCGTGGCCCCGCCCCCTTCGCCGCACGCCGGGGAACGCTCCGCGCCCGCGACGACTCCGCCGGCGTGTGGCGCGCGCGTGTCGGCCAATGAGGTGCCAGGAGCGAAAAGCGGTGACCAATGAGACGCTGGGAGGGTCTGCGTGGCCGACCAATCGCGACGCCTGGCACCCGGATGTGATTGCGGGTTCTGAAACCTCGCTCTGAGGAAGTGTGAGGGGCTCCGCACGTGGGGCGGGGGCAGTGAGCCGGGAGGACGGGTGAGGGTGTTGGGTTCAATGTCTCGCGCGTGGGGCTGACGTGTTCTCTTTGGGTTTTGAGCGGGGGATAAATCAGTGTGGTTATTGGTCTTGGGAAGAATTCCACTGCAGGGGGCCGGCGCCAGCGTGAGTGGAAGCCTAACCGATGGTACCTCAGAGGGCGAGTAGGAGGGTCTTGAAGGCGCCGCTCGGACAGTGACAATATGAACCTCTTACCCAAAAGCTGCCAGGAGTTCGGCTCCGTTGACTATTGGGAGAAGTTCTTCCAGCAGCGAGGAAGGAGAGCTTTCGAGTGGTATGGAAGCTACCTGGAGCTGTGCGGGGTGCTGCACAAATACATCAAACCCAGAGAGAAGGTGAGCGCGGCCTGGCGGTCCCGAGTGTGTGTTCGGGAATGTGGGAACGAGAGCTTTAATCCTGCCGTCGGTGGAGAGCGACAGGCCCGTATTTTAGTAACAAACGGGGCCCGTATTTTCCGGGTTCTATGCGTCACTCGGCTAAAAGGCAGTTTTAAAATGTTCTTTTAAAGGTTTTCAGGTAAGAGACCTCCTGCTCCCAGCTCATCCTTGAATTAGTAATCCCACTGGAACAGAGACTTTAGTAGTCCCACCTAGCTATCGCCTCCTCGAGCAGTGGTGTGCGTTTCTGTCACTGTCCGTCTCTGTAGAGCAGATAATACCTGTGGCTTTACTGATACCTGAGTCTGTTAACGGAGTGGTTGTTGCTGGCACACTGAGTTTCAGGCACTGTGCTCAGCTCCTCAGCAACAAGAACCCCAAGGCACGTTCCGGGAGTGACAACTGCTAAGTACAATGCTAGGGGTTTGATGGAGATGGAGTGTACTGGAGGTGGGGAAGAAAGAAGGATAGAAAGGTGACATTCGTGGAGGATGCTCTAAGTGCCAAGACTTATGCTGAGTGCTGTGTGTGTGTATGTGCCTTCAACGGTTGAAATCTCAATAACTCTGTACGGTTCATTCATTGTATTGATTTGGAAACTGCGGCTCTGAGCGCGTTTCTTGTCCAAGATCATACATGTAGTGAGTGGTCACATGGGAATTTAAACTCAGCCCCATTCAGTCCAAGGCTTATGCATTTCCCACCAGCTTTTCCAGAGATGGTGACAGTGGGGCCGAAGTTTGAAGGTTCAATGGGCGATTGCTCCACAGAGAGGGAGGCAACAACTTGTGTTTTAAGTTTGGCTTTACAAAATAGCAGAATAAAGGCACCTGGGTGGCTTAGCTAAGTGTCTGACTCTTGAGCTCAGCGCAAGTCTTGTCCTCTGCGTTGTGAGTTCAAGCTCTGCCTTGGGCTCCGTGCTGGGGGTGGAGCCAACTTAAACAAAACAAACAGAAAAAGAAAACAGAATACCATGAGGTGTGCCTTTAGGTATGAGTGGAATAGATTTATGCCACAAGTAGGTTTTCCATAGTAAAACAATTTGGATTGTGTGACTTCCTATCGCTTCATGAGTAATCAGTGCTTGCTTCAGAGAAAGAACAACCAGGATTCGCTTGTTTTTGCTGTATGGAAACCCATTTTTACATACCTTGTATTGTGTGACTGAATGTGGTTTTCACTGGTGAGTTTCTCTAAGCAGTAGTGTTTCAGGATGGAACCTTGAATCACCTCTGTAATGGTGCTCTCTGCTGATAATAACCTTTACACCTTTTGAAAAGTTAACAGCCAAGGTGAGACTTGATCCTGGAAGTGTCTGCAGGTCATTCCTTTGCCTTGATCACCTTTACGTTGTTGGCTTTTTCCCCTCAGGTGCTGGTGATTGGGTGCGGTAACTCAGAGCTAAGTGAACAGCTGTATGATGTGGGCTATCAGGATATAGTGAACATCGACATCAGTGAGGTGGTCATCAAGCAGATGAAGGAACGCAATGCCAGCCGACGGCCCCAGATGAGCTTCTTGAAGATGGACATGACACAGATGGAGTTTCCTGATGCTTCGTTCCAGGTGGTGTTGGACAAGGGCACCCTGGACGCTGTCCTGACAGATGAGGAGGAGAAGACCCTGCACCAAGTGGACAGGATGCTGGCTGAGGTTGGCCGTGTCCTGCAGGTGGGCGGTCGCTACCTCTGCATCTCCCTGGCTCAGGCTCACATCCTGAAGAAAGCAGTGGGTCACTTCTCCCGGGAGGGGTGGATGGTGAGGGTGCACCAGGTGGCCAACAGCCAGGACCAGGTGTTGGAAGCAGAGCCTCGGTTCTCCCTACCTGTCTTTGCCTTCATCATGACCAAGTTCAGGCCAGTCCCTGGCTCTGCCCTTCAGATCTTTGAGCTATGTGCTCAGGAGCAGGGCAAGCCTGTGCGGCTGGAGAGTGCCGAGCGGCTGGCCGAGGCGGTGCGGGAGCGGCAGCAGTATGCCTGGCTGTGCAGCCAGCTGTACCGCAAGGCCGGGCTGGGGAGTGTTTCTCTGGACTTGTGCGATGGGGACACGGGGGAGCCACGCTACACACTCCACGTGGTGGACAGCCCCACTGTGAAACCATCGCGGGACAATCATTTTGCCATTTTCATCAGTGAGTTGGGATTGCTCCCTCTCTTCCCTGGAGGGGCTGGCTCATAGGGGCTGGGGCTTTGGTGGATGGGTACACCGTGGCTGGTTTTATCTTGCAGGGGGTGGCACTTCAAGAGGTTAGACTAGCCCAGGCATGAGGAAGGGGGAATAGAGCTGTCCAGCTACCTGCTTAAGATTTGAGGCTTATTTCTTCACATCTTCCATTGCAAAGGCTTGGTGTGAGAATGGGTTTGGTAGGGAGGAGAGAGAGGGATAAATTAGGTAAGTCTCACAGTGTAGAGAGTTACTTTGTAACATGGAGTCATGGAAGCAGCAGGGTCTCAGCTCTGTAGCCTGTGAGCTGCACGACTTGGGGGAAGTTGGCTGTGCTTTTCTGCTGAATTTAGGGATACAGTACAGAGTAGTAGCTAAAAAAGTGACTTTGGGTTCCAGTTCTAGCTCAGTCCCTTCCTGGTGGTGTGACCTTGGATGTTCCTTTTCTTTCTGTGCCTGAGTTTCCTTATCTATAAAGTGGGATTGTTAACTGTGTTGTGTAGGTGTGAGAAGTATAAAATCTCTTAGAGTGGTGCTTGCACATGATAAGTGCTTAATAAACAGAAGTGACATTAGTGAAGGGTATAGATGATACCCGATTTACCTCAGTAATGATCAAAAGAAATAAGATGATGAAGTGCTTTCAAAAGTAGAAAATTCTAGGGTGCCTGGGTGGCTCAATCGTTAGGCATCTGCTTTCGGCTCGGGTCATGATCCCAGGGTTCTGGGATCAAGCCCCACTTTGGGCTCCCTGCTCAGTGGGAAGTCTGCTTCTCCTTCTCCCACTCCCCCTGCTTGTGTTCTCTCTCTCACTGTGTCTCTCTCTGTCAAATAAATAAAATCTTCAAAAGTAGGATATTCTAGACAAAGGCAAGATGTTGAAATCATCATGCTGGTAATTTGCTGACAAGTGAGCTATTTTCCCAAGTATTCCATAAGCCTACCTGTCTACTTGGGGGAACAAATAGTAAAGTCGATACAAGCACGGAGCCTGGGGCTTGGCTGCCTGGGTTTGAGCCCCAGCTTCACCATTTACTAATTGTATGAACTTGGGTAAATAATTCCATTCTGTGTCTGAATGTCCTCGTTTATAAAATGGGAACAATAATACCACCTGCATCTTAGACTCTTGTGAGGATTCAATTAGTTTCTGTTTGTAAACTTCTTGGAATTTTGCTTGGCATGTAATAAGTGTTAGTATTACTGCTATTTTTCTTGCACTAGGTACCTGCCTCTCCCCCTTATATGGTCACGTAGGTCCTACCATGTGTCTGATGGCTGCTTTGCTCAGGGCATTGTGCACTAGGGAATTGATAGCCCTCAGTGGGTCACAGTTGGAAGGGATGCTGGGCCTACGCCGGGGCTGACTCTGCCATATAGGTCATATTGGTTGGGGCTTGAACACTCTTCCCTGGACTCCGTGTCACCAAGTGCCTCTTTCCAGTCCCCCAGGGTCGTGAGACTGAGTGGCTCTTTGGCATGGAGGAGGGTCGGAAGCAGCTGGCGGCCAGTGCAGGCTTCAGGAGGCTGATCACAGTGGCCCTCCACCGAGGCCAGCGGTACGAAGGCATGGACAGCATTCAGGCTGAGCTGTCAGCCAGAGTCATGGAGTTGGCTCCTGCCGGGATGCCCGCCCAACAGCAGGTAACAGAGCTCTGGCAACAGCTTTCATGGATCTCTAGAGAAGTCATATTAGCAGCCACGAAGGCAGACAGTGTCTTAGAAGGAGCTAGGATGAGGGTCTCTGCCTCTAGTCTATTCCTGGAGGGCATGTCAGCAGCTCAGAACTAAGTGGGCAGTACTTACGTTCTCTTGCCCCAGACAGTGAGAAGAAGGAGAGAGGTTGCTCTTTTGAGACCCCCAGTAGCATCTGTGTTTGTGGAGCCTCTGAGACTCCACAGAGATGAAATGCTCTCCACCTTGCAGGCTTTGGAGCCAACAATACTTTGGATTGTTCAGACTCTGTTTCTCCTTACCCTCTTTTGTGCAGACCTTCCTTGAGCATTTTGCTTCTTAGAACCATCATCTGAGTGTAGAATGGAAAAGAGGCAAAACAGCTCAGGTTAGTTTTCAGGATATTAGCATTGCTGGTCTGGTATTTTCCTGGGAAGGAAACAAGGTTTTTGCTGACATTGTCTCATTCCATCCTGCTGATGGCAGTTGACAGGTGAGTGCATTACAGGTACTTTATCCGTGGTAGATAGGAAAGCCAAGGTCCCTGGGGGTTGTTGCTGTAGTAACAGATCTGAAAAGATGAACCTAGACTTCCAGGTTCTAGCCTGTGGTTCTGCCCACTACGCTGTCTTGTGTTTGCAGATGAATGTGTGTTTGATTCTTTCTGGCAGACTTTGGGGTTGGTGTCCATCAAAGAGATGTAGATCCTGTGGGGAGGTCATTTGGGACCTTCTCTCCAGTGCCTGCATCTCTGCAAAGTCAGGGGTCCCTGGTGATTATTAAATACTCTTGGAGGTCTTTAAAAGAAATAGAAGCAAAGATTGGGAAGGGAAATGGAAAAGTCTAGGGGAAAAATGTATTTTTCTCCTAATTTTTTCTCCCGTTTAGAAAAATGGGGAAAAAGATGAGAGTAATTGGGGGAAGGGGGAGATTTCTCCAAACTTGGAATGGTTGCTTTCTCTCTGGATTTTTGTTCTCTTTATCCCTGTTCAGATTCCTTCTCTCAAAGTTGTAGTTCCCTCCGAAGGGTTCCCTGTAGCTTTTATGGAAAATCCTTTGAGGATTCCTAAGGAGAACATCATGTTTTTCTGAGGGAGAACCCTTGCATTTCACTAAGGGTTTGGGAGATCTTTATGTGTTCAATTGGTTTTCCAAAGAGTGAATTAAACCTTTTGTGATCTGTTGAAAGGCCCCAGGAAAGTTCTTTAATAGAATGGCAAACCTTGGAAATTCTTGCTGTCCTGAACCTTGGTATGGGGATTCCTCATACACACACACAATCATTTCTCATTGTTTCTTAATTGAGCTGGTGTTTGACCACATCTCTGTTATATCTTCAGGTGCCATTTCTGTCTGTGGGTGGGGACATCGGGGTCCGGACCGTTCAGCACCAAGACTGCAGTCCCTTGAGTGGCAGCTATGTGGTCGAGGACGTGCAGGGGGATGACAAGCACTACTTCCGACGGCTGATCTTCCTCAGCAACAGGAATGTGGTGCAGTCAGAAGCCAGGTTGCTGAAGGATGTGTCTCACAGAGGTGAGGTATCATCCGCACACTGGTGGGACCCAAGTGGACGTGGTCTGGACTCTGCATTTGGGGTGGCCAGACTGACCTGGGAGATTGGCCAAGATGTAGGACAGACCTGGGTACCTGTGATCAGAGGCACATGGCTCTGCAAGTTGTCCTGTTACCATTTGGGCTCTTCAAGTGTAAACGGCAATAAGCAGAAAGGAGGTGTATGTTGTTCTTGAGCGAAGCCTGGGTCTCAAATGATAAGGGGCTGGGGTGATGGTTTACCAAATAGATGTGGTTATCACTTTAATGCCTTCAGTTTAGAGGCCATCCGTTTTGTACGTTGCTCCATATGCATCTGTTTTGTGTTAATTCAGTAAACTTCTGGGAGGTGAGCCAGAAACGTTACAGGTGCAGGTGAACCCCATCTCCTCCATACTGCCAGCCACTAGCATATGTTTCAGAAGGGCTTTAGAGTTGGTGGGTACCTTAGAGGTCACCTGGTACGGTGCTATTCAGTAGAACTTTCTGCATTGGAGGGAATGTTTAATATCCACTTAGCTGCCCAATATGGTAACCATTAACCATATGTGCCTTCTGAGCACATAGAATGTGGCTGGTGCAGGTAAGGTGCTGAATCTTTAATGTTTTTAAATTGTAATTTATGTTTACATTTCAATAGCCACAAGTGGCTAGTGGCTACAGTATTGGACAGTGTAGACCTAGGCCATGTCCTCTAGGATCCCTTTTTTTTTTTCCTTAAAGTAGGCTCCGTGCCTCGTGGCATGGGTTCTTGAGTGTGATCAAGCTCACAACAGCACAGTGCTGTTGGTATGGCTTGCTTTCGAGTGCCAAGCACAGGACCTCATCATCTCTCTCTCTCATTTAGCCCAGAAGAAACGGAAAAAGGACAGGAAGAAGCAGCGGCCTGCTGATGCTCCAGAGGACCTCCCCACAGCCCCAGGGCAGTCCATTGACAAGAGTTACCTGTGCTGTGAACACCACAAAGCAATGATTGCGGGCCTTGCCCTGCTCAGAAACCCGGAGCTGCTCCTAGGTGAGGGAGACTCTGCTGCCTGCCACAGGAGGGGGCGTGTAAGACGACAGCTGTCTTGTGGTTTGAGCACAGCGATTACAGACCAACAAATGCACATATATTCATAGTTTTCTTCTTCCCATTCTTCTTCTAAGTTAATAAACATCCAGTAGCTTTTCCCTCAAACTCAGATTGTAATCTCAAAATGGCTGCACATGTGGGTGTCTAAATTTTTTCATTATTCATTTATTTAAAATATTAAAGTATAAAATGTATTCAGTGAGATACATAAAGTACAGATTTTAAGTTGTTCATTTTGATGAGTGTATATGTGTCTACCCATGTAACCAGATGGAACATTTAAAATCATGACTCCAGAAATTCTTGTGCACTTGAGAAGAATTTCTGGCTTTCAGTAATGTATTATTTGAGCACCAGATGCAATTCTTTCTTGAATTTCTACTTAATTAAAAAATCTGTATTATAGGTAGAACAATCATAGCCTTATTACTAATAACAGGTTTGGATCTGACCATAGTAGCAAAAATGTTCATTTTTCTGTCTGGGCTTGTAACTGTTCACCCAAAGTCCTGAGTATGTCTTACTGAAACATCCTGTACTCCCAGCCTATCTTGGTGTTGATGTATGTCCCTGGAGTCTCAGTTCTTAGGTTTAATCCTCAGATATTAATCTTACATTTAATGTCTCCTTTCGGTGATTCTTTCTTATTTCTTGTCTTCTTCTGTCTGCCTGCGATTGCTGAGGTTTCTCTGTACTTAGGACTAGGTTTTGGGCCTTTGTTTTCCCGTGATTTCTGGAACTTGGATGGATTGCTGTCGGTGGGTTGATGTTTCTGAGAGGGCAGCTGTGGCCTTTGAGTTGAAAGGTGGGCAGAGGGCATTGCATCTACATTACCTTGTGATCATGAGCGAGATGTTGGCCATTGTCCCTCCCAATTCCTAGGGGAAATCTAATAATGCTTATGGTGGGGACTCTCGGTATGATGTCAGCTGAGTGCTTTGGGATCTTTAAGCGTCTGTAATAATAACACACAGTTTCTGGATCTAGTAAAGGAAGGATTGTGAGGCCACGGTTGAGTTTTCAGATGTCAGACTGGCCCTAAAGTTCTGGGATGAGACAGGCTGGGCCTCTAAATCTTGTATCCCCTGGGGAGAGCCAATAATCCAACTCCCTCCTTTGCCTTCCCCAAGGCTGGTACAAAACTTTCAGTGAGCAGATTGTCAAATGATGCTTTATTTCTTTATTGCAGAGACCCCACTGGCATTGTTGGTGGTAGGCCTGGGTGGGGGCAGCCTCCCCCTGTTTGTCCACGATCATTTCCCGAAGTCCTGCGTTGATGCTGTGGAGATCGACCCCTCCATGTTGGAAGTGGCCACCCAGTGGTTTGGCTTCTCCCAGAGTGACCGGATGAAGGTCCATATTGCAGATGGACTGGACTATATTACCAGCCTGGCGGGAAGAGAAGGTACTGCTATTAGGGAATTTGGAGGGGTGTTGAGAGAAGAGTCATCCAGAGTCAGCAGGCCTGCAAGGGCCTCTAGAATTCATCTTGAACAATTAGCATTGTCCCAGTCTTTCACCCGTTGATTTGTTCATTCATTGGTTGATGTATTGATTCAGTAAATCTGGAGTGCCAGCCATGTGCCCAGCACTGTGCTAGGGGCTGGGGTACAGCAGCACATAAAACCGACTGTTTCTGCCCTTGGGGTGCTGACAGCTCAGTGGGCTTTTCTCTTGGTTCTCTTCTGGCTCTGTGTCCTTGCCACTTCCTCATCCTCCCAAGGAACCCAAGGTCTGTAGCCAGGTGAGGAAAAGGGGAAGAAAAGTTGGGGTGTGTGTTGGGAGTTGTTTTTTTAGTCTTTGAGCTGTGGGTGAAGCAGAGAGAGAGCCAAACAGCATTCGTGTAGATGAGTGGCTGTATACTTGGGGGCATCGGGCAGTGTCTACACACACATCTTTGGTCCTTGTAACCGCGGGGTGAGGGTGCTTCTGACAGTGAGTGAGTAGAGACCAAAGATCCTGCTAAACATCCTACCGTGCACAGGACAGCCACCCCTAACACAGAATTATCTGTCCCCAATGTCAGTAGTGCTGAGGTTGAGAAACCCTGAAGCAGATGCTACTCAGCAGGAGTTCTGGTGGCCGTGCTGCTGCTGGAGTTAAGGCTCCATTTTGCTCTAATATTTCCTGTCTCAGACTTAGGACAAAAGGCATATTAATGTTCTGCAATAGCTCCTGTGCTTCTTTTGCCTCTTTGTATGTAGGCTCCTGGGGACTGGTGCTTCCCGGAGCAGGAGTCCCTCAGGGAGAAGTCAGTCAGGTTGGTTCAGTTAAGTGAGCCTGGGAACTTGGGCCACCCACCCTTCCTGGTCTGCCCATTCCATAACTGATCCTCGTTCTCACTGGATCAGAGCATCTCCCAGTTAGGGTATAGCAAAGCAGGATGCCCGGGGTGAGTACTTTGGTGCTGGGATGGACAGATGGTGCAGGAATTTTAATTGCAAACTGAACTTAAGTATATCAAGAGTTTCACAGGTTACCTCTCTGAGGCTGGGGCCAGTGTGGGGGCCCAGACCCAACACAGCTAGTACATGGGAAATATTTAAAACTGCACTAGGCTCATGGCAGGCACTCAGTCTGTGATGTGTTGCCATCGTTACTGCCTGTCAGTCAGTTTTGAACAGCCTGGCAATCGTCTCTAACAACCACCTTCCAGATGATTGGAGGGCTCACTGCTACAAATGTGGGCAGTGGTTATCCTTGGACTTTGATGAGCCAACATGTTCTGCTCTCTAAGAAACCAAAATGAGATCTGTGCCATGCACAGTAATGGGCATGCAGTAGTCCTTGTTAATTATTGGATAATCATTATCATAGTCTCAGAGTTTGCTGAAGGTCAGTAGCATTGCTTAGCCCTTGTAAAAACTATTTCCGTTATAGCAAGGAGTGCATCTGATGCTTCATCTGTTCTTTCTCACCCATTTAGCAGAATCCTTCTTGAGCCAGCTATTGTTCAAGTACTAGAAAAGATACACTAACTTTGAGAACATTTTCTCCTGCAACCATTTGCTGGGTCAGCCCCTAAAGACTTAGGCAGCTGCTTTGCCTAAATCAACAGTTCTCAATTCTGCCTGTATTTCGAATTACCTGGGAGTTTAAGAAAAATATCCGTGGCTTCCTATCTCCTCTCCTACCTATTCCTTCCCACATCAAGGTTTTTGATTCAGGTGGTCAGGAATGGAGCTCAGGTTCTCAAAAGTATTTTGAATATTCCCAGGTGACCCTAATGTTCAGCTGGGATTGAAAATTACTGGTATAGATGGACTTTTTTTTTTTTTTTTAGCACTTGTTAGCATTTAATGAACCCCTCCAAACGTCCAAACGTGGCTTCAAGCTACTAGAAGGCAGGCGCCCCCGACACCCTTAATCTTCTCCTCTGCACTTCTGCTGAAGAATTTGGCCTTCACGATGACAGGCTGTTTTGGGAGTTTTCCCTTTCCCAAAACTTTGTAGTAGCCCGATCGCACCACATCAGTGATAGGAGCAGCTCCAGTCTTGTTTTTGGCGGCATTTACCCGTGTCTGCTCACTGACCAAGGTCCACAGTTTATCAAGGTCGACAGTTGGGCAGAAGCTCTGGTTCCTCTTTAAGTGGTAATGTCTCATACCAACTTTTCCAAAGTAACCTGGGTGATATTTGTTGAAGTTGATCCTGTGGTGATACATGCCACCAGCATTACTCCGGCCTCCTGGGTGCTTCCGGTGCTTGCCGATGCGGCCGTGGCCGTGGCTCACGTGGCCCGCGAAGTTTCTGGGTCTGCCTAAGTCTGGACGGCATGTCGGCAGCACAGACGGTAAAGGGAGGACTTTGCGAAGTCTCGCGAGGTACCGATAACGGGGGCGGAGCCAACAAGACTCACTTCCGGCCTATAGATGGACTCTTAACCAAGAAGTGATCGTACTAGCACGGATCCCATGAATGTGTGTGCTTATGGAAGGTGCTTTTAAATGTGGAGGAAAAGATCAGGTAAAAGCCCTGTCTGTCATGTGGGGTGCTCACAGCAGAACCCCGAAGGACAGCAACTCCCCTGGACAGTGACATCAGTGCCCTTACAGACAAACCACAACCTCCATGTCATCCTTCTGACTTAGCTACCTCACCTGCGGCCACCACAGGTCACAGGGGACATATGGTGTAGGAAGGTAGATGGTGTTAGACAAAGACTCGTTTGCTTCTCTTTCCCAGCACGGCCCCGCTACAATGCCGTCATGTTTGATGTCGACAGTAAGGACCCAACACTGGGAATGAGTTGTCCACCACCAGCTTTTGTGGACCAGCCTTTCCTGCAGAAGGTCAAAAGCATCTTGACTCCTGAAGGTAGGAGATACAAAAGGTTGGGGAGGGAGGAGGGATGGGTCCTTTAAAAATTGTTTTCTTTTTAATGAAAAATGGTTCTGTCATAAGTGTGTAGCTCGATGAATTTCCCCGAATTACACACACCCGTTTACTTTCCTCAAACACAGAACACTTGTAGCCCCCCAGAAAGTCCACCTCTTACCTCCTTCCAATAACTCCTCCTCCTCTCAAGGATAACCTGTATCCTAACCTCAGTCAGTACAGCTTAGTTTTGCCCATTTTTGTTCTTCGTATAAATGGAACCTTATGTTACATGTTATTTTTCTTTTACCAAACATGATCTTTGTGAGGTTTATCCATAGTGTTGTGTTTACATTATTATTTATATTATTGTGTAGTATCATTGTGTGTCTATACTGCGTTCGTTTCTTTATTCTGCTGTTGGTGTTGGGTCATTTCCTACTTGGGCTTTTAGAAGCAGTAATGACATCAACATTCTAGTAGATGGCTTTTGGTGAAATATATTTGCAGGTCTGTCGGGATATAGACAGGGTTGTAATTACTGGATCATAGTTTACTTGTAAGCTGGGGTTTCCTAGATGTTACCAGTTTTACAATGTGTAGTAATTTACATTTCCCCCAACTTGGTCATGCTAGCTACCATTTGATTTCTTTCCATGTGGGCTGCCCTAGGTGTTAATGCTGTTTCATCTTCATAGCAGCCCATTTTCAGATAAGGAAACTGAAGTAAGGAAACTTTGCCAGGGTGACACAAGGTAACAAGCTGGGGCTCCAACTGATGTCCTTGTGACTTGGAAGCTAGAGCTCTTAGTCCTTATGTTGACAGTCTTCCAGATGTTTTGATTTGGTGTCAGGTACTTAGGTGAACAGTTTTTGGGACCCTTCATTGTCATAGGTCAGGGTAACCTTGGCCCTCTTCCTGGCAGATAAATACTCCGTAATGTATGTGTCAAGAATGTAACACCCCTCTGGAGTTAGTACATTTTTTTCTTGGGGTATTAATTACTTCTTTCTCAAAGCATTTCTTTGGGAAACAGGCATGGAGAATGGTAAAGTAAATTGTTAGCACAGAAGAGCAAGAAATTAGCTTTAAGTTTTCTCATAGTTCACATATTCCTGCCTTCATACGCATTGTGCTCTCTGCAAACTCACCGCAGCTGTGTTTTCTTAGGCTACCAGCTTCCCTGTGGCAGGAATCTGTGTATTCCTCAGAGCTGAACCTTGTCTCCAACATGTCCCCTGATCTGCGAGACATGACTCTTTCCTTCCCACCCTGTAGGTGTCTTTATCCTCAACCTTGTGTGCCGGGACTTGGGGCTGAAGGACTCAGTGCTGACTGGGCTCAAAGCAGTCTTCCCTCTCCTGTATGTCCGGCGAATTGAGGGTGAAGTAAATGAGATCCTGTTCTGTCAGCTGCACCCGGAGCAAAAAGTTGCCACGCCAGAGCTCTTGGAAATGGCCCAGGCCTTGGAGCAGACCCTGAGGAAGCCTGGGAAGGGTTGGGATGACACATATATACTGTCAGATATGCTCAAGACCGTGAAGATTGTGTGACTGCTGGGCTGGGAATCTGCACTGCTTCCTGCCACACTGACCTTGGGCTCCTAGCCTTCCAGAGATTGAAGAATTATAATGCACAATATTTTTTAAGCCTCATATTTTTCTTGGTTTCATACTCAGCTGCATGCGACCTCCAGCTTAGTGAGGTTGCCTGAAGATCTGGGGAAATAAAAAATGTCCTCCCATCCTGTCTTCTTTAGTACCACTTGGGTTGATTCTCTGTGCTTCTTATGCTGTGTCCTTGAATAGGATTCCCAGCTGGAGCCCCTGACAGATGCTGATGCCTTAAAGACTATACACCAAGCTCCTTAGGATGGAAGACAATCAAATTTGATCGCTGGTTTGCTTTCACTTTATCTTCCTATTGGTTCTGTAGGAATGATCTCAAGTGAGGTAGCATAGCATTCTGTGCCAAAAGACTGTAAAGAGAGTAGGATATCCATAGACGTGAGTCAGATTTGAGAGAACATCTAATCCACTCTGTCTCCCTCCAGATGGAACTGCTGTTGACATGATCCCAAGTTTTAAGAACCTGCTAACCCACTTTAACAACTTTCTTCAGCTACCCAAACCTTGTAGCCTAAGCTCTTTGTTCTGGTCTCTGTGGAAGGGATGGGTGTAAGTGGCCCCATAACTGCATGTCGGAGACAGCCAACTAACGTCTCCAGTATCAGTTTACTCTCCTTCATTGACTGACAGCTACGTGTGGGAACCATCGTAAAGACTGTGGTGGATGTAAAGATGGTTAAGAATGGCCAGAAAACATGGATTAGTAATAAAAATGAACATGTTCCAGTAACTTTAAGTGATTTACATACGCTATCTCATTTAATGAAATAAAGGAACGTTAAACCAAAACTACATCTAACCTCAAATCTCATTTGAGCCAGCAGCATCAATCCTGTCTATTAAAACTGTAAAACCAGCAGTTCACAGATTGGCTTGAATTTCATCTCCTTATTATGCCAAAGCTGACTTAATGAGCAATGCCATGGAAAAGAAACAAGTTGTCACCATCCACCACCCCAGCTTACTTTACAGGCCCTTTCAAATGGACTCTTAACCTCTTGAGGCGAAGCATATTTTAAAGGTAGGGTGTCATCCTTACAAAATTGTGTCAGCCCATTGAGGAGAAAGGATATAAGGACAGAGTAGGGTTTTTGGATTTTATCCATTACAAAGACTTGGTGTGTTCCTTAAGGGAGGATCTTCCCCTGGAGCCATGGAAAGGGAAGGCTATGTCTTGTCATGCCCCTGTACCTCAAAGGGCCTCAGTTTGGGAATCCTCAATTGTCTTCTAATCTGTAAGCTCATGCAGTGTTAGGACAGGTGTTAGAGGACCAGGGTCTGAGTCAGAAGATCTACTCTGACTGCCCTTCTGTCCTCTCACTCTCTTAAGCTGCTGACTTTGGAATAGCACATTTGGGTGGCACAGCCAAGCTAGGGATTTGTCAGAATGAAGATGAAGTCCCAACTATATCTTAGAGTTGTCCAGGGAATTAGGCTTATTGGAAAGAAGCCTTTGGAAGTGGGAAGAGGCTGGCAGGGGTAATGGTAGTTGTGTTCAAAATTTTGGAAGTCTGTGGGTATGAAAGAAGAGTGAAGTTGATTGTGTGTCTCCAAAGACTGAAGGAAGGCCAGTGGACAGAAATTACAGTTGGGCAGCTTTCTGCTTCATTTCCTACAAAGAGATTTGTACCAACTTTGCTCACTGGAATACATGGTGACTCAGGGCATTTACTCAGATGCTGGTCTTTGCTCCCCTTGGTGCCCTCCCTCAGTTGTGAGGAAAGGGTTTTCTGTGTTCAGGCCATGCCCTTGGCCTGTATCCCATCTTTCCCAGTGGAGAACTGTTCCCTCTTTTGGGGGTGGGGAGTGGGGATGAGTTTCCATTTTCTTTTTATTTCTTTTTTATTGAGATATAATTGACAAAACATTTAGTTTCAGGAGTACAACATAATGATTCGTTATTTGTATGTATTATGAAAAGATCACAATAAGTCTAGTTAACATCTAAGAGCGGTTCACTTTTGTATTGATGACTTGCAAATGGGTATTTATGAGAATTTTGTCTAACTTTAGGCATAGGAATTGTGAAGGAGGGGGAATCTTGTGAACTCAAATACCTTCCAGACTAGGCAAGTAACATAAATGTGTGAAGTGAGCAGGCATGAAACAAAGAGGTTAGGATGAAGCCTGCAGCAAACCAGAGAATAAGGACTCCCATCAAAAGGCAGCAGCTGAGAGCTGTCCTGCAGAAGTGCTGTCCCAGCAAAGCTAGGTCTTTGAAGAAAAGCCAGAAATCCTGAATGTTTGTGTGTGACTAAAAATATTGGCCAGTCAAAAAGTATCTTCAAGGGACGCCTGGGTGGCTCAGTCAGTTAATGTCTGCCTTCTGCTCAGGTCATGATCCCAGGGTCCTGGAATCGAGTCCCATGTCCAGCTGCTTGCTCAGCAGGGAGCCTGCTTCTCCCTCTGCCTGCAGTTCCCCCTGCTTATGTGCTCTCTCTGACAAATAAATAAAATCTTAAAAAAGTATCTTCAAGCCATAATCAACCTGTGGGCAGGTAATTTGCATCTTCCACCATGGGGGGAAAGCTCCAGAGCACTTGAGAATCTGGCATACACCCAGGCTCTGAGTGAACATAAAACAAGGAGGAAGCTGTTAGCTACCGGTCCCCAAAGTCTGCTAAAGCCCCATCTTGTGAAATGACCTACGTTTTCTTCAATGGCTGCTCCAGCGTGGAGGTAGTCCCACCATCCTTGGGATAGTGTACGGTTTAACCTCCCAGGACTCTCAGAGGCTGAGGGATGATAAATCATATGACAAGCCCCTCCTACTGCAAGACAAGTTCTGCAACAATGTAAAATTGGTGAGGCTAGCTGTTGCCCCTTTCTCCACCCTCCCCCAACACTCCAGTTTTTCAGTGTGCCTCCAATCTTCCATCATGGCTCAGCTTGCTAACTGAGCCATTTCTTGAGTCCATCTTATGGGTAGACCTGTAGTTCTCAGCTTCACATTGGAGTCATCTGATATGGTAATAATGGCCTGACATGCCCTAATCTTGGTAACCTGTGAATATGTTACATTACATGGCAAAGGGGAATTAATGTAGCAGATGGATTTGATATTGTAAATCAGCTGGCTTTAAGATAGGAGATTATTCTTGATAATCTGGGTGGGCCCAACACAATCACAAGGGTCTTGAAATGTGGGAGGAGGGGGCAGAAAAGTCAATGTCAGAGTGACCTAATATGAGCAAGATTCCACTGATGGTTGCTGGCTTTGACGATTTAAAGAGCTCTTCACTTCGGCTCAGGTCATGATCCTGGAGTCCTGGGATCGAGTCCCGCATCAGGCTCCCTGCTTGGCGGGGTTCTGCTTCTCCCTCTGACCCTCCCCTCTCTCATGTGCTCTCTCTCATTCTCTCTCAAATAAATAAAATGTTAAAAAAATAAAGAACTCTTCGGCCTTTAGAACCTGGAAAAGGTGAGAGAACTGATTCTCCCCTAGAGCCTCCAATAAGGAATGCAAATCTGCCAACGTCTTGATTTTAGCCCAGTGAGACCTCTTTTGGACTTCTGCGCTATAGACATAAAAGATAATAAATGTGTTTTGTTTTAAGCCATGAAGTCCATGGCAAATCCTTACAGCGGTAATAGAAAACTAACATACCTGGGGAATTTTTTTGTGTGTGATAAGAACTTTTAAGATCTCTTAATAACTTTCAAATATGCAGTATAGTATTTTTTTTTAAAGATTTTTTATTTATTTTGACAGAGACACAGCGAGAGAGGGAACACAGCAGAGGGAGTGGCAGAGGGAGAAGCAGGCTTCCCACTGAGCAGGGAGTCCGACGCGGGGCTCGATCCCAGAACCCTAGGATCATGACGGGAGCCGAGGGCAGACACCCAATGACTGAGCCACCCAGGCGCCCCTGCAATATAGTATTATTAACTATAGTCACCATGTTGTACATTATGTCCCCATGACTTATTTTATACCTTTTTTGTACCTTTTGACCCCTTCACTCATTGTACCCACCTTCCCCCCCCACCCCACCTGCACCTCTGGCAACCCTCAATCTGTTCTATCTGTGAGCTTGGTTTTGGGGTCTTTGTTGTTTTTTTAAGATTCTACATGGAAGTAAGAGCATATGATAATTGTCTTTCTCTCTCTGACTTATTTCACTTAGCATAATGGCCTCAAAGTCCTCCATGTTGTCTCAAATGGCAAGATTTCATTCTTTTTTTATGGCAGAATAATACTCCATCGTATATATGTACCACATCTTCTTTATCCATTCATCCAATGATAGACACTTAGGTTGTTTTCATATCTTGGATATTATAAATAATGCTGCAGTAAATATGGGGGGACACACATATGTTTTCGAGTTCCTATTTTAATTTTCTTCAGATAAATACCCAGAAGTGGAATTGCTAGATCGTAAGGTAGCTCTGTATTTAATTTTTTGAGGAACCGCCATACTGTTTTCCACGGTGGCTGCATCATTTTACATCCCCACCAACAGTGTACCACCTGGGAAACTAAAAAAATACTTAGGTTTGGGTACCACCCCTAGAGATTCTTCATTTAATTGGTTTGGGAGGCAGCCTATGCATCAGACTTACCAAGAGCTTTCTAGGTGATAATGTGCAGCCAAAGTTGAGGACCACTGAGGTAAAGGTTATGTGCGTGGTTGTGTTATTAGGTTATGCTATTCCCATTACTGGCTTAGCTCTGAGATGCAAGCAGCAACAGTCACTTGCTGGAATATGCTCTCCTCCCACTTTGTCTAGGAAAAACACACTGTGTTTGCCTTTACTCAGACTCAACACTCTTACACCAGTTGTGTAGGGTTTTTCCTCCATACCAAGCAATGCTCCAACTCGTTAACACCAACAAGGTGTCATACGGTTCAATTCAAATCGGACACTTCTGCCTGAGGTTAGTGCAGACCTACAGACTCCTCACCCCGCTTCATATTCGTCTCAAAATCGCGAGCCCAGGTTGTCTCTTGTGCTTCTCAGCAACTAGCTGTAAGTCACAGGTTCCCATGGCCCCTACTCGGCTTTGATAATTTGCTAAAGCAGCTCACAGAACTCAGGACAACTGTTAACTTAGATTACCAGTTTATCATAAAAGGATATAATTCAGGAACAAGCAGATGGAAGAGATGTACAAGGCGAGGTGTCTGGGAAGGGGTGTGGAGCTTCCATGCCTTCTGGGCACACCACCATCCTTGCACCTCCGCGTGTTCACCCACATGAAAGCTCTCAGAACCTGTACTGTTGGGATTTTTATGGAGGCTTCATCATGTAGGTATGACAGATTGTTAACTCAATTTCCAGCCCCTCTCCCTCCCCCAGAGAATGAGAAGGGAGCTGAAAATTCTAAGCTTCGTCTTGAACCATGGCTTCATCTTTCTGGTGACCAGTTCCCATCCAAGAACCTACCAAGAGTCACCTCATCAGAACAAAAGATGCTTCTATCACCCAGGAAGTTAAAGGAATTTCCAGAGCTCTGTGTCAGGAACTGGGGTCAAAAACCAATTGGGGGACTCCTGGGTGGCTCAGTCGGTTAAGTCTCTGCCTTTGGGTCAGGTCATGATCCCAGGGTCCTGGGATCAAGTCCTGCATCATACTCCTTGCTCAGCAGGGACCCTGCTTCTCCCTCTCCCTCTGCTCTCTCAAATAAATAAAAAATCTTAAAAAAAAGGAAACCAATTGGTATTTTGTATTATTTCATACATCTATACACCTGTGCACACTTTACCTCTTTGCCCTTTGAGTGGATGACATTAGGGCAAAATCAGCATGCTGCATAGGGTGATTTTGTCCATGGAGCACAGCAGCCCACTCCCCACTGTGACTGGGCCCTGAGTGTACTTCCTGAGGGCTAAAGAAGGCCCAAAGGCTTCGTTAAACCATAGGTAATGCAGTTTTTCTCTTGTGGTTTGTTTTGCCATTTGGTTTCTACAAATATGTCAAGTAATGGTTGATAAAAAGTAGAATTTTCTTTTTTTTTTTTTTTAAGATTTTATTTGAGAGAGAGAGCAACAGAGGGTGTGGGGAGGGGCAGAGGGAGAGGGACAAGCAGACTACCTGCTGAGCTGGGATCATGACCTGAGCCAAAGTCAGATGCTTAACAAACCGAGCCACCCAGGGGCCCCAAGAAATAGAATTCTTAAGTTGAGTTTCCCTTATATTCAATAGGCTTTTATTTGTTTGTTTAGTTTTGGAGATGCTGTTCTGTGCCAGACTCCATGCTTGTGCTGAGGATAGAAAGGAAAGAGATAGAGTTCCCGATGTTACAGAGCTCACTGACTAGCTTGGGAGATAAGTTGCAACACATGGATGAATTCTGGAACCACATGTGCATAAAGTGTGAGGAATGCACAGAAGATGGTCAGGGATTTGCTGGGAGTCTTGGATCCTTATTAGACAGGTAAGGGTCTAGTCTCAATAAAAATGCCCCTCAAGTTTAGATTGAAGGTGGGACCCACTGTTTTGTTTTCCTAGCTCAGGTCTGAGCTGGTTTCCATGCTTCACAGTAGATGGCACTAAAGATCACACTGGAGTTTGGGGTGTCTACAAAATTCCCCTTGGAAGAACAGAATTCTTTCAAGGAGCTGTTTCACATGAATCATATTTCCTGCTTTTTTTCTCTCATGCCTGGGCCCAGACTCCTACTTTGCCTATTTTTCTCTCTCTTCACTCAATACCTTATCCATTCTGCTCTTCCACTATCACCCTTTCTGCCTTCCCATACATATGGAGAGATGATTCTCTCCAGTCAAGGAGATCCGCCATGGTGGAATACTGCAGAGAGGCAGAGGTCCCTTTGCCTCCCATCCCTGACTTGAGAAGCAATGGTGGAAACAGGGCAATGGGATGATGCTAATAGAATATAAAGGAACGTAAATCTAGGAAGCATGTAAGAAATAAAAATATACCTGAGCTTGCAATCAAGTTTTCTGCCAGGGTGTAAGTAATTTCTATCATAGTAGTAAAATAGTACATGTGGGAAAGGTTGGAAAAAATATACTTTGATTGAAATAATGGATTTGGATTTTTTTAAATGCCAACCCACCTGTAGTGGTTTGACTAGTGGCTTCAAAAAAGTAATGTCCAAATCTTAACCCCTGGATCCTGTAAATGGGACCTTCATTTGGAAAAAAGGTCCTTGCAAGTGTAATTAAGGATCTTGAAATGAAATCATCCTGGATTTTAAATCCAAAGACAAGATCTTAGAATAAAAGGGAAGACAGAGACAGGTGAGACACACAGGGGAAAAGACCACTGAACACAGAGGCAGATGGGAGAGATGCATCCACAAACTGAGAATAACTAACAGCCACCAGAAGCAAGGAAAGCAGCTTGGAATGATTCTCCCTCAGAGCCAGAAGCAATCAGTCATGACAACATCTTGATTGAGCATTTCTGACCACAGTTGTAGGAGAATAAATTTCTGTTGTTTTAAGCCATCTGATTTGTGATAGTTTATTCCAGCAGCCTCAGGAGATGAATACACTGCCTAAAAGGGTTTTGTCTGCGCTGTTGTACAGAGCCTGAGATTGTATGACCTCTGGGCCACATGCTACCTACAGAGGTCTTCAGCCTTCATAGGACATTTTTCATAAAATCTGGGTTTCTAGCTGCTTTTGAAAACTTGGAAGCTCTGGCAATGCTGGGCTCATGTTCACACTTGGTTAGAACTGGTAAGTATCTGTCTCTTTTTGATCAGTCATGTTTGCTACAGGCCCCAGTGTTCCCTTTCTGCCTCCTTCATGCAGTTATGTTATATACCTTGGCCTGCAGGCGTGTGAGTTTGGAGCTCCTGTATTCGCACCAGGACTGGAAGGTTAAGAAACACAGTCCTTTCCTTTCGAATAAGAGGAAAGGAGCCCCTGACTTTATAATCAGTGATTTGGGGAGATTTGCATATGGCAGCACAGTATATACGGTGGTTTTGAAATTTTGTTGCTCAACAAAACCACCTGAGGACCATTTTCCACATGCAGATTCGAAACCATATCCCAGACCTACTATAGCAGAATCTTGGGTATCGTATGGGGTGATGGAGTGGCCAGGGGTTGAGCCCTGGAATCTGCATTTTTAAAAGCTCTGAAGCAATTCTGATCATAAACAGGCCTTAGACCAGCTGCCAGAGGGCATTATCTTCTAGGACTAAGAACAGGAGGCAGTGGGGATTTGTTATCCCACTGGAAATCTTTGAAGTATATTGTTTTTAAAAAGCCTTTTCTCAAGTTAAAAATAGAATTACCCTTTGGCCCAGCAATTGCACTACTAGGTATATACCCCAAAGATAAAAATGTAGTGATCCAAAGATGTACCTGCACCCCAATGTTTATAGCAGCAATGTCCACAATAGCCAAACTGTGGAGAGAGCCCAGATAGATGTCCATCGACAGATGAATCGATAAAGAAGAGGTGGTACATGTATGCAATGGAATATTACTCAGCCATCAAAAAGAATGAACTCTTACCATTTACAACGATGTGGGCGGAACTAGAAGGTATTATGCTGAGTGAAATAAGTCAGAGAAAGCCAATTATATGATTTCACTCATATGTGGAGTTTAAGAAACAAATCAGGCTCATAGGGGAATGAAGGGAAAATAAGATGAAATCAGAGCAGGGGACAAACCATAAGAGACATTTTTTTTTTTATAGATTTTATTTATTTATTTGACAGAGACAGCGAGAGAGGGAACACAAGCAGGGGGAGTGGGAGTGGGAGAGGAAGAAGCAGGCTTCCCGTGGAGTAGGGTGCCCGATGTGGGGCTCGATCCCAGGACCCTGGGATCATGACCTGAGCCGAAGGCAGACGCTTAATTACTGAGCCACCCAGGCACTGAAGAAGAGACTCTTAACCATAGGAAACAAACTGAGGGTTGCTGGAGGGGAGGTGGGTGGAGGGTGGGGTAACTGGATGATAAGCATTAAGGAGGGCATTTGATGTAATGAGCACTGGGTGTTATATGCAACTGATGAATCACTGAATTCTACTTCTGAAACTAATAATATACTATATGTTAATTCATTGAATTTAAATAAATTTACATTTAAAAAATCTTTTCTCAAGAAAATTGGAATGATTTGCATTATTTTGTGGATACAAGGTTTCAATTCATTAGATTCTTTCTATTTAGGTATCTATCAACCAAGAATATCGAAACCAGGTAGTTCCTTTAATGAAATCATAAAAGCACTAAATGAGTATTATAGTGATGTATTTTACTTATCTAGGCAATCTATTCATAAAAACTTTATTCTCTCTCTTTTAATGGTGGATGGGAGCAAGCTGCAAAGATGGTCTACAGGGCTTGTTAACCTGCTGATGGAGTCTGAAGAGCACCATCTTGTAGGCATAGCACTGGATAGGTTGAGATTTAATCTACAACTGTGAAATAATGAACTTCCATCTTTCTTCTTTAAAAGAAAGCTGGGGTCTCTACCAGTCTCCCGAGGATGCTAGTAGACCACCTGAAGGAATGAGTAAGGAAATGTGAGGGTATTCACAGAAAGTTGTTAGGCAAAATGAAATTACCATTATTTTGATCAAGGCAGGTTACATACATTTGGTGATTCTCCAAAGCATTGCATACAGATTCAATTCACAAGTATCTTATTAAATGATTCCTTTATTTGAGAAACATTTATGGATAAACATTCAGTGCCATGAGCCAGGCACTGTTCTATTGCACTAGAAATATTACAGTGAAGAAAGGCAAAAATAAGTCTCTGCTCTCGCAAACCTTATATATGATGATGAAAAATGAAATGATAGCTTTGTTAGTATGTGGTGGGTGCTTTTCATGGAAAGCATGTTATGTGGGTTATATTAACTTATTAATTTCTAAGGCACTTATGCCAATATGTCCTGCAGAAAACCAAGGTTGATCTCTCCCTGAGTTCTATTAATTCACAGAAGCCAGGAAGTATAATTTTTCAAGTTAAGTTTCAGGGGTAGCACCAACTGAATGTTTGCTTACCTAGTTCTCGCCTTACAAGGGATATTTTTCTTATGGCCACCTCAGCATATACGTCTCTGCTGAGAGAATGGATGAGCCCCAGGCCATTTGGAAACTGAATAACAGAAAAATTTCCTACAGAGAGCTCTTGAAGGGGCGCCTGAGTGGCTTAGTTGGTTAAGAGTCTGCTCAGGTCATGATCCCAGGGTCCTGGGATCGAGTCCTACATTGGGCTCTTTGCTCAGAGGGGGGCCTGCTGCTTCTCCCTCTGCCTGCCCCCCCCGACAAATAAATAAAATCTTTAAAAACAAATCAAAACAAAGAGCTCTTGGAATGGGCTAGGTCGCTCAACCCATCTGGATATCAAATGGAAGATCCAGGTCTTCCCTTGACCCAAGGTTAATGACATTCCTTTTCTTTTTTTTAAAATTTTTTATTGTTATGTTAATCACCATATATTACATTATTAGTTTTTGATGTAGTGTTCCATGATTCATTGTTTGTTCATAACACCCAGTGCTCCATGCAGAATGTGCCCTCTTTAATACCCATCACCAGGCTAACCCATCCCCCTACCCTCCTCCCCTCTAGAACCCTCAGTTTGTTTTTCAGAGTCCATCATCTCTCATGGTTCCTCTCCCCCTCTGACTTACTCCCCTTCATTCTTCCTCTCCTGTTATCTTCTTCTTTTTCTTTTTTCTTAAAATATGTTGCATTATTTGTTACAGAAGTACAGATCTGTGATTCAACAGTCTTGCACAATTCACAGTGCTCACCGTAGCACATACCCTCCCCAATGTCTATCACCCAGTCACTCCATCCCTCCCACCCCCAACCACTCCAGTAACACTCAGTTTGTTTCCTGAGATTAAGAATTCCTCATATCAGTGAGGTCATATGATACAATGACATTCCTTTTCAATTCTGCCTCCCCTGGCACAGCACAGTCGTGGTAGGGAAGGCTGACCAATGAGTTACAAGTTAATTAGACTGATTCCAGGGCATTCACTCATAAGAAAGGGCAGAGCCAGGACTAGAATCTGTATCTCCAGGCTCCCAATCCAGTTCTTTCTACCATTCCATGCTGTCCATCTTTTCTCTTTGAGCACAAGAGTTTGGAACCCTAGCAACATGACAATCTTAAAATATAATCTCTGTTTTGCTAGCAAATCACGATGGAGGAACTGAGAATGGTTCTGATGCCTTAGCAGAGTGCCTAAGAGGTGAAACAGCTGTGGAAAGGCATCGGTGCAAAAATCACGGGTGATACTAAGACCCAGAGCTGCAGTGGCTCTCAGAGCAGAGCTCAGCCCTCCCAGAGCTAAGACATCCAGGAAGCATATCAAGGCTCTTCTTCCTTCATCATTAAAGTTAGGATTTGCCTGAAGACCCCATTCAGATCATTGAAATGAACTTATTTGAACTGTGCCTAAAGAACCCTGGGGTCTTTTGTGAGGCATTTTAGAGGGAGACTTTTATGAACATGCTAAGAACACGTAGGTAATCTTAACTTTCAGCATATCTGAAAGTGATGAGTGATGAAGGCGACCCTCTGAAAAGCCAGCATTTAAAGCTAGTGGGGAGCCAGGATCACAAGATAACTTATATTTTCCTAATGTATGCTCTTAGATTCCTGTCTTATAGATAAGAATGCTTAGAGATCATTGTTTTCGGCGGGCTTGTCACGAAGAGCTCTTTTTCCAACGGACATATCCCAGATTTCCTCCTTCCCACCAGTCTGTGGGTATGAATGAGGCCACATTAACCGTGATCCTTCAGATGTCCTAAACCTCTTGCTCCCACTTGCATCCCCTCCTCCCACCCCCACACCCATCAGTCTTGGCTTTGAGCAACAGTTCTCAGGCTTCTGCTCGGGTCTCCCCCAGGTTTGTCAGCTGAAGGCTGCCTGCACCACCCTCCCTGTTCTCTCCCTGAGAGCACTGTTCTGTCTCTCTGCACTCCGGAAGCTGCAAAGCGCTCAAGATGTCAAAATGGAAATGCATCCCCTTCTCTGCCCCAGAACCTCACTGGACCCTGTGTAGAAATGGGGAGGATGCCTGTCTCTCTCCTGCTCTTCTCAAACAGTGCTGATTGGGGGCCAGGACTGGCCTCAGGGGCTTGTCAGCTTCTGCCGGGAATGGTCTCAGGAGGCCCCAGCTTCACCCTCGTGGGTCTTCTACTCCTCTCTCGCAGGCAAAGCGGCGTCTGCTGGCCTTTATCACACATACTTGGGCTCCACAGAATCCTCTGTATGGGGCTTCTAGGACCTACACTAGCCAGGGAGCTGCAGACAGACAGGAACAGGAGTGGAAACTTTGCTGCTTTTGTTCATTTCTTCCTTCTTTCAGCATTTATCAAGCACCGGCCACATGCCAAATACTACTCTGGAGCAGTGGGGGGTACAGAAGTCAAGAACCTTGCATTTTTGATAAGCCATTAAGTTGGGTTAGGTTGCCAAAGATAATGGCTCTGGGACATGAAGGTAGTGAGGAGTGAAGCCAGCCCAGCCTCTCTCACTTCGCCGGCCTCTCTGAGGGCATTGCTGAGAGCGGGTAGCTATGAGCTTTGGGAAAACTGAACGCAAAGATGATGAAGCAGTTTAGCTTTCAAAACTTGTCCCTATACTTTTTCTGCTGAGGAAAGAGCTCCCCTAGCCAGGAGTTAAGATCCTGTTAGTTTATGGTTGTAAAACATACTTATTAAAAGGAAAAATTAACATTTATTTAGGACCCACTATGTGAGAGGTACCTTACAAATGGTATATAATTTTTAATTTGCTGAAGTTTTGTTGAGGATTTTTGTGTCTATATTTTTAAGGGATATTAGTTTTAATTTCCATTTCATCTCTTTATTGTCTTTTTTTCTTTCTTCCTCCTCTTCCTCCCCCTCTTCTTTTTTCTTCTTCTCCTTCTTCTTCCTGGTGTCTTTATCTGACTTTAGTATCAGAATAATGCTGGCCTAATAGAATGAGTTAGGAATTATTCCCTCCAATTCTTTTAAAAAATATTTTATTTATTTATTTGACAGAGAGAGACACAGCGAGAGAGGGAACACAAGCAGGGGGAGTGGGAGAGGGAGAAGCAGGCTTCCCGCTGAGCAGGGAGCCCGATCAGGGGCTTGATCCGAGGACCCTGGGACCATGACCCGAAGGCAGATGCTTAACGACTGAGCCACTCCTCTTCAATTTTTTGAAAGAATTTGATGATTGGTGTTAATTCTTCCTTAAATATTTGGTAGAATTGATATGTGAAGCCGTATTGTTACATAATTTTTAAAAGGCAGTTTTATTGAGGTATAATTGACATACAACTAAGTGCACGTGTTTAGATCATACAGTTTGGTAAGTTTTAACATTTGTATACACCATCACCACGCTCAAGATAATGAACACAGCCATCACCCTAAAAATTTCTTTATGTCTCTTTGTAATCCCTTGGTCACATTTCTTTGTATCCCAATACTTGTCCTCAGGCAATCAGTGGTCTGTTTTCTGTCACTATAGATTAGTTTACTTTTTTTTTAAATGATTTTATTTATTTATTTCAGAAAGAGAGAGTGCACACAAGTGGAGGGGAGGGGCAGAGGGAGAAGCAGGCTCCCTGCTGAGCAGGGAGCCCAATGTGGGGACTCGATCCCAGGACCCTGGGATCATGACCTGAGCTGAAGGCAGATGTTTAACCAACTGAGCCACCCAGGCACCCCGATTAGTTTACATTTTCTAGGATTTTACATTAATGGACTCACACTGTATCTACTCTTTTTTTATTTGACTATTTTCACTCAGCATAATTACTTTGAGATTCACCATGCTCTTGTTTTTATCCATACTTCACTCATTTTCATTGCTGAGGAGTATTCCATTGTTTGTATACCCCACAAGTTGTTTATCCATCCGCCTGTTGGTGAATATTTGTCTTTTACAGTTTTGACTGATAAAACAAGAAAGCTGCTGTGTTCAAGTTTTTGAATGGGTATATGCTTTCATTTTTCTTGGGTAAATAACCTAAGAGTGGAATTACTGTGTTCTATGGTAAATGTATGTCTAACTTCTTAAGGAGCTACTAAACTGTCTTCCAAAGTTGTTGTGTCATCTTCCATCCCACCAGCACTATAGGGAGCTCCAATTGCCCATGTCTTTGCCAGTATTTACTCTGGTCAGCCTTTATAATTTTAGACATTGTAATAGGTATGTAGTGGTAATAGCTAAGGATATTGAACATCCTTTCATGTGCTTATTTGCCATTTGTATATTTTCTTTGGTGAAATATCTGTTCAAATCTTTTGCCTATTTAAAAAAATTGAGTTGTTTCTTATTATTCAGCTGAGAGTTTTTTATATATCCTAGACTTGTGTCTTTTATCAGATATAAGATTTGCAATTTTCGCTTAGTCTGTGGCATGTCACTTAAGAGTGTCTCTTGAAAAGCAAACATTCTTTATTTTGATGAAGTACAATTTATCACTTTATTTTTTTATGGGCCATGCTTTTGACCCATACCTAAGAAATCGTTGGCTAACCCAAGGTCACATAGACTGTCTTCTCTGTTTTCCACTAGAAGTCTTTTGCTTCCATATGAATTTTAAAATCAGATTGTCAATATTGACACACACAAAGTTCTACTGGAATTTTGATTGGTATTGCATTAAATCTATAGATTAATTTGAGGAGAATTTACATAATTAAAATATTAGATCTTCTTTTTAAAAAAGAGAGAGAGAGCATTAGTAGGGGAAGGGGCGGGGGGGGAAAGAATTCCAAGCAGACTCCCCATGAATGGGAAGCCCAGCGTGGGACTTAATCTTATGACCCTGAGATCATGACTTGAGCTGAAGCCAAGTGTCCGATGTTTAACCAACTGAGCCACCCAGGCTCCCCAAAATATTGAATCTTCTGATCCATGAACACAGTATATCTTTTTCATTTATTTAGGTATTCTTTAATTCTCTCATTGATCTTTAATAGTTTTTAATGTATAAGTAGTATGCATCTTTTGTCAGATTTATTTCTAAGTACTTCATATTTTTAATGCTATTGTAAATAGTATTTTAAAGTTTCAGTTTATGATTCTTGCTAGTATAGGGACATACATTGATTTTTGTGCATTAATCTTATACACTGAAAATTTACTAAACTCATTTATTCCAGGAGCATTTTTCTTTTCAGATTCCACAGGATTTTCTTCATAAGCAATCATGTCACCTGTGAATTAAGAGTTTTACTTTTCCTTTTCAGTTTTATACCTTTCATGTGATTTTCTTGCCCTATTAGACTGGCTAGAACCTCTAGTACAAGGTTGAACAAAAATGGTGAGAGCACACATCCTTACTTGTTCCTGTCTAGGGGAAGGCATTCAGTCTTTCACCACTATTAATGATATTAACTGTAAATTTTTCATAGCCACTCTTTATCAGGTTGAGGAATTTGCCTTCTATTCCAAGTTTATTGAGAGGTGTATATATATATATATACGTATATATATATACGTATATATATATCTATGTATATATATATGTGTGTGTGTGTGTGTGAATGTGTGTATATGTATGTATATATATATATATTTAAAATCAGAAATATTTTGTCAAATATGTTTTCTGTATTGAGATTTTTTCCTTTTTGTTTTTTTTTTGTTAACATGGTGAATACACTAGTTGATTTCTAAAAAGTCAATCATGCATTTCTGGGGAAAAACTCACATAAGCATGTATTAGCCTTTTAAAATATTGTTTGATTAGATTTGCTGAAATTTTCTTAAGAATTTTTGCATTGACTGGGTGCCTGGGTGGCTCAGTCAGTTAAGCGTCTGCCTACAGCTCAGGTCATGATCTCGGGGTCCTGGGATCCAGCCCTGCATCCAGCTATCCAGCTCTGTTCAGCGGGGGTCTGCTTCTCCCTCTTCCTCTGTGCTCTCTCTCTTTCTCGCTCTCTCTCTCAAATAAATAAATAAAATCTTTATTTAAAAAAAAAGAATTTTTGCATTGATGTTTGTGAGGAACGTGAATCAGTAATTTTCTTTCCTGAAATGTCTTTGCTGGTTTTGGTATCAGTGTAATGGTAGAATGAGTTGGGAATATTCTTGCCCCTTCAATTATCTGGAAATATTTGTACAGATTGGAAATGTTCTTTCCTTAAATCTTTGTACAACTCATTGGTGAATTCATCTGAGTCTCGAGAGTTTCGTCTGTGTTACAGTTTTTTTTTTTTTAAGATTTATTTATTAGAGAGAGAGTGTGGTGGGGGAGGGGTAGAGGGGGAGAGAGAGAGAGAGAGAGAAGCAGAATCCCCGCTAAGCGCAGAGCCCACTCGGGAGCTCGATGTCACGACCCTGAGATCATGATGTAAGCTGAAACCAAGAGTCTGATGCTTAACCGACTGCATCACCCAGGTGCCCTTCTTCTGTGTTACATTTTTTTTAAAATTTTTATTTCTTTATTTGAGAGAGAGAGAGACGGAGCATGAGCACGAGCATGAGCAGGGGGGAGAAGGAAGCAGAGGGAGAGGGAGAAGCAGAGTCCCCACTGAGCAGGGAGCCCTATGTGGGGCTCCATCCCAGGACCCCCAAGATCATGACCCAAGTTGAAGGCTGACACTTAACCTACTGAACCACCCAGGCACCCCCTGTGTTACGGTTTTATAACTACCAATTTCATTTCTCTAGTAGATGTAAATTTTCCTCCTGAGTGGTAGTTTCTGTCTTTAAAGGAATTTTTGTCCTCTGCTTTGGTGACTCCAGTGATAATATAACTTGGAATTCTTGAGATTGTTCCACAGTTCACTGATGCTCTATTCATTTTTTTCTCATCCTCTTTTCCTGTTTTATTTTTTGATAATTTCTTTTGTTGTATCTTCAAATTTACAAATGTTTTCTTCTTTAATGTTTAATCTGACATTAATCCCATCCACTGTATTTTTCATCTCAGGAGTTTTATTGATTTATTGTATTAATTTATTTTTAATTAATTAATTTTTTAAAGTAAGCTCTATGTCCCACATGGGGCTTGAACTCATGATTCTGAGATCAAGAGTCCCATGCTCTACCGATTAAACCAGCGAGGTGCCCCTCATCTCAGGAGTTTTAATTTTCATTTCTAGGAGTTTGTTTTGGGTCTTTGAATATCATATAAATCCCAAATATATTTAATCTCATTCTAGCTTCTTAATGTGTGAAATACAGTTATAATGACTTTTTAATGTCCTTGTCTATTAATTGTCCATCTGTATTTTTTTGTGGTTGGTTTTGATTGGTTTTTTTCTCCTTGTCATGGGTTGTTTT
Source organism: Zalophus californianus (assembly GCF_009762305.2). NCBI lineage: Eukaryota > Metazoa > Chordata > Mammalia > Carnivora > Otariidae > Zalophus > Zalophus californianus. Next base: position 55,056,989 of record NC_045604.1, on the reverse strand, counting down.
TTTCTGCTTCTTTGCCTGCTTGTTAATATTTGATTGGGTGCCTCACATTGTAAATTTAAAATTTTAGGGTGCTGGATACATTTGTGTACCTATAAATATTCTTGAGCTTTATTCCAGGACATAATTAAGTTACTTGGAAACAGTGTGATCCTTTTGAGTCTTGCTTTGGAGCTTTGTTAGTCAGAAACACAGGGGAGTGTTTAGTGTAAGGTTGATTTTGAGCACCACTTTTGAGGCAAAATCCTCCTGAGTGGTCTACCTAATGTCCCATGGATTATTGTTTTCCACTCAGATAAATTGACTCTTCCCGATCCTGTGTCAGCTCTTGGGATTATTTTACTAATCTTTATAGTCCTCTACTGAATACTTGAGGGCACCCTCTGCCTTGCAAATTCTAGTCACTTGATCTGTCTGGACTCTAATCTGTGTATCTTTAACTCACAGAGTCTACCAGGCTGCATGTCAGTTTCATGGGCCAGAAACTCTCTCAAGATACTAAACTGGCTCAATTGTAGGCCTACCTCACTTGTTTCCCATCTCTCAAGGGTTCATTGTCCTTTTATTGCCTGATGTCCAGTGTCTTGAAAATTATTGTTTCTTGTATTTTGTCTTGTATTTCAGTTGTTTCAAGTGGAAGGGAAAATCTGATTCCTATTACTCCATTCTGTTGGAAATGGAAATACAGCATGTCATTTGATCCTAATAGCCTCGTTTTTCAGTGAGTATTTTTTTTTAACCTCTATTTTTCCACATGAGAAAATTTTGGTTCAGAGAGGTTTAATTCTAAACTAATTAAAAGTAAACCCAGGGTTTCAATCTAAGTATGTTTCCTTCCAAAGCCTGAGTTCTTTTCTCTGTGCTGGGCTCATGGAGTTCTCTGAAAGGCATTCAGGGCTGGGTTTTAGGCCAGTCTCTGACTTCAATGATATATATATATCATTGATATATATATGATATATGTGATATCATATATATGCTATATATATATCATTGACTTCATCAAGTCATGCAAATTTACTATGCCAGGGAGCTTAAGAGAACTTTTCAACTGCCCTGTTCCAGGACTTCTGTTTAGGACATGACTGACTTTTCTTCCTATTAACCACATTTCCCAGACTGATTTCCTGTCCCCTTTAAAAGTAATAACCCCATCCTTTAAAGTTATTTTTCTTTAAAACTCCCTTCTCCTCCAAGTGCTTAGTGCAGTTCCTGGCACACAAAAAGTTCCTTGATAAATGATTAGTGAATGAATAAATAAATGAATGCATACATGGTTGGCTGAAGAGAAGGGTGTCCCTTCCTTGCTTCTTCCCCAACAACCACAGCAGGAGGGTCGTAGGCCTCTGCAGTCCCTGGACACCAGTGAAATCACACTAGCATCAGTGATCCAGTGTCTGGCTCTGCTAGCTCCAGCAAGACCTCTAGGTCTCTTTTTTTCTCTTTTCTTAAAGATTGTGTTTATTTATTTGAGAGAGAGAGAGAGAGCATGAGCAGGGGGAGCAGCAGAGAGAGGGACAAGCTGGCTCCCGCTGAGTAGGGAGCTGGATGTGGGGCTCGATCCTGGGACCCTGAGATCCTGACCTGAGCCGAAGGCATATGCTTACCCGACTGAGCCACCCAGGCACCCTGACCTCTAGGTCTCTTGAAACTCTTTTCCCCCACTCTGTAACAGTATTTCTAAATTTTTAAGAATTCATGAAAGAATAACTACCAAATACTTTGAACTGTTGTGGGGAAAAAGGCACCAACTATAATTATATAAATAGAAGGTGATAATTCTTTTGTTCCCTCAAGTCAAAAACCAAAATTCTGATTGTACTAGTTTTGGACTGTAAATGTCACCTGTTAGCAAGAAAGCCATGAATCTCATAAAAGGACACATTTCTTCCTAAGATACCTCTCCTCTGGCACACTCTGCCATTACCAGGATGCCGGAGTGCTTTCCTCCTACGAGGCTGTGTGCAGCACAGTGGGCCATGGAGCCAAGAGGAGGGGCCAGAATAGAATTTCTGCCCTAGTCCCACACGTATGTGTCTATGTCTTCAGGCATGGGGACATCCCCATTTATTGCTTGATTCCACAGAGAGATTAGTCTTAGAGGTTGGCTTTTAGGGCCTTGGGAATTCAGTTAAATTTAACTGCTGTTTATGGAACATGTGCTCTGTGCCCAGCTGCGTGCTCTTACAGAGGTGGTCTTTGGCTTTCTGTTTGGCGGAGGTCTCACTCCTTGACTCCTAGGTCTGAGGAGAGAACACTGAGAGGTAACACTTTGTGGCCTGGGTGGTTCAGCTTTGGAGAGAGACTCACAGCCCTGAAGGCTTATGGACCTCTGATAGTTTTAAGAATGCCAGAAGGTTCTCTGCCCTTTCTAATCCTCCCCCCAACCCCCCTGCAAGACTTGGAGATGCTATAGTGTTTGGAATTGAGTTCAGGTAAATCCAGGGAAATATGTAATATGATACAGGTGCTTCAATTTGCATTTTAATTGCTTATTAAAGTTCACACTTAAAAGTGGGTGTTTGATATGTGTTAGTCATATCCACATGTTTATTCATTTCATACTTATAATAGTTATTGGAGATAGATGCTAGCATTTTCTCCATTTCCCTCAGATGTGGAAACTGGAAAGGGTTGAGGCATTTGCCAGACAAGTCAGAAACTGAAGTTTAAGTAAAATTTGCTGTGCTGATTCTAGTTCCAATGGTCTTTTCACCATGGCCCTTTCTCTCAACAGGACCTCCTTATGAGCCAATGGTTGTATTTACCGGTCAGTAGTAAACTGCATAGGTAGAAGAGAAAGCACTAACTTTGGCATTAGATAAACCTCATTTTAAATCCTGGATCTGTCACTTAAAAGCTTTGTGACTTTGGCAAACTACTTAACTTCTCTGACTCTTAGTTTCTTTACCTATAAAGTGAGGATAAAAGTATCTGCCTTCCAGGGTTGTTGTTTTAAATATTCTGAGAGATTATGTATCTAAATGGCTGGTGCACTAAATACTGAATTATCTACTACTAGCCATACAGTTCTCATTTTTTTCATGATGCAGCGTCTCATTCCAGCTGAAGCTTCACCTCCGTAAATCCTTCCCTTATTATTTTAGGCTTCATAAATCCATCTCTTCTCTGAGTTATAGCACTTAAAACCTCTACTGTCCTATTTAACAATTAATTATATATTGTTCTATGTTCTTAGTCTCAGTCCCTGACTAGATCAGAAGCTTTGGGGAGCTGTTAGAGTAGATCTGAGTTCTCTGTATATTGTTGAATACATTCTAAGTATGCAATACATACTTTTACACACTTTATGCAGTGTGATGGCTTAGGTTCTGTGGGGAGTAATTCTTGTAATCGTGGTAGAAAATAGAAGCCAGGCTTTTCCAGTGCCACTGGCCTGTACTGACATGTTTAGCTCATATTGTTATAGAGATAGTGAGAAGATGGAAGGCAGAATTTATAGGTCCCAGCCCACCTGTTTATAGCAAGAGTGGAGATTTTGGTGATGTACCTCCTCCCTGGCTTACCTCACCCAGAGTGACCTAAAAACTGAGTCAAGGTGGCACAGAGACTAAACCATGAGTTTCATGGCATCAGAGTTTCAATCTCACATCCATTCTGACTGCCTTTGGCTCTTTGACCAAGTTTCATCAGCTCTCTGAATCTGTTTATTTATCTTTAAAATGGGGATAATAGTCCTTAGCAGTGCTGTTGTAAAGATAAAATAAGATTTATTATGGGGAAGGGTTTAATAAATGGTAACATGCTATAAAAGGTTTTTTTAACTTTTTAAAGATTTTACTTATTTATTTGACAGAGAAAGAGAGAGAGAGGGAGAGCACAAGCAGTGAGGGAGGGTGAGTGGCAGGCAGAGGGAGAAGCAGACTCCCCGCTGAGCAGGGAGTCCGACACGGGGCTTGATCCCAGGACCCGGGGATCATGACCCGAGCCGAAGGCAGACACTTAACCGACTGAGCCACCCAGGCACCCCTATAAAAGGCTTTTTATTTTTTTAATTATTATTATTATTTAAGATTTTATTCATTTATTTGACAGAGAGAGACACAGTGAGAGAGGGAACACAAGCAGGGGAAGTGGAAACACAAGCAGGGGGAGTGGGAAAGGGAGAAGCAGGCTTCCCGCGGAGCGGCAAGCCCAATGCGGGGCTCCATCCCAGGACCTGGGATCATGACCTGAGCTGAAGGCAGATGCTTAATGACTGAGCCACCCAGGCGCCCCAATAAAAGGTTTTTTAAAAGATCCTTTTTATTAAGAAGGATTTGGATCCTTGTTTTCACTATTTGAAAAAGTTAAGAGTAAAACAGAGGAAACAAAAAGAGAGCCAACTTGGAGGTACCCAGATTGTGCTCATCCAGAGTCAGGGAAAAACAGTGAGTGAGACGATTTCTGGGAAGGGCACCTGAGGATACTGGCAAGTGTATGAGCCAAGTGCATGGTCCCAGTCAAAAAAAACAAAAAAACAAAAAAACTTCCTTTTTCAGAGGCCTAGAGTACTGAGCCAGTGAAGCATGGGCTTGGGGAATGTGAGGTAGAACAAGAAACAGGTACAATCTTGAGGGTCAGAGCTAGAGAAAGAGCCATGGAAGGAGTAGACCTGGTGCCAACCCAAGGGTCCCAGTGGGGAGATGGTGACAGTGATTACTGATACTTACCAGATATACTATATCCCAGGCGTGGTGGTAAGTAGTTGGTAGGCTGTATCTCATTTAACGTTCACAACCGGCTCTCAGGTAGGTGGTGCTGCTGTCCCTGCTTTGTTGGTGAAGAAACATGCGCTTAGGGAAGTGAAGTCATCACAAGACCCATTCTCGTTCTGCCCTACTGCAGATCCTTCCTGTCAACCCCTGTGTCCTACTTTCTTGAAACTTGTGAACTTACATCTCCACTTAGTTTGTTTCCCTCTAAATATTTCACTTTGGAGTAAAGACTGCTTGTGTATGTGAACACACCAAGATGTGCAGTGATCGTGGTCCAGGTTGAGAGGTTGCCTGGGAGGACAGAAGTGTTGCCCTGGGGACAGAAACACACACACACACACACACACACACACACACACACACACACACACACACACTCACACACACACACACCTCATTTTCTTTGATTCCCTGGTCATTGTGGCAGCAAAAATTTACAAAAGGCAGTGTTGGAAGCTCAGATTAGCAGAGGGAAGGGGGAGGGTGGTGAATTTTGTGTTGGGGACTGCCCTGCAGGAGCCCCATTTCTTCTCAGCCATGTGGATCAAGATCACAAGCTGTTCCCTGAAGCACACTCACCTCTTCCTGGATCAGTGCTTATTTCCAGAGCTCTGCAGGGCTTCTTAAACATCCTGACCATCTCCTGGGATGTGACCCTAATATTTCACTCTTCATACCGCTTATTAACTGAACATGACAGTGTAGTTGAATATAATGGGCCTGCAAGTGAAAAGTTTTTTGTTTTTTTTTAAATGGATAGAAGGATCATTAATTTCAATATGAAGAAGAGATTTTTCAATTTATTCCTCAAATTTTTTCTTTTTTTTCTTTTTCTTTTTTTTTAAAGATTTTATTTATTTGACAGAGAGAGAGACAGCGAGAGAGGGAACACAAGCAGGGGGAGTGGGAGAGGGAGAAGCAGGCTTCCTGCCGAGCAGGGAGCCCGATGTGGGGTTCAATCCCAAGACCCTGAGATCATGACCTGAGCCGAAGGCAGTCACTTAACCAACTGAGCCACCCAGGCACCCCCCTCAAATTTTTTCTTAAGTCACCTCTTTATGGTAATCAACTGTACCGGGTACAGAGGTGAATAAACCCCTAGTCCTAAGGAGCTAATGTAAAAATATAAATGTGATACATTATGATTATGAATAGAATAGAAGTTCAGACAATTAAAATCTCCCTTGAGGGCGCCTGGGTGGGTCAGTCAGTTAGCGTCTGCCTTCAGCTCAGATCATGATCCTGGGGTCCTGGGATTGAGTCCCACATCAGGCTCCCTGCTCAGTGGGGAGTCTGCTTCTCTCTCGCTCTCTGCCCCTCCCCCTGCTCCTTCTCTCTCTCTCACTCTTCTCTCACTCACTCTCTCAAATAAAAAAAACCCCAAAACCTCCCTCGATTAGAATTGATTGCAAAGTAAAGTCATGAGTTTTTCTGTCTCTAGAAGTTTCAAGCAGGTTCTGAATAACAACTTGTTTGTGACTGGATTATTGCATTGGGTATTGACATAGACTCTACGACTTGAAAATATTCTCTTCCTGGGATGCTAAGACTACATTATTTAATGCAGCACCTATAATGTTTTGGTAGTTGTGGGGATAAGGCAAAAGAAGCAATGTGGCAGATGTTCCTGGCTTCCTCCCCCAAATCCATCCTTTCTTTCTTTACTAAGAGAAATCCAACTTTGTCCCAATTATGTTCAGCTTAAAATACTCAGCTTGCAGCTTGCACAAGGGTGGCCTTGTGACACAGATCTGACCAGTGAGATGCAGGAGCAAATCACCAAGTGGGGCTTCTGGGAAAGCTTGTTCAAGCTGAGTCATCTGGTAAGTGTCTTTTCAGCTTTTACATTTTGCCTTTTGTCCCCTCTCCAATTTTTATTTTCTGTCTGGAGGTGGGATAGCCATTTGGTGAAAGAAACATTTGCTAAAGATAGTGGGACAGAAAAAGAGAAGGAACCTATATCTCTGGCCCCATCCTAGATCCTCTTTACCAGCCCTGATTCCATACATGGGGACTTTTTCTTATAGGAAAAAATAGATCACCCCCTAATTAAATCACTGTAATTGAATTTCTGTTACTTGCAGCCAATTACACTCTTAATTGATATGTAGAATATAGTGAAAAACATGACTTGGATTCAGATTTCTTTTTCATCATTTATTATCTATGGTATATTAGGAAAGTTACATGAATCTCTTAGAATGCCAATCTCATCTATAATTGACATGAATAATGCATGAATCTTACAGGATTTTGGGGGAGGATTAGAGATAATACGGATGAAGGGGTCCAGCACAGTGCCTGGTACACAGAAGGACATTAATAGATATTTCTTTGATTTTTGTAGTTGGATATCTTTCCAAATGAGGACCTTGAGACAATTAGAAAGGATGCTCATGTTATTGATGGGCAGACTCCATAGTAGGGATGCACAGATGACTCATTGGTGTGTGAAAAGACAATATTAGAAATTCTATTTAGATTTATTTTCATCTTTTTAACATTTCCACTTTGAGTACATTTTATACATAAGTATAGAAATTATAATTATATAATTTATAAATAAGAAAATTAAATGTGGGGCTCCTGGGAGGCTTAGTCGTTAAGTGTCTGCCTTCAGCTCAGGTCATGATCCCAGGATCCTGGGATCGAGCCCCGCATCGGGCTCCCTGCTCTGCGGGAAGCCTGCTTCTCCCTCTCTCTCTCCCCCTGCTGTGTTCCCTCTCTTGCTGTGTCTCTCTCTGTCAAATAAATAAATAAAATCTTAAAAAAATAAATAAATGTGGGGTGCCTAGGTGGCACAGTCAGTTAAGCATCCAACTCTTGGTTTTGGCTCAGGTCGTCATCTCAGGGTTGTGAGATCGAGCCCTGCATCAGGGCTCAGTATGGATTATGCTTGCGGTTCTCTCTCTCCTTCTGCCCCTCCCCCTGCTCATGTGCACACTTTCTTTCTCTCAAATAAATAAAATCTTTAAAAAAAATTAAATGCTTGGGGTACATAATAAAAAAGGTTTGGAGACTACAGCAAGTATTAACCTACATCATCATCACTTGGGTTGCTTGTTAGAGAAGGAAATTTCTGGGCCCCACTGAATCAGGAACTCCATGATGGGGCCCTGAAAATTACCTTTTAAAAAACTGCCTAGGTGATTCTTACACTCACCTAAAATTTAAAATTTTACCTAAGTTTGGAAACTAAGTTTAGAATAGAGGAATTTCTCCCTATATAACCAAAACTTGTGGTGCTAATCTTTTCTAGAATTCAGGGCTCTTAACGTTTAGTTCCTTTTTAAACTGCATATAGTAGTATAAGTCTAGTCAACTCATGATTAGTATTCAAGTTTATTAAGCCTGAATTTCAAATACATCTTCCTGACTCTGGAACTGCCAAAGGCAAGATTAGGAATTATGTAAAATTTATCTTTTTTGATCTTGTTTCCCTTGTTTCAGGGTCACTAGGTTCTCTTCCTCCTGAAGGCTTACTATGCCCTCATAATAACTCAGGGTTACCCAGGACCCTCCTTCACCCCCCCCCCTACTGCCCTCTGCTGAGAGTGTATCATGCTCCTATAATTCAAGTAATTCCCTGTGGTAGTGATGGGCTACATAGGGAGACAGTCTGGAATAATGAATGAGAAGAGCTTGGGCTTTGGAATCATCCATACAATAAATGCTCAAAAATACATATTGAAGTCTTATTATATGATAGACATTATGGTAGGCACTGTGGATCTAAAATTAGAAGGTAAGCTGTTCTTACTTTAAAGAATGTAAAGATTAGTGTGGAAAACCAAAAATAAACCACTTGTCACTATGAAGTGACTGCTTCTGTGTAGGTATGAATAAAAAACATTGAGAATACAGGAAAAAAATGTCCATGTTTGCTTGGGGAAGGCAAGAAAGTCTTCCAGAAAAGACATCACATGAGCTGAAGGATGTGGAGTTTTCCAAGAAAGAGATGAGTGTCCTGGGCAGAGGACTCAGCAGGGCAAGGCCCAGAGCCAGAGAGAGCTGGAAAGTTCTAGAAACTTGGAGTGGTTTGGTTTTTATGTATCACAACATACGTGAGGGGACTGTAGGGAGAATGTGGCTGGGACCCAACCATGCCATGCACAAGAGTTAGGTTTCATACTTTTTAGCACACTTTTGTGTTTTAGAAAGATTGCTCTAGCAGTGAAATGGAAATGGAGGACAGATTGGAGGGGATATCAGCCTAGAGAGTAAAAGGTCAGTTAGAAAGCCAGTGTCATTGACAGATAAGAGATGATGAAGACCGTAAGGGAACTGGTGGTGGGCATGGAGAGGAGGGCATGGATTTGAAAGATAATGAAGGGTTCACACCAATAAGACTTGGTGATTAACTGGATATGAGCAGCGAGGGAGACTCCGGTTTCTATCTCAAGTAATTAGATGAGTGGTAGGGCCATTTTTCCAAAATAGGATGCTGGAGGAGGGGACATTCTTCTGGTTCTGCCCCTCACTGATAATCTGAACTTGACAAGTTATTTGACCTTTCCAAATCTCACTTCTCTTCATCTGTAAATGAAACTGTTGTGACCATTAGATGTGATGGTATGTAGGAGGCACTCCATCCATGAAAGCTAATAATAATAATCCAAGAAACGCATCCCTTCAGATGTTAAAATGTATATAATATTTTACCTTTCCTAAGTAATACAATGCTTTAGTAAAAAGTACATGCATCTTTAGACAGTCCTTATTTATTTGTGTATGTTTAGTTGTATTACCTTGTATTTCATAAAGAAGCAGTGGAAAGATATACAACAGATTATATGAGTACAGATTTATGATGGTTCGACTTATGATTTTTTGACTTTATGCATTCAGTAGAAACTGTACTTTGAATTTTGACTATGTACTTTGCATATTTTTGAATTTTGAGTTATGAGCCACAGCTCCCAGTCAGCCACACAATCATGAGGTTAAACAACCAATACACTTACAGCCTTTCTGTACCCATACAACCATTTTGTTTTTCACTTTCAGTATAGTATTCAATAAATTACATGAGCTATTCAACACTTTACTATAAAAGGCTCTGTGTTAGATGATTTTGCCCAACTGTAGGCTAATATAAGTGTTCTCAGCACATTCAGGTAGGCTAGGCTAAGCTATGATGGTCAGTGGGTTAGGTGTATTAAATACATTTTCAGTTTACAATATTTTTGATTTAAAATGGGTTTATTGGGATGTAACCCCATTAGAAGTCAAGGAAGATCTGTAGGTACCTAAGAGATGGAGATGGGCGTATGAGAACTGGGAAGGGAATGGGAACAAGATTTTTTAATAGGTACCATTTTATATTGTTTTAATTTTGACATAGGAATGGGAACAAGATTTTTTTTAATTTTTTATTGTTATGTTAATCACCATATATTACCATTTTATATTGTTTTAATTTTGAACCATGACTGTATTACCTTTTTAAAATACTAAATTAAAAAAATTAAGTCCTGGGTGACTTTAATGATGTGAATTTCAGACATATGTTCAATGGGTTCCACCAAAAGTCCTGAGGCTCTTTTACCTCCCTGCCTTTGTATAACTTACCTCTTTTCTAGAATTGTCTTCCAAACCTGCCCTTCCCTTCTGTGCCAACTCCCACTTCACGTCAGGTCTTAGCTCAAGCATCACTTCCTTCCTGTTATGTCTTTTTCTTTGCTACCCCCCTTATTTATTAGATTTTCCTCTCCTGTTTTTTGCATGGGATATTCTGATAGCTGTAACTATGGCTTTTCTTCCAGTGGGCTATAATTATTATTAATATTATTATTATTTAAGTTGGCTCCATGCCCAGCATGGAGCTAATGTGGGGCTTGAACTCATGACCCTGAGATCAAGACCTGAGCCAAAATCAAGAGTCAGATGCTTAACAGACTGAGCCACCCAGGTGTCCCTTGGGCTGTAAATTTAATTTGCTGTCTTTCTGCCCATGACACCATGAGTCCTGAGAGTGAGGAGAGTCTTCTGTGACTGTATTACCAGCACCAGACACTACTCACAGCTTATCATAAGTGTTCAAGAAATGCTTATTGAATGATTTTGCAATGTATGTGTAGTGATCTCATGCCATGGACTTTTGGAGATAGCTCCTGTTTCAAACATTTGTCCATTTGTTCCCTTAGGCATTAGTCAGGCCAATGTACTGATTCTTTTCTCCTTCCTTCCTTCCTTCCTTCCTTCCTTCCTTCCTTCCTTCCTTCCTTCCTTCCTTCCTTCCTTCCTTCCTCTCTTCTCTCTCTTTTTCCTTCCTTTCTTCCTTTCCTCCTTCTCCTCTGTTCCCTCCCTTTCTCCTTTTTCTTCTTCTTTCTCCTTTTTTTCTTCCTCCTCCTCTCTTTCCTTCATTTCTTTCTTCCTTGAATAAATATACAGACAGGTTATCACCTATCCTGGTCTCTTAGTTACAGTTGTTGAGTAAGAAGCAGAAATCCCTTAGCTATGAGATTAACATAAGCAAAGGCAAAAATTCACTCTTATATAATACTAAGGCCAAAGGGAAATCAAGAGCCTTAAAAGAAATTCAGAAGTTCCTCTAATTTGATTGTGAGCTTTTGAAAAGCAGAGTCTGTATTTTCTACCTTTGTGCCCTGGTACCTTGCGAAGTGGCTGGTGCAGAGTAGGTGTTTAATAAGCAAGTGCTAAACTTAATTGAAAAAAATAATAACAGGGCATATCTTGCCTTCTCTTGAGAGTTTTTGTCTGGAGGTGAAGAACTCTGAATTTTGAAAACTAAATGATTAAATATACACAGAAGCAGGAACATGGTTAAGAGTATGGAACCGAGGAACAGGCAGATGTTAGATGAATTTCCTTTTTCACCAGTAACTGTGTGACCTTGGCTAAATCACTTAAATGTGAGCCTGTTTTCACTTGTAAAACACACACATGTGTACATGCACACAAAATCTCAGATGATGACTAAGACAGTTGAATGGGATAACCAAAGCAAAGGCCTTGGCACAATGCTTGACACCTAGTAATTACTCAGTGCTGTTTCATTGAACACGCTATTGCTCAATATGATATCCAGCTATTATACCAAAATTTTTGCAAGGCCAGGTCAATGGTACAACTCTTAAACTGAAAAAAACCTGGAGGAATCTCAACTAAGAGAGAGACTGGGGAAGAGACTGGATTAGAAGCCAGTCAGCTGAGGATACTTGCCTCTCAAATTGAGTTCTTTGCTAAAGCCAGAATTGGTAGACAGGAGAAATGAGGCTTTGGAGTCATAAATACTGTGCAGCACAAAATGATTAAAGCAAAGTGCAGTGTTGGCTGGTGGCCGTGTACTTGTTATCTCAGAAGTGCAGCCCTTGTGCACTTTTTTTCTCCTTCATTTTCAGCAATATGCTTTTTTGTGTGTGTGTGGGTGAGGTGGAAAGAGGTGGGATGACAGAGGGACATTGGAGGACTGTAGGAGAGAATATTGGAGGATAGGACCAAACAGACTAATATTCTAGTGCCTTTTAACTCATTGATTGCCAGGAACCTGGCTGAGACAGAGCATTGGTTTATTCAGCTTTGATTCAGCTCAGCGCCCTGTTGACAACAATATGTGTCTGAGTCACAGGGGGTCAAGTGACTGCAGCTTCTCTGATGAGTCATTGTCTTGTCTCCACTAACGTCCCAGCAGCTGGGTCTGACTTGTTTACTGAGAGCAAGCTACAGCTGTCTGCAGGTACAGACTGATGTGCTCCAGATCTCACCAGCAGAGCCAGTAGGCTTGATTTGGGAGCATTTGCTTTCCTGGAAGGTCTTGAAGTGTAACAGGCAGGGGCTGCCCAGTGTGATGTGACAATGCTCTTTCCTCCAATTTGGTAATGCAATGAGCACGTGTTTAGATTGGGACTCCAAAGGATTGAGCAAAAGTTAGAAGGTGTGAATAGGACTAATATATATGACTCAGGATCTTAGCAAGGCAGGTGGCACATCTACACTGGGCAATTGAAGAATGCTTAATAGAAAGACTATTTACAAAGGAGTGGTGGGTTCAGGGAAACAACAATGGATAGTGCAGAGCCCCCAGGAAAGCCAGAACGGGGAGCCATTACTAGGCTGAAGAAGCAGGGGGCAGGAGAGAATAGAAGTATGTGGAGGTCACCTGAGAGGAGCTGTTGAATTATTTAAGGATCACAGTCGAATTAAAGTTAACCAATGGGAAGGGAGCTAGAGGAGTAAATACCCGACCTCACTCTCTTTTCTCCCTCCCTCCGTAATCCTTCTACTGGCCAAATCCAACTGGAAGACAGAGAGCAAAGGAGCTGTTGATGCCTGCCATAGAGGTTGCCTCCTGGGGAAAAGGGCAGAGTGGAAAGGGCAGAAATTGGATCTGGGGGCAAACAGAAAACTTGTAACACAACTTGCTAACTAGTCAAGTTCATTTCTTCTCTGATTCTTAGTTTCATTCATCATAAAATGGGGAAATCACTCTACCTACATTGTTGTGAGAATGGAACGAGATACTATAGGTAGAAAGTTTTGAAAAGTTGTGAAGGCTTTGTGAATGTTGAGTATGAAGTTGTTGAATAGTGTCTGCTTTTCAAGGACGAGGGAACTACAGTGTCACGTCATCAGGAAAAATCCCTTCCCAGCTAGTTCACCAGCCCTTCTGGAGACCCTACTAGGTATATCGCTCATACCTGATGCTGAGGGTGAGCATGGGAACAAAGGTGGGTGGGCTATATAAAAAAGGTGACACAGGCCGTAGCCACTACTCCCTTAAAAGCTTGTAATAGAGTTGGAAAGAAAGATAAGAAGGTATGTATATATTCTTTTTTTTTTTTTTAAAGATTTTATTTATTTGACAGAGAGAGACACAGTGAGAGAGGTAACGCAAGCAGGGGTAGAGGGAGAAGCAGGCTTCCCGCCGAGCAGGGAGCCCAATGTGGGGCTCGATCCCAGGACACTGGGATCATGACATGAGCCGAAGGCAAACACTTAATGACTGAGCCACCCAGGCGCCCCGGTATGTGTATATTCTTATATCTATATATGAAACATATAGAAAGATGTGAAGATACCTCTGTGAGTACACACACACACACACACATACACACACACACACACTCTCTCACAAGGTAATGAAGTCACATACACAAATGAGGCAATACCTAAGGGTTGATTAGAGTTGGACAGGGACAATCAGAAAAGGTTCGGAAGGAAGGAGTCTGAGTTGGAAACTGAGTCTTGAGGTACCAGCCTGCTGACTGGTTGAGGTTTTTTTGTTATTTTTCTTCCAGATCTAGGAATAGACCTTTTCTAATAGAAGTTGAACTATTTGAGTTCTTAGAACTTTTTGAATAGCAGTTGAACTATTTGAGTTCTTTGACCTTCTATCTTTGTTTCTTCTTTTTATCTCTAATGCTGGATATGGTACTCTGAAGGTCCTCAGGAAATGTTTTTAAAATGAATCTGTAAAATAGCATATGGTATTTGTGCTACCGCATTAAGTGAGAGAAGAGAATACCTATGATAACAGTGTCCCCCTTGAGTGGTGGCCTCTGAGAATTCTGAGGGTGTTGGAAATACCACTGCATGCAAAAGATGAGTCCCAGTGAATGAGTTTAGCATATGCTTTTGATAAGTGATTTGCATAAGATTAGTGTGTGCAGTCTTAGAAATTTCCAGACAGAAAATGACTGCTCTCTGGAAGATGTTTCATTTATTAAGAGCCTATGACATGCCAGACATGTTTCTCCGATCCTTTGCTTCTGGGGCACAGTGAAAGAGATGAGTAAGGATGGTGATAATCTCCCCAAATAGTTGTTAGGTTATTGCAAAGTTTAAAAAACAGTGTTTAGCACTCAAGTACTGTTGCATAAATGTTAATAGTCAAGGACTCGGAGTGTGACAATGAAAGGGAATGTTACGGTAACATCGTCCACACTTCTTTGGGCAAATATCAGTGGAAATGATACAGATGTGGGACTATTCAGAAACACTGCTCTGGATGCAGAAATCACTGGCTCTAAGCCCGTGGGGGATAGCCCGGAGAAGAGAGCCCTGGAACAATGTCAAAGCTTCTTGGGCTTTGAGAGCAGTCTTGAACTGGTAGGAGCTCTTGAAACAGGCTGAAGGTTGTGGATAAAAAGCACAGCTTGCCCCTGCTTTCACCTTCCTGCAGAAGAGAACATCATCACCTGCTCCGAAGCCTGAGGGTCAAAGAGAAGGCTTGTTTCAGCCCTGTTCTCCCCTAGGGTTCAGGGCTGTGGGTGTGCAAAGCTGAAGTCAGGCTTTCAATGACCAAAGAATGTCAACCTAAAACACAGACTGCCCAGACCTGGCCAAGGGCTGTGGAAGATGGGGTGTATATATATACCTAGGTGCACCCTCCCTGTTGGATTTTTTTCCCACATTTTTTTATCAAGGTAAAATTCACATAACATAGAATTAACCACTTTAAAGTGTACAGTTCAGTGGTATTTTAGTACATTCCCAATGTTGGGTAATCATCACTTCTCTCTAGTTCCAAGATACTTCATCATCCCAAAGGGACACCCCAGACCCGTTAAGCATTCCCCATTTCCTCCCTCTGCTCAGTTCCTGGTAACTGCCAACCTGGGTTTTGTCTCTATGGATTTCTCTATTCTGCATATTTCATGTAAATGGAATCATACACTATGTGGCCTTTTATGTTCTAGCTGTTTTCCCTGAGCACAATATTTTCA
This sequence comes from Zalophus californianus, assembly GCF_009762305.2. Lineage (NCBI taxonomy): Eukaryota > Metazoa > Chordata > Mammalia > Carnivora > Otariidae > Zalophus > Zalophus californianus. The sequence continues at coordinate 55,041,586 of NC_045604.1, read as the reverse complement.
AGGCTCAGCTATGTTACAGCACGGATCAGTACTTCATTCCTCTTTACGGCTGAATAATATCCCAGCGTATGTATATATCACATTTTGTTTATCCATTCATCAGGTGATGGAAGTTTGGGTTGTTTCCACCTTCTGGCTATTGTGAATAATGCCGCTATGAAATTATGTCAGGTTTTTTGGAATACCTATTTTCAATTTGGGGAGGGGGTGTATACCAAATGGATTTCCTTGCTGGGTAATATGCCAATTCTATGTTTAACTCATTGAGGAACCACCAAACTGTTTTCCACAACGACAGCACAATTTTATATTCCCACCAGCAAATGTACAAGGGTTCCAGTTTCTCCACATCTTTGCCAACACTTATTTCCCATTAAAAAAAAAAATGTTAGCTATCCTAGTTTGTGTGCAGTATTACCTCACTGTAGTTTTGATTTGCATTTCCCTGGTAACAAATGATGCTGGGCATCTTTTTATTCCCTATTGAATTTTAACTCAAGGAAAGTATTTTAAAGCTAAACTTTTCTGCCCTTGAGTGGACCTGTAGTATGATTTAGATGGCAAATTCTCATAGGTAGATTTGTTTAACTGTCTTTGCATCATGTGGAATAGCTATTGTTTGCAAATAGAGCCTAAAAAACACTCTTGGGCAACAGTGTAGATATGGAAATAAATGAAGAACTTTTTCAGAAGCAATATTTATTAAAACTATACTACTAATAGAGCATTGATTTTTTTTGCTCTGAAGTTTTATTTTAAAATCTGCCCTAAAAATATCTGTCCTGGAAAAACAAATGAGACAAATAACAAATCTCCCACTTAATGGGCTTGAGTATCTCTTAAAATGGAGCAGCCCAAACTCATGAGTTTCCATACTGCTTCATTGCTGTGTGACCTCTGACCTTTGACAAGACTTCTCACTCATATACTATTTAAGACATCCTTCTGTGCTTGATTTTCCACTTGTTCCACTGTGGAGGATGATGATGAGCTCCTACCAGTGTTGGCAGGGCTCTTGGGAAACTCCAAGAAGAAACCCACAACTGAACTCATTGTGATGATGTTGTGAGGCTCTTCCCATGGAAGCCATCCATTTCGATATACCTGGCTTGGGCTGGATTTCTCCTTCTTTAAGGCCATTAATGGCCCTTTTTATGCCAACTTCTTGAGGCAAATGGGCAGGGTAATGTTTCTCCAATTAGAGAAAGAGAGGACTGAGTGTCGTCCCCAGAATAGTCTCATATCACAGTAAAGTTTGTTAGCTGCAAAAATAGATCTACATTAAAATAGAGAAATGTGGGGGCGCCTGGGTGGCTCAATTGGTTAAGCGACTGCCTTCGGCTCAGGTCATGATCCTGGAGTCCCGGGACCAAGTCCCACATCAGGCTTCCTGCTCAGCAGGGAGTCTGCTTCTCCCTCTGACCCTCTTCCCTCTCGTGCTTTCTAGCTCTCATTTCCTCTCTCTCAAATAAATAAAATCTTTAAAAAAAATAGAGAAATGTGGAAAATGATATGAAAATAGAAACCATATTGTGTGCTACCTTTTTTGATAAGTAGGTTAGCTCTCTAGAATTCTTAAGTTTAGAAGAGATAAACTAAATAATGTAACACCAGCATCCTCAGCTGATCTGGTATTGAGTTGGGTATTGAGGTCCTGTCTGTGACCAGGTTCTGCTTCGGTTTTTCTTGCTGGTAATATTTTTTTTCTTACTGCTAAATCTTAACTTCCATCTCTAAATGCCTCCAAATATTGGGAAAATTCTAGAGTGTTTTTAATTGAGAGCTGAGACTGAATCTATATAAAAAAATTCCATCCCACTCTTGAGAATAATGATATTCTTCTCATTCTGTCAACCATACTCAGCATTCCCTGACTTACCTAGTTGGTAGGGTCCTAGCTGGAGGCCCCTTGTAGATAGATAAGCAGTGCCTGCCTGGATGAAGATTGTCAGGATAATTGTTTTTCCTGGGGGTAAGGGTATATCAAAATGATTATTTTGGTAGGGAAAGAAGACGGCTAAGGAGAGTTGATGGTCTTCAGGTGGAAGGTCATGAGAAAGTTGCTGAAATCTGTTGTCTCTTGTATGCCATCTTCTATCTCCTGTCAGTAAATAGTCACTGGATGAATCTGCTTTAGATGGATGAATTATAAGATCCTCAATTGCAGTCTGCAATCACACTGATTTTGAGTAGTTGGAAACTGGTCTTGAGTATTCTGAGATAGATGCCATCATGGGACTGGGACATATATTAAGAATATATAATGAGTTCTCATTCCTCCATCTTATTTGAATATTATCTGTTCAACAGAAATGTTCTCTTCTTATTGCTGGTAGGATTGCAGATAAATATAGGGTGGTCTGTGTTTTTGTTTTTGTTTTTTCCCCCAAATCTGGCAACTCTTCTTCCTGGACATTTAGCTAGGCTACATTTCCCAGTGTTCTTTGCAGTTGGATGTGACTGTGTGACTGAGTTCTACCAGTGGAATATTTGTAGAAGTGATGTATTATTTCTAGGACTGGCCCATAAGAACCTCCCATGTATGCTCCTGTATGTTCTTTTCCCTTTGTGGTTGGCTAGAATGGAGACAAATTCTAGGGTGACTTTAAAAGTTGTATGTTTAAGTTGGCAGAGCTTCAGTTCAGGACTGATTGCATGGAGGAAGACTACCCCATTAACTTGTTTACTTTTTTGTACTATACAAACCAAAATTTTTTTTACTGTGTTTGAGCTCTTTTGCATTTTGTGATCTACTATTTTTGTTACGTAAGTAATTTACTTAATAAATATGTCAGTGGGCTAAGTCATTTTTATTGGTAACTAAATTACTAGGTAGGGAGAAAACTTAGCATGAGACAGGTAACTTAATAAGGTGGGAATTATTTATAAGTTCCCAAAAGCAATGCTCTATAAGTGCCCCAGTAGGATTTTGCTGTGTATAAGTGACTCAAACTTAGTAGCTTAAAATAACAATCATTTTATTAATCTCTCAGGTTCCCAAAGTCAGGAATTTGGGAAGGACTTGGCTGATCAGGACAACATTTATAGTGCAGTTCAGTTGAATGGGGATTTAATGTGGAAACCCATTTGGTGGAAGCTGTGATTTGTGCTGTGCAGGAAAGTAGATGACATGATTCTGACCATCAAGAAGCTTACAATACGGGGTGCCTGGGTGGCTTAGTCGGTTAAGTGTCTGCCTTCGCCTCAGGTCATGATCCCAGGGTCCTGGGATCGAGCCCTGCGTCGGGCTCCCTGCTCTGCGGGAAGCCTGCTTCTCCCTCTCCCACTCCCCCTGCTTGTGTTCCCTCTCTTGCTGTCTCTCTCTGTGTCAAATAAATAAATAAAATCTTAAAAAAAAAAGAAGCTTACAATACTACTAGACTTGCACACATGGATAGGGACAAAATCATATAGAAAACCTAGTTATGTTGTTAAAATCATTCAACAAGTATCTAAGCATGTACTATGCACAGTGTATTCTACTAGGCACTGGGTTTATAACTATGAACAAAACAGACAAATCCTTTTCTTCATGGAGCTTACTTTCAGGCGTGTGTGTGTAACAAATTGCAAACAAATTAAAAATTTATTATATAGGCTATTAGAAGATGACAAATGCTATGGAGAAAAATAAAAGAGGGGAGGTGAATAGAAATTGTGTGTGAGGGGATGCAATTTTGTTTTCAAGTAAGCTCTATGCCCAACATGGGGCTTAAACTCATGACACAGTGATCAAGAGTCACATGCTCTACTGACTGAGCCCCCCAAGTGCCCTGAGGGGGTGGAATAATCAGGTAAAGTGTTCCTGAGAAAGTAACATTTGAGCATAGACTTATAAAGAAGGTGAGAGGATGAGCCTCATGACCATCTGAAGGGTAAGTGTTTCAAGCAGAGGGAAGAGCAAGTGAAAAAGCGCCCATAAAGGAATGTGTTGATTGTTTTCAAGAAACAACAAAGGAGTCTGCTGGAGAGAAAAGCAGAGTAAAAACAGGATGGGGAGGTGGAGAGGAGGGCCAGGAATGAAGGGTCTTTTAAGTCTTTTAGTCTGAGTAAGATTGGAAACCAGTGGAGAGCTTTTTGAATAAAGGGGTGTTATGGTGGGACTTATGTTTAAAAGGATTACTTTGGCTTCTGTATTGGGAATAGTTAGTAGGAAGGTAAGGATGGAAGTAGGAGGACCAGATGGGAAACCATTGTAATAATCTAGGTACTAGGTAGTGGTGGCTTAGACCACAGTTTAACAGCAAAGGTGGTCAGAAGTGGTCAGATTCTAGATATATTTTGAAGATAGAGCCAGTAGGATTTCTTGATGGACTGATTGTATGGTGTGAGAGAAAGAAGTCAAGAATGACCATGCTTTTTGGCTTGAGCAGCTGGAAGTATGGATTTTCCACTAACTAAGGTAGGTAAGAAAAAAATAATAGATTAAGTGCTAGATGGAAGATAGCATGTTTATATGCTGATGGGATGCTCCAGTAGAGGGGGAAAAGTTAATGATGCATGATGATGTAATGTATGGTGATTAACATAACAATAAAAAAATTTAAAGGAAAAAAATAGTTAATGATGCAGTGAAGAAGAGAGAATTGCTATAATCAAATAAAGAAGAGAGTAGAATTCACTGCATATGTGGACATCCTGTCCTAGAAGTTTGGATGGTCCATCTACAGAAACACTAGAGAAGGCAGAGTATATGATCTAGAAGTTGGTAGATTGGTATTTGAGATGATGGGAGCTGGTGGAATTTCTTTTCTGATTGTTTCTACTTTCTTAGTGAAATAGGATACAATTCACCATTTGGGAATGAGGATGAGGGAAGAGACATGGAGGTCTGAGGAGAGAAGACAAAGTATGAAATTATCATCTAGGAGAATTCGAAAGTGAATGGACTATGGAAAAGCAATAGTATTATCAGGTCAATTTGAGGTTCAGGATTATTAACTTAAAATGGTTCCTGTCAACATGATAGGGTTTCTTTTCTTCCTAGCTATGTTCAGCTTCTTGGGTGCAGGCGCAGAGTAGGAGAGTTGGATTTTCCCAAGGCTGGGTTTTGCTGAGTATGATAAATTGAGAGAGAAGAGGGAAGTGTAGGGTGTACTCAAGGGAGTGCTTATAATGATAGATCATGCTATTTAAACAAGACGAGGGAAGTGAGGACATGAAGGGTGAGAGACAGTAAACAGATGGTAGAATTAATTGATTGTAGGTCCTAATGGGGCTGACGGGTTGTTGCGGGTGGGCACTATAGAGAGTGATCTTGAAAGAGAGTGGCTGGAGCTCTGAGTGGGGGATGTTTGGTTTTGAGATTACGGGTGGTTGTAGACTGTGGTACTGACACACTAAGGATTGACCCTGGGGAGATAGGCTGAGATAGGGTGAAAGGGAGGGGAGAGGGTGAAAGAGCAAAGAGGACAGTGTTGGAGGTATCATCAGCATGGAATTGAAATCACTAAGAATTAAGACAAGCATGTTGTTGGAGTGAGTCACAAACTAAAATCTTTGAAACCCGAGGAGAATGAGCAAGAGGTTGGCAGATGTTGACAACAAGGAGAAGCAGAGGTGACAAGAGACTAATGACATAGACTCAAAGCTGGAAAATTTTAGAGAGAGAATGGCTTAGAAGCAGCAGCGAGGAGCACTGAGTAAACCTACCCCACTTTTAGTCCTAGGATTCAGGAGGCATGAGAGAGATGACAGCTACCGTTTGTAACTAAATACTCCAGTAGCAACAGGCTCCTCAGGGGAGAACGAGGTTTCCGTTTAGTAACTTTGGAGAAGAGGTGAGGATACAAGAGGATTTATTGCTAAAAGATCATGGGGTGCAGAGGGCACAGTGGAGGTGTTGCAGGAGCGAGGGGATGGAGACAGAAGAGATGTGCAGCCTATGGAAATCGTGAAGGCCCCATATGTGAGGTACACGTTATTAACAATGGTGTCGGGTAGTTTGTTCTCCTGCCTGCCTCCGACTGACTTTCCCACAAATTGGGGCTCTGCATGCAGCAGGTCATGTATCCTAGTTCTCATCTGTCTAAAATGGATCTAGCTCCTGGAACAGAGAGGAGAAGCAGGTAACCATGGAGCCTTCAGCCAACACTGCAAGATTAGCCGTAACTGTCGGTCACCTCTAACTGATCACCCTCACAGAGACTTCTCTTGATTTTCTCATTCTGTTTGGATGGAGACATCTGGATAGGACAGAAAAATTGTGAAGAGTCCATCTCAACCTGGAAGTGGGAAATTTCTGCCTCATTGTGGCATCGTAACCCCTTCAGATTATGAGGGATTTGTGTCAGTGGAGGAGGGGGCTGTGCCAACATTTCAACCGAATCCTTCTCAAAACAGCCACTGCTGAAAATGGCTTTTAAAAAGAAAAACGAGGGACACCTGTGTAGCTTAGTCATTAAGTGTCTGCCTTCAGCTTGGGTCATGATCTCAGCGTCCTGGGATCGAGCCCCGCATCGGGCTCCCTCCTTAGCCAGAAGCCTGCTTCTCTCCCTCCCACTCCCCCTGCTTGTGTTCCCTCTCTCGTTGTGTCTTTCTCTGTCAAATAAATAAAATCTTAAAAAAAAATAGAAAAAAGGAAGAAAAAAAGAAAATGAATTTTTATTAGGAGAGATGATAAATGGCTCATCTGAAACATGTGCACACTCATTCATAGAAAACATAATTGTTTTCTTGCTGCTATCATGGCCTCCTTGGTGGAGTTGTTTTGCAGATGTCAATGGCCTGAAAGGGACTCTCCGTGTGTGTGTGTGTGTGTGTGTGTGTGTGTGTGTGTGTGTGTGTGTGTGTAAAATTCCTGTTCTGCAGCAGGATATAAGTAGAGCATGCCCTAATGGATTCAGAGGCATTATACACTGGAGTTACAGCTCAGTTTTTGCAGCTGAATTTTTATTTTTTCAGAACATAGTTCTTTTTCTTTTTTTTTAAAGATTTTATTTATTTATTTGATAGAGAGAGACACAGCGAGAGAGGGAACACAAGCAGAGGGAGTGGGAGAGGGAGAAGCAGGCTTCCTGCGGAGCAGGGAGCCCGATGCAGGGCTCGATCCCAGGACCCTGAGATCATGACCTGAGTTGAAGGCAGATGCTTAACAACTGAGCCACCCAGGTGCCCCATTTTTTCAGAACATAGTTCTTCAGCAATAAGGTGTTTAGCAATTTTCACCACGAAAAAAATAAATAAATTACATAAAAGGGAGTTGGGGTTGAACCTGCCTATTACCTTTTCTGTGAATTTTCTCTTTCTATTCTCTCAGCACATATCTTTCAGCATTTACACTCCTAAAATAATTTATGTGTGGATGGAAGAAAAACAGGAAGAAAATAACTTCCTCAGGCTACTGTAAAAGGAGAAGGTTTGGAAGGTCATGTTGGGAAGCACGGAAACCATTTCATCAAACAGAGTGACAGGTGGATGGAATAGTGATGTGGTGGTAGAATCAAGGGTTTTCGACATCCAAATGGCCAACAGGCACATGAAAAAGTGCTCAACATCGCTCAGCATCAGGGAAATCCAAATCAAAACCTCAATGAGATACCACCTCACACCCGTCAGAATGGCTAAAATTAACAAGTCAGGGAACGACAGATGTTGGCGGGGATGTGGAGAAAGGGGAACCCTCCTACACTGTTGGTGGGAATGCAAGCTGGTGCAACCCCTCTGGAAAACAGTATGGAGGTTCCTCAAACAGTTGAAATTAGAGCTACCGTTGGATCCAGCAATTGCACTACTGGGTATTTACCCCAAAGATACAAATGTAGGGATCCGAAGGGGTACGTGCACCCCAATGTTTATAGCAGCAATGTCCACAATAGCCAAACTGTGGAAAGAGCCAAGATGTCCATCGACAGATGAATGGATAAAGAAGATGTGGTATATATACACAATGGAATATTATGCAGCCATCAAAAGGAATGAGATCTTGCCATTTGCAACGACGTGGGTGGAACTGGAGGGTGTTATGCTGAGTGAAATAAGTCAATCAGAGAAAGACATGTATCATATGACCTCACTGATATGAGGAATTCTTAATCTCAGGAACAAACTGAGGGTTGCTGGAGTGGTCGGGCGTGGGAGGGATGGGGTGGCTGGGTGATGGACATTGGGGAAGATATGTGCTACGGTGAGTGCTGTGAATTGTGTAAGACTGTTGAATCACAGATCTGTACTTCTGAAACAAATAATGCAACATATTTTAAGAAAAAAGAAAAAGAAGAAGATAGGAGAGGAAGAATGAAGGGGAGTAAGTCAGAGGGGGAGACGAACCATGAGAGATGATGGACTCTGAAAAACAAACTGAGGTTTCTGGAGGGGAGGAGGGTGGGGGGGATGGGTTAGCCTGGTGATGGGTATTGAGGAGGGCACATTCTGCATGGAGCACTGGGTGTTATGAACAAACAATGAATCATGGAACAGTACACCAAAACAAATTATGTAATATATGGTGATTAACATAACAATAAAAAATTAAAAAAAAAGAATCAAGGGTCTTCGGTTTTGACCTTTTGTCTATGAGACCTCGGGGTATTGACTTTTCACAATGAATTGCTTTTTGGCAGTCTTGATAAAGACTCACTCTTCGATCTACAAATAGTTTTCGAGGCAAATGAGGATGCTAGCCAGGGGGAGGGTTAGCAGGATGAGGGGAACAGGGTAGGAGTGAGAGTTCTGCTGGAACAGTCACTGAGGAAAGTCTAAAGAGGACCCCGCAGGGAGTGGGCATTTTTGGAGACCCTTGGCTCCAGAGATACTGCCTTCCTTTGCATAATTTTGCCAGAGAATCTAGAAATCATACTTGTGTCATCGACTACCTTGACTCTATTCTAAATTCTTTTCAAACTGTACACAGAGAACAACACAAGTTGTAAAAGAATTAAGCTTAATTGTAATTCCTCCATCAAAGTCAATCTCAGTCCATTTTTTGCTTCCTCTTAACTCATTGCTTTCTGGATGTTCTTGCTTGTGCTTATTTGTGAAAACGTGTCTTGCTTTCTATGACTTTGTCATGCTTGATTCCTAGGAACTGTTACTTTCAACTACACTTTCTGTTTGGTTATTTCTGGGCTCAAGAGTGAACTTTTCCTCAATTCTAATTTACCAGATGAAGGGATCCTAAAATTGATGAGATATATGAATAGTAAGATGCTTAAAGGTATTTTTTTTTTAAAGATTTTATTTATTTATTTGAGAGACAGAGAACGAGAGATAGAAAGCACGAGAGGGAAGAGGGTCAGAGGGAGAAGCAGACTCCCCGCCGAGCAGGAAGCCCGATGCGGGACTCGATCCCGGGACTCCAGGATCATGACCTGAGCTGAAGGCAGTCGCCCAACCAACTGAGCCACCCAGGCGCCCTAAAGGTATTTTTGTCACATATTTATCACACAAATCATGTAACAATTATAGTTGATCAAGAAAACCCTTTGGGTAATTAATAAAATGTATTTCCAGTTCCTGGGTAGGTTTGGATAATTATAAATAAAACATTTAATAGTCATTTGATGCCATGTAATTTATAGAATATTTTAGTGTTCATTATTTTTTTGATTTCACAATAGATCCATGAATTAGGAAGAACAGATACTAATATTCCCATTTTACAGATGAAATTAAGGGCTAGGAGAGTGAATCACACAGCCAGTAGGAACTTGAATCCCAATCTGCTGACTCTAGGTCATGACAACTGAAATAATTTACATAAAGATAAAACCCGCTCTTCTTCACAAAAAGTAACTTACTATGCATTTTTCAGTCTCAATATAGGTTTGGCAAATGTAGGCACTATATATCACAAGGTTCAAGGTTTTCTTATGGGGATAATCCAAGTATGGTATGCTGAAGCAGATCAGGGAGCATCTGTAGTAGTTCTGCCTATGTGACATTGGTCAGGTCAGCTAACCTCTTTGATTTCTCTCAATTTTCTTAATTGTGAAAGGGGAATTCTATTGCTTTCTGTTAGTTGTTACTTCAGAAGGAGCTGTGACATGAAAATGGTTTGTGGGTGTATAGCAGTATCAAAAGCTGTCAATGTTGTTCATTATACATTATACAGTATACATACATCAGATATAAGGCAAAAGATCCAGGAGGGAGTGAACTAGGGTTCAATTGGGCCTCACAGGGATGCATAGGGGATGAACTTTTCCAAGGTTTACATTTCTCCTATAAAATGAAAGAGAGGAGACCATGTGAAATGGAGAAAGTCTTCCTGGGACACTCTCACTCTGGTGTGATTATGGGACCCTTTCCACTCTTGTGCCAGCCCCCCTTCCTGAGCTGACGTTGCTGGAATATAATCTTCGCTAAGAGATAGTTGTTTGTTTGTTTTTTTTAAAGATTTCATTTATTTATTTGAGAGAGAGAGTGAGAGAGAGACAGAAATAGCGACAGAGAGCATGAGTGGGTAGGAGAGGGAAAAGCAGGCCCCCCACTGAGCAGAGAGCCCGACCTGGGGCTCGATTCCAGGACCCGAGACCATGACCCGAGCTGAAGGCAGATGCCATCTGACTGAGCCATCCAGGTGCCCCTGAAGAGATAGTTTTTAATGGTAAGGTGTGTCTTTTCCTTCTGTAAGTGATGTTTTCCTGTCAATGTAATACTCAGAGAGCCCAACAGAATAACTCTATATTGGCAGAATTTTGGAGTCATCACAAGCTTCTTGGAGAATAGGTATATTTAATTTTGTCCTCTCAAAACACAGCATGATTATGGCTGCCCATTACTAAGGTTATCCCCAGACTGAGACTATCATACTCTGTATTACCATTACATGTCATATAGGTGTGTGTCATAAATGCCATGGATTATTTTTATTGCAGTATAATTTACATAAAACAAAATGCACCACTTTAAGTTTACAGTTCAATGAGTTTTGGCAAACATATACAATCACATAACCATGAGCACAGTCAAGATAGAGATTCCACGTGCACCCTTGCAGTCAATGCCCTGTCCCCACTCTCAGCCCCAGACTGCTTTCTGTCATCACAGATTAGTTCTGGTTTCTCTAGAATGTCATATAAATGTATTCGTACGGGAAGCAGTCTTTTATGTCTGGCTTACTGATGCCATAGATTATGGAATATGCTTTAAGCAAACAAAATTCAACTCCGGTACCTACTTTGCTATAGTTTTGCTTAGTCTACAGTTTGGTGTACTTGGCTAATGATAGTTCCAGTGACTGTAGTGGCCTGAGTTTGTAACATTTCTGCTGTTACAGTCAGAAAGAAATGTTTCCCATTTTAAAATCTTAGTTATCACTTGCCAGTTATTAGCTACCAGTGAGTGGCAAAGTCTTGGGGATTAAGGAGCTCGGGGAGTCTCCTTAATCTATTTGCCATGTTATTTTCACCTTATATTATTACACAACACTTTTGTTGTTGACAAGCTGGTGTGTATGCAAACCAATTATGGTTCAGGCAAATGGCATTTTTATTCAATTATAAATTGAAAATTTGAGGAAAAAAATGGAAGAGGACAATAAAAATTTTCCATGCTTTCTCATGGAGACTAACATTAAATTTTTGGGCACATTTCTTTCTAGTTTTTCCCCCCTAGAGAGTCCATCATGCACATATGATAATACTATATATAAAATTTTATATCCTGCAGTTTTCATTTAATATTTTATTCATAGGATTGGTCTGTGTCAATGAAAAATCTTTATAAGCATGTTTTAAATGGCCATTATAGCTTACCTATATACATAAAATATTATTATATTGATGATATAAAATTATATATAATATACAATTAATATATAATTATCCCTGTATATCTCTATCTGTATAAGATTCATAATTCAACAAATGAGAATTAAAAAGCACTAGGGGTCCCTCCTTTTAAAAGGAATCCTATGTGCTCTTTCTCTTCAATGAGGTGGCCGAGTGGTTTGGTGGTGGCGGCCTTGCGGATTCGTGCCAGACGCAGAGATGCAGATCTTTGTGAAGACCCTGACGGGCAAGACCATCACCCTCGAGGTCGAGCCCAGTGACACTATTGAGAATGTCAAAGCCAAAATCCAAGACAAGGAGGGTATCCCGCCTGACCAGCAGCATCTGATTTTTGCGGGCAAACAGCTGGAAGATGGCCGTACTCTGTCAGACTATAATATCCAGAAAGAGTCCACCCTGCACTTGGTGCTTCGCCTCTGGGGTGGCATCATCGAGCCTTCCCTCTGCCAACTGGCCCAGAAATACAACTGCGACAAGATGATCTGCCGCAAGTGTTACGCTTGCCTGCACGTGCTGTCAACTGCCGCAAGAAGAAGTGCGGCCACACCAACAACCTGCGCCCCAAAAAGAAGGTCAAATAAGGCCCCTCCACCGGCTCTTCCTTTGCCCACAGGGCAGCCTCCTGCCCGAGCCCCAAGGGCCTGGGCCCTCAATAAAGTTTCCCTTCCATTGACTGGAGCAGTAAAAAAAAAAAAAAAAAAAGGAATCCTATGTAATTTCTGGTCTACTTCGGTATGTGTGCATTATGCTTACAGCAGAACACAACTATACCTACTTGATAGAAGGAGGCACAAATTGGCTGCTAAATCAGACTTAAGTGAGTAGAGAGTGCTTCCTAACCCTTCTGTTTTAATCCCTTAAGCTTGCCAATTGGTATTTTCTGCCCTGCAGGTGTGTAGACTTAGCCATGCTTCCATGGGACTACTGGTGAGATTCCATCTGTCAGATCTCAAATTGACAGGAGTGGTAAGGCTAGGAGACTGGAGTGGTTCTTCCAGAGTTATTTTGCTCCCTGATGACAGCTAAGGAAAAATATGGGCAATAGGGAGTCTTTACTTTCTGACCCCTGCTCTTGGCTGAAGGAGAGACGCCCCAAGAGATGTAAGTGCCAACTAGGATGGCTATGGTATTGAAGGTCTGTGTGTCTATACTGGACATTCACTGGCTTTCACAGAACTCAAAAGATGCCTGCAGACAAACTGATTTGCAGAAAGATCTAAAATCTGTCCAAGTGATAACCTTTGGAGAAAGAGCTGTAGGGCTTGAATAGGTCCTAAATTGTACACAGAGTACTACTGTAATTTACTTAGTGGCACTCACAAAGATTGACATGACAAATGCTTAAAGTTTTGGTTCAGATGTTTCATAAATATTTATTGATTACTGAGCTAGGCACCGTGGGAGATATACGAGATGTGGCTCTGCAGTAATGTGACTGATTTTTTAAAAACCACAAATTCCTAAATCATATATTCAAGTATGTGCTCTTTTTTGAGAGGTTAAATATTTTTCCAGAGATGTTGTCATTACTCAAAACTTTTCTAACTCCTTAGAGTTTGCTTTCAGCCTGTAGCGTATTTTATTTTATTTATTTATTTATTTTTTGGAATGCATCTCCTTTTTTTTATACCTTATAAATTATATTTTAAATTTTCCTAAATGTACAGAGTGGAATAAAAGTGTGTGTGTACAGTTCTAGGAATTGTAACACATACACATCCGAGTAACCACCACCAGCCAAGTTACAGAACAATATTATGTTCCCTCCAGATTTCCTCCTGCTTCTCCTTTGCAGGAAAACCTTCCCCTGAGGCCTAACCTCTGGCAACCGGATCGTTTTGCCTTTTTGAGAAGGTCCTATGAAAGGAATCACACAGTACATGGACTTTTAACACTGCTTCTTGCACTTGGCATCACGTCTTGAGATTCACACAAGTCCTTGAGTGTGTCAGTAGTTTCTTTCTCACAAAACAAAACAGTTTGTTTCTCTTTCTTGCAGAGTAGAATGCCATTGTATGTGTATGCCTTGGGTTTGTAGCCATCAGGAGTTGCAAGACATTTAAAAGTGTTCCCGGTTTTGGGCAATTACGACTGATACCTAGGAGTGGGATTGGTGGACCATATGGTAAGTCTGTGTTTAACCTTTTTTTTTTAATTTTATTTTTATTTTTTTATTTTTTATTTTTTAAAGATTTTATTTATTTATTTGAGAGAGAGAATGAGAGATAGAGAGCATGAAAGGGAAGAGGGTCAGAGGGAGAAGCAGACTCCCTGCCGAGCAGGGAGCCCGATGTGGGACTCGATCCCGGGACTCCAGGATCATGACCTGAGCCGAAGGCAGTCGCTTAATGAACTGAGCCACCCAGGCGCCCTAACCTTTTTTTTTAAAACTTTTTATTGTTATATTAATCACCATACATTACATCATTAGTTTTTGATGTAGTGTTCCATGATTCATTGTTTGTGCATAACACCCAGTGGTCCACACAGAGTGTGCCCTCTTTAATACCCATCACCAGGCTAACCCATCCCCCCATCCCCCTCCCCTCTAGAACCCTCAGTTTGTTTTTCAGAGTCCATCATCTCTCATGGTTCGTCTCCCCCTCTGATTCCCCCCCCTTCATTCTTCCCCTCCTATTATCTTCTTCTTTTTTTTTTTAACATATAATGTATTATTTGTTTCAGAGGTACAGATCTGTGATTCAACAGTCTTGCACAATTCACAGCACTCACCATAGCACATACCCTCCCCAATGTCTATCACCCAGCCACCCCATCCCTCCCACCCCCCACCACTCCAGCAACCCTCAGTTTGTTTCCTGAGATTAAGAATTCCTCATATCAGTGAGGTCATATGATACATGTCTTTCTCTGATTGACTTATTTCACTCAGCATAACACCCTCCAGTTCCATCACAGCCTGTAGCGTATTTTAAAAATGTATGTCTATGTAAGATACATATATTTAAACATATATATTTAATTCTTAGAATTAGCCAAAATTTATTTGGTACTAAGTCCTATGAATCTGGTAGGAAATCAACATAGATAATATTCTGTTCATCTGAAATGATGTGTGACTGTAGAATACTGAGTCTGAGTTTTTGGATAAGGTTTATTAATTTCAAAGGAGATGTTCCACTGATACTGTATGAAATGCAGCATTATTGCAATAGGCTTGTTGCTTCTCAAAATGACTCTGAAGGAAAATACTCATTTCAATAACAGTTCTGATGTGTTCATAAAAAGTTAACTTCTTGGGATGCCTGGGTGGCTCAGTCGGTTAAGCATCTGCCTTTTGCTCAGGTCGTGGTCGCGCAGGGTCCTAGGATGGAGTCCCACATCGGGCTCCTTGCTTGGTGGGGAGCCTGCTTCTCCCTCTGCCTACAGCTCCCCCTGCTTGTGCTCTCTCTCTCTCTCTGACAAAAAAATGAATAAAATCTTTGAAAACAAAAACAACAAAACAAAACAAAAGAAAAGTTAACTTCTTAGATAGGGAGCCACACCTGAAAACGGCCCTTAACCTTTAGGAATCTTCTGTCTTGTGGCGTGGAAACAAGTGTGTTAGAGAACAGGAATTTGTATTCATCACTTGGTGCTGGAGCAGGGCTGAGGTGACCATGTGATGCAGTCAGGAAGCAGGGGTGGCTGACCAGGCTCCCCTCTTCAGCTTTACACCCACCCTCAAAGGTATAGATAGTCTTTGTGTCAAAAATTCCCCTTAGATTTTCCCCTTTGAGTTTTCGTTTTCTTTGCTATTTGTTTTATTTAGATTAATTTATGCGAAAAGCATGTTGAGTGTATTAAATTCCTCCTGGTTCCATGTTATTGCAGAACTGACTCTGGAAATGTGAAGTAAAGAAGGAAATCAATTAGCAAAAGTAGTTCAGGTTGGTTTCTTGAAGTAGGTGGGTGGGACTGATTTGAAGAAGTTCTGGAGAATAGATATGACATGCATGGCTTCAGTGCACATGAAATGCAAATTTATATAATGATTGTACATTCTCTGTCTAATGCATGGTAACATTGTCTTTTACATTAGAATGTGGGATACTCAGGGCAAGGGCTTCTGAGTTTTTTGTATTCCTCACAGCACAGAGCAGAGTGCAAGACAGATCATCAAGGCCTCCCCAGATGGAATTGTTACTCCCTGAGTCCCATCTTGTTTTCCCTTTTTTCCTTTAAAAAAACGTGGCGTCTGAGTCTGCTCAGGCCTCTATAACAAGATATCATAGACTGGTTGGCTTAAACAACAGAAGTTTATTTCCTCAAAATTCTGGAGGCTGGGAAGTCCAACATTAAGGTGCTGACTGATTCGGTTCCTGGTAAGGACTCTTTCCTTGGCTTGCAGATGGCTGGCTTCTCCCTTTGTCCCCACATGGCAGAGACAGAGCAAGCTTTTCTAAGGACATTAGTCCTACTGGATCAGTGCTCCATCCTTATGACCTCATTTAACCTTATTCTAAATACAGCCACATTGAGGGCTTCAACATATGAATTTTGAGGAGACACAGGTCAGTCCATATCACCATTGGATCAGAGCCCTTATTACATTGTGCTGTGATAGTTTGTTTATGTCTATCCCCCATTGACTATGGTGTCCTTAGGTGCTAAGCACTGTGCTAGGCATTGAAAATCACAAAGACGGATCTTGCCCTCAAGGAGCTTATCATTAGTTGTATTTGCTTTCTATGGCTGCTGTAATGAATTAGTACAATCTTAGTGGCTTAAAACGACACAAATTTATTATCTGACAGCTCTATAGGTTAGAAGTCTGACACAGATCTCACTGAGCTAAAATCAAGGAGTCAGCAGAGCTGTGTTCCTTTTAGAGGCTCTAGGGAGAATCTGTTTCCTTGACTTTTCCAGCTTCTAGAGGCAGTCAGCATTTCTTGGTTTCTGGCCCCCTCTTTCTCCATCTTAAAGCCAGCAAAGTTGGGTCTCTGTGACCATTCTTCCATAGTCACATCTCCCTCTGAAAGAGCCAGGTAAGGCTTTCTGTTCTTCAGGATCCATGTGATTAGTCTGGGCCCATCTGGACAATCCAGCATAATCTCCCCATCACAAGGTCCTTAGTTTAATCACATCTGCAAAGTTCCATTTGCCATGTCAGGTAACATATTCACAGTTTCTGGAGGTTTAAATGTGGACATCATTGGTAGGGGGACATTATTTTGCCTATCACATTAGTGGAAGAAAGAGACATGTAAATCGGAGATTCAATGCAATGTGCCAAACGCAACAATGAAGATCTATTCAGGGTATGTATATATGGGAAGCGTACAAGAAGGTAGTTAACAAATGATAGTTATAAATGAGGCACTGGCAGCAAAGATGAAGAGGATGAGGTGGGTTCTATGGAGGTAGAATGGGCATAATTTGTGTTCCAACTTGATGTAGGGGATGAGGGAGAGAGAAAAGGAGTAGAATGACTTCCAGATCCTGGATTGGGACTGGGCAGGCTTCTTGTTGGAAGCATGCTGGAGGGCACGGTTAGTTGCTCTTCCTGCCCTTCTCTCTTCATGACTACTCTGACTACAACCGTGTGGTGGATGGAGGGGTGATTCCTGGAAAAGTATGTTAGGCAGATATCCTACTAGGGATACACTTCAGTGGAGGAGATGATGCATTCAGGTCTGTCTTGCTCTTTTGCTTTTTAAAAAAGTTGAGATACAATTTACAGTGAAATGCACAGATCTTAAATGTTTAGTTCGATGAGTCCACGAATGTATACTCATATCTAAATCAAGATATAGAACATTTCCATCACTTTACAAAGATCTCTGGCGCCTCTCGCAGTCAGTCCCTACACCTCAAAGCAACCAGTACTCTGATTTCTATCAACATAGATAATTTTGCCTATTCCACAACTTCTTATAAATGGAAGCATACAATATGTACTCTTTGGTGTCTTTCACTCAACATAATGTATCTGAGATTGAACTATGTTATTGCTGTATCAAACGTTCACTCCTTTTTGTTGCTTAGAAGTATGCCCAGACCGTACTTGCTCATTCATTCATCTTTTGATGGACATTTGGGTTATTCTTAGTGTTTTGGTCATTTGGACATTTTTTACATAAGTCTTATTAGGGTTAAAGGGAACTTTATAGGATTAAATGCTGAGATTAGAAAAGATGATTTCAGTTTTGAATAAGTTAAGTCAAAGGTACTTGTGGGACATTCAGATAGTGAGGTCCAGGACCAGTTGGAGTTCAGTCTATGGTAAAGGGGAGAGAGGTGGGCTAGCAATTTAGATTTCTGTGGTCGCTAGTCAGTATGTGGAATTAAACCCAGGGCAAAATCCTCGGGTAGAGTATAAAGTGTGAGATAGGGAAAGGCCCATGAATTAAATCCAGGAGAGCATGTGTATCTATTTGTAAAGAGGAACCCTCTAACTATGGACTCTGAGAAACCAACTGAGGGTTCTAGAGGGGAGGGGGAATGGGGGATGGGTTAGTCTGGTGATGGGTATTAAAGAGGGCAGGTATTGAATGGAGCACTGGGTGTTACACTCCAACAATGAATCATGGAACACTACATCAAAAACTAATGATGTAATGTATGGTGATTAACATAATAAAATTAAAAAAAAAGAGGAACCCTCAAAGGAGGCTGAGCAAGCACGACCACTTATCTTTGTGTCTCCAACAGCAGGCACAGGACCCGAGGCCCAGGCACGTCTCAATTTGCTACATTTAACAGAACGTGTGCAGAGTATACGCTCTTTGAGAGACCCTAGAGGAGGAGATAGATGGGCAGGAGAAATGGCATGAGGAGTCGCAAAGGCCCGAATGAGTGTGGTAGAGTGAAGAGAGGGAGTGGTGCGGTGTAAGCACGACAAGCTCCACCTTTGCTTCGACGGGGCTGGGAGATGGAATCATTAGAGTTGAATAATTAGGTAGGGTCAAACTACGCAGGTCCCGAAGTGGATATCAGATGGAAGAATTTAGACTCCACAGGCCGGCCACCTTGAGAAGAGCTGGGTTCTGAAGTAGGGCGTGAGAACATGAGATTTGCTTTTAGGAAGTGACTGGCGGCGACGGAGGTACGACTGCTACTGCTGGTGACAGGGCTGAGTGGTTATCAGGACTTGCCACTGGTCTTTGGCTTTGTAGCTGAGGCTGATTCCCTGGCCAAGCGGTGTAACTGTGCGTCTGAGCCTTGGTAGCAGGAGACAGAGGTCGTGGCATCTGGCTGCAGCTGGGAGGCACTGCGTGCGCGCCGGGCCGAGGTGTCGGGTTGGGAACCCTCGCGCGGAATTGCAGCCAGGCGGGGCGCGGATGGGGCGGCCTAGGAACCAGGCCACGCCCCTCCCGCCCGCGCAGGCGCGCTGTGAGCCGTTAGCTGTCAGGAGCCGAGCGGCTGGCTGGCGGCGGGTTCCAACGTCTGCGCTGGAACCGGCTGACAGCACCCAGCGCGGCAGGGGCGACAAGGGCGGCGCGGCCTCGGCTCCCCAGCCAGGTCACAGAGGAGAGCAGGGACCAGCGGGCGGCCGGCGACGCTGGCAGGATGGGAAACCGGGAGATGGAGGAGCTGATCCCGCTGGTGAACCGTCTGCAGGACGCCTTCTCGGCGCTGGGACAGAGCTGCCTGCTGGAGCTGCCGCAGATCGCCGTGGTGGGCGGCCAGAGCGCGGGCAAGAGCTCGGTGCTCGAGAACTTCGTGGGCAGGTGAGAGCTCAGGGCGCGGGGGGCGGGGCTGGCGACCCCGCTCGGGGCCGTTGGAGCGCGCCCGGGCGGCGGGAGCCGGAGGACCTACAGGGGGCTGAGGCAGAATGGAGGGCAGAGCGGCGGTGTCCGTGGGGCGGGCGGGGTCGTCCCGGCTCCGGGCATCCTCCGTCTCCCCCCCCCCCCCCCGCCCCCCGCGCCTGGTGGCCCTCCTGGCTGTCTTTCATCCTGCGATACAAAGCCATTTCCTCTCCGTCCTCCGGTCGGGGAGTCGGGGGAGGGGGTCCGCCCGGGATCGACTTCCCCCCCGCCCGGCGCGCCAGCCTCGGGGAGCCTGGATGCGTAGCGCGCCCGGGAGCTTCCCCGTCCCCGTCTCCTCTGTTTTCCCGGCTCCACATCCCCCTCCTTTTCCTGTCAGCCTCCCCAAGGCTCTCTGTGAGGCTTTGGGGTTTTATCCCCCCGCCCCCCACGGAGATGCTGTCCTTCTCGCCCCGGTTCTCGGCTCCGCTCAGCTGTCTACTGTTCGAGACAGTCGTCCCTTGCCCCTAGCAGGAGAGGCGGGGTGCGAGGAGAAAGAAACCGTTTGTTGTGGTGAAGCTTCATCCAGCCACGCTTCCCCACCATTCTCCCTAAGAGTCGAAGAATAAAAGGTGGTGTGTTCGCGTGTGCACCTATTCACAGCTCCAGGCTTATGTCAGAGAAACCGAGGCACAGACTCTGAGTGGGGTGAACGTGGACTTGTGTTGCCCAGATGCCATGTCATTCCTGCATCATCTCGGAATTGACCAGCATCTTTCTCGCACTCTCTCTGCGCCCCCTCCCCCAGCATCATCTTCCGTTCCCTACGTTCTCGTCTGTCCTGCGAGTCTTCAAGATAAAATACTGAATCTAAATTATAGTTATGGGTTTCATCGTGACTCTTAACACAGAAAAAGCGAAAGGATTAATTTTTTTGAATTGAGAATCAGCATTTCTTTCCCCTGAGCAATTCGTGAGGGATTAAGTTACCTTAACGGCCTCGCCTGAGGAGTGCAGACATTTGCCAAGAAAAGCCCGTTTAAAAGCATTACGAAAGCTGAAATCTGTTTCCTATAGTAAACCAGGTAGAAATGTACGGCAGTAAGACAGTGGGCCGGAGTGGGGACAATCCAGAGATTGTACTTTACTCTTTTTATTTGGCTGGTTAAGTGATTTTAGATTCAGAAGGTTCCTGTTCCTTTTTTTCTTTTTTTGTTAGTGTTTGGTCGTGTGTAAAATTTCGATATTCCCACATCTCCTTTGGGAATGTTAGTGTCTATAAAGTGCATATTCTTCTTTCTCAGTTGATGCTCTGATAGTCTTCTTTTTTTCCTTGTATGAACTAGAAAAGCTTAGAATCCTAATAAAAAAGTAAAATTGCTGACAGTTGGCTGGTATCTTTGCCTGTCTCTTAATCACTTCTGTTTTACCATTTTGAGTGATGAGAAAGTGATGGTAAAACATTTTACATATGTCGTCTTAGACTAATGGTGAAGTGATGGATGAATGTGATTTCAAACATACATGGGGCAGTCATATAACTTAATAAGGGTTTTACTTTTTTGGATTTATTGTCAATGAAATTCACTAAGTTTAGAGTGGGATCCATAGGGAAAGTGAGGCTTGAGGACAATGTATTTTTGAATTTTCAAACTCCAGGACATTTAACATGGTACCCTAATAGTCATTTAACTACTTTTATTTTTTAAACAAATACTTAAAGATTAAAATAGTAATTCAAATGCCATTACCATGTTTTTATGCATCTTTCATATATTTACTTGGATGGGCCGTATTATAAATGCATTGTTTGTGTCAAGAGCTTTTGAACCTAATGTCAATTTTAGGCACGTATCTCAATTCTGTCCCGACACATTTCTTAATGCTATAATAAAATTGTATACATTTCCCCTCACTAGCTATCGTCGTTTAAAATGAGAATTTCAAAAAAAGAGATATGGAAGAGTAAATTATTTTAGCTTAAATGTTTTTATGATAGAATGAAAAATAGGGACATTATAAGCATTATACAAATCAGAGCATTTAGCAAAATACGTTAGTATTTTGTTATACTTTTTAAAAAAGTTTTACCAATAATTAATTACTGTTAAAATATCAAATCAAAGGATGAACATAGAGGGCAAAACTCATTTAATAAATATATAAAGGCTTTATTATCTGTGGAGATGACACTTGCCTTGCAGAGCTTATATATTAGGAAAAAAATTAATTAAAAAGGTCATTTGACTTTAATAAAGGTTTCTGTCATTGAATTATTGAGGAATCTAATTTCTAATTATAAACCAACCTTAGGGAAAAAGGAGTTCTCAATTTTGAAAGGAGATTGGTCCTAGGCAGAAAAAAACTACTCATATTCCACTATAACCTTTTATCTTTTTGTTATCCAGCAATTTTGCAATAAAGGTAAGGTCCTTTCCTTTAAGGATGAAACTTTCTTCTTTTACATGTAGTTGTTTTCATTTTAAGACTCTGGCGTATGTGCAGTTATCGAATGTAGTCATAAAACAAGGGGTCATTGCTTGTGTGAATTGTGTTTGCTCTCATTTAAGCTTGTTCTCTTCAAAATAATGATGCATTTTCCTCAATATTTAACAATCCGTACTTAATGGACTATTTTCTTCTCTCAGATATATATTGACTTTTTTTTGATACCACTGAATGAATTTGGTTGTGAATGTGTTTACTTCATTTAACTGTAGCTGTAAAATCCAATTTTGGAGTGACAAGTTTGAGATTGTTATGAATAAAATGAGTCGTGAATGAACTACTTGTTTGTGATTTTCTTTCTGAAGTGATGAATTTACATATTAATGTAATATAGTGTGAGTAACCAGATTGTTCTTTTGGTTGTTCAGATGAGATATAGACTGGCAGTGAGAGGCAGCGTAAGGTCTAATGAGTAGAAGCTGAGACCCATGGTGTGAATATAGGGGTTCATTATCTGGTGTGGGGGTCTGCCCATTTGTCTGGTTTGTGTATGGAAGAACTGAATTTACTCAACTACTTTCATATCCATTTTTTTTTTTACAGTGCAGTGAGATGATGATGATAGTGGTTAACATTTATTGAGAGCTTGCTATGCATCAGGTGTATTCTAAAGGCTTTTACATGGGTAATCTCATTTAATACTCATAAAACCTCACAAAGGAAGGTACTCGTACGAGTTTCATTTTACGGAAGAAGGAATTGAGTTTTAGAGAGTTTGAGTAACTTGCTGATGGCTAATTTAATTTAACATAAAAACAGTGGAGCTAGGATCCAACCTGTCTGGGCTCTATACCTATACTATAAAACCTCTGTGCCATATTGCTCCCTCCATACTTAGATTTACCAAATCCTCTGATAAATACTTTTAACTTCTTTCTTTGATAACACTTAAAAGCACCACCTAAATGAACAAGAAGCTGCCATATTAATAGTATTATTCATATTAATTTTTGTCTACCTCGCCTCATTTCACAGATTTGAGGCAACCCCTTAGGCAGAAACAATATTAGTTAAAAGATAGGTACTTTACTATATTAGACATTCTTGAAGGGAGCTCCAGCATGTAATCGGGTTGTTTATTTAAGTATGTGTTTAGAGTACATATAACTTGTTTATGGAGGTGTTAAATGAAAACTGTACTAGTTGCTAATGTGCAAATGTTTTGTAATGATATACTTGTTAAAAACATTAGTTCTTCAATGCTAGTTATATAGGCAGAGAATTCCACATTATTTTATTCTAGTCTGAGTGGTAAATAGACTTTTAATTTTGTACAAGTAGAGTAGGTTTTGTGATTAATGATTAAAAAAAGACTTAAAAAAAGACTTTTTTAAAAGTGACTATGTTGAGGGAGTGCATTTCAATGTGGAAATGTCAAATGTATATTTATTTAATTATGATGTTTGAAAGACAGATATGTTGATTATCTAATTAAAGTTTTTTTGAGAGAGAACCTTAATAGCCATTTGATGCTGTTGTTGCAATGGACATAACCAGATAATTAAAAAAAAAAATCCGTAAGTCATTTATATGGCTTAGATAGACACTATTCTTAAGTCCTTTGACTGATTTCAGGAGAGTAGTTAAAAATTGAGGAGGGAAGAGTTCTCCAACTGCAAATGAGATTAGGCATAGAAGCATTCATATTAGTAAAACTTCTTAATTCAGAAATAGGTTTGTATTGAGGGAAAATATTTTAAACATCAAAGCACCTGAATTAGTGAATATTTTTCAACAAATGCCTTCCAGGTGTTAAAATTATTAGGTAAATGGATGCTAACAATTAAGTTGTGATAATTTTTGAAAATTGTGCTTTATGTTTCCCAAGAGTCCATTTAAATAAAGAATCAGACACATGAACTTTTTTTCATCCAGCGATGAATTGTTAAAACCTGAAATTACAAAGATATTTTTGCTGAATCAACATACATAATGTACTTCAGGTTTTCACAAATCTACAGTTGGTAGGATTTAAGTACCACAATCAACTTAATTCTTTTTTATTAATAGTATCTGCGAAGCAATACAACCAGGTAAACTGTCCTGGATAGGATATCTCTGTTTTGAAATTTACTTTTGATTAACAGATATCAAAAAATGCACTTGATTAACTTCTTTAAGAATCAATTTGGATAGGCAGTCATCCAGAACTTTTGAGGAATGGAAAGTTAATAGTTAGCTATGCTATTATGCTAGAGATTATTAGGTTATCTACATTTAGTATATTAGGTGTTTTTCTTAGGTAGTAGTACCTTTTATTAGGGCTAGTAAATGGAATTAAATTATGATGGTTTACTTATTAATATAATTTATTTGATATTGAGGGTACTATAAGCAGCTGAAGGAAATAGATGATTTTTTTTCTCTCCCACCAGAGCCAAGTGGAGAGAGCCCTGAACTAATGTACTGTATAGAAGAATCCATTTTTTTTTTCCTGTATGGCCAAAGTTTTGCCTACCTCTAAGTCTGCTTTGTAATTTCTCCCACTCTCAGCATTAATTGATTAATTAATTAATTAAAAACATTCTTTTTAGAGAGGGGGTAGGGCCAAAGGGAGAGAAAGAATCCCACAACCCTGAGGTCGTGACCTGAGCTGAAATCAGGAATCAGATGCTTAATGCTGAGCCACCCAGGTGCCCCTCAGCATTAATTTAAAAATCCCAATGGATTATATAATACTAAACACATTTATATAAAGTGGAAGGAAGAAGGAGGTCAGTGTTTGTGTAGCCTTACTGGGTTGCTAGCATGGGCACTGTTAATATACTTTCCATGCTTTCCTTACTTTACCTGTTTTCACATCCCCATGTCAATAGGGGAAGAAACTCAGGGTTAGAGAGGAGTAATTTGTGGAGGGTCACATGGCTCGTAAGTGGCCAAGCTGAGGTTTAGCCTTGGATATGACTCCTGTTGGTACTCTTGAGAAATATGAGCAAATCAAGTCAATGAGCATGTATTTATTGAGTTCTGAGTATGCTGGGTAAGAATATAGTAGGAAGTATGAATGCCCAGAAGCTGATGTATGTATAAAAAGAGAACTGACAACATAAGGTATGAGATCTCAACTTTCAAGTGGTTTTGTAAAATAAATGCAGTTGGGTATAATGCAAACTGGGACAAAATAATTTATACTATGTCAATTTATTTTTACAAAAAAGAGAAAAAAACCTTGAAAACCCACAATTCTGAAATTGAATTGGGATATAAGAGGAAAGTAGACGGTATATGAGTTTCCAGTGTCATTTGGCAGCTGGTATCATTTTAACTCAAGGCTGCATGTACTGAAGTATCGATGTCAAAGTGGGGAGGTGGTTATCTGTGTCTCAGTGTCTGACTCCACAACAAAGCATTTAATTTAGACTATCACTTTATCATGAAGAGATACTATGTACTGGAGAGGGCCTGAGAGAAGAGTAGGAGGAAAGAAAAAAGGTTGGAGAGATTAAAAATATAACTGGATGCAGTGAAGGCTAAGCGAGAGTGGGTTGGATTAGGCCAACTGCTTTATAAAAAAGGACCTCTAAGGCGCTAATGCTGAAGGGAGTGGAATTCTATTCTTTTTACTGTTATTTTTTTTATTTTTTAGAATAAGGCATTTAGTTAAAGTAATGAAGTAAATCGAAGACAAAATGTCAGGGAAAATGTTCTAAACGCAAACCTGAGGGGCGCCTGGGTGGCTCAGTTGTTAAGCGGCTGCCTTTGGCTCAGGTCATGATCCCAGGACCCTGGGGTCGAGTCCCACATCGGGCTCCCTGCTCCGTGGGGAGCCAGCTTCTTCCTCTCCCACTCCCCCTGCTTGTGTTCCCTCTCTCAGTGTGTCTCTCTGTCAAATAAATGAATAAAATCTTTAAAAAAAAATACATAAATAAATAAAGGCAAACCTGAGAGTGGAATGTGTTGATATTGTTTAGAAGTGGGGGAGGGTAAAGGAAGAGAGTTGACACTAAACGATTTGCATTTTGTGAGTTAAACATTGTTCTGGCAAATTAGAGGGTTTATTTATTTATTTTTTAAAAAGATTTTATTTATTTATTTGACAGAGAGAGAGATAGCGAGAGCAGGAACACAAGCAGAGGGAGTGGGAGAGGGAGAAGCAGGCTTCCCGCGGAGCAGAGAGCCCGATGCAGGGCTCCATCCCAGGACCCTGGGACCACGCCTGAGCCGAAGGCAGACGCTTAACGACTGAGCCACCCAGGTGCCCCTAGAGGGTTTATTAATACCAAGTTGGTGTTTTGTTTTGTTTTTGTTTTTGTTTTGTCTTAGGTAGCTTAGCTTTGCTTTTATCAGTAGCAAGGACAGGCATCTCACTGGGTTCTGTAAGAAACTTTCTTCTGTCTTCATTTCTTTGCTAACTTCCTGGATCTACATTAGGATACAGAGAAACCAAGAGATTTGCCCAAGGTCGGAAACAGAATCAGAGTTGAGTTTGGAACTTGGTGTTCAGAACTGGGAGCCCTGTTCAGGTCATCATCTTATTGTTTTAAAGTGCCTCCCTCTTACCCTCACTCTGCCTCCTCCTCTTCCCATTCCTTTCCACTGGACCAGTCTTTCCTCCTCCTTGATCTTTCCCTCCATTACTTTACTTGATAGCAGACCCGCAGTGATAATTCACCCTCCCATGCCCCGGTACACAACAGTAGAAGGAAACAGGGAGCAGGATTTTTGTCAGGTTTAGACTTAGACCAGGTAATTTGGCTGAGATAATATACATTAGTATATTTGTGACTTTTAGGAAACAGGCCCAGGGAGAGATTAAATGAAATAGTGGATGTTTTCACACATTATTAATGTTTTCCCATCAGATGGGCATATCTAGAACGTTGTGCCTGGGATGGTCACTGATAGACCTTGCTTAAAACCAAGGAAAGCTTCTGAAAAGTTGAGGATAAGTAAATAATATAAATCTGGAAAGGTTGCTATTTTAAGAAACGAGTGAACTTTTTGGTAAAATAAAAGATAAGTATTGGGTAGCGAATTCTCCCCTTCAATTTTGCCTGTTTCATATTTTACTTTTTTGTTTGTATTCTTAGAGTGAAGCCCATTGATATCATAGAAATTATTTTAATAATTAATTTCAACAAGCATTAATATTGTGTTAAATCCTTAATGTTAATTGATTAGAAAGGCAAGATAGTTGTTGAGGAGAAGGAGGATATATTTGATCCATGAATTATGTGAATGGTACAGGACAGGTTTAGATTTTGTTTTTCTCTGACATCCCTGCTGAAAGTCCTCTATTTCTAGAAGTTTAAACTGTGTGCCTCAGTGCTCTTTTGTGACAGGTCTCATTTTCCTATCCCACTGCTTCAAGGTCATGATATACCCATGAATAACACATACATACTTATTAGAAGTGGGTAGGGCTTCTGAAGGACCTCATTGTCTATTGTTTCAGTGGCTTGGAATTGAAAAGACAAATCCATTTAAATTAGTAACTTGGTGGGTAACTAATCTTATTTATGGTATTTTTTTCTTCAATCTCAAAAAGCCAATATTTGAAAAGGACTCATCATATCCTGGTAAGAGAGTGCAGGCTTTGCTCACTGGTGTTTCAGTCCCACTTCTGACTCTTGTTAGTAACATGCTCCTCAGCAAGGCACTGAACCTCCCTGGGACTTAATTTCCTCATCCGCAGTATAGGCATAGTAATACAGACTTTATTTTTTTATGTGCGTGTGAGTTCTAAGTAAGATAATGTATAATGTATGGCCCATAATATGCACTCAGTGAATGATGACTGTGATATGATGATTTATAAGAAAAATATATTTTTGATCATTCATATGATCAAAAATATATTTCTTTTTTTAATTTTAAGATTTTATTTATTTATTTATTTGGGGGGGAGGAGCAGAAGGAGAGGGACAAGCAGACTCTGCTGAGTGTGGAGCCCAGTGTGGGGTTTTTTATCTCTCAACCTTGAGATCATGACCTGAGCCAAAATCAAGAGTCAGATGCTCAACTGACTGAGCCACCCAGGTACCCCCCCTTTTTAAATTTTTTTTTCATATGACCAAAGTATATTTCTCGTATTTATTTGGTTTTCATCCATGGTTCTTGTCTTACAGCTCACAAAACCCTTGGAATTGCCTGTGTTGCCAGTGAGCAAGGTGTCTTTTTGTTATGTTAATGAGGTGACTTGGAAAACACCTCAGGATGGGGGCTGCTTGTCAGTGGAGCTTACCCCATGATTAGGGGATTGGAATTTTCAGTCCTATCCCCCAATTTCCTGGGAGAGGAGACAGGTTTGAGGTTGAATCAGTTGCAAATAGCCAATGATTTAATCAGTCATAGCTATGTAATGAAGCCTCCATAAAAACCCAAAGGACTGGGTTCAGAGAGCTCCTGAGTTGTTGAACACATGGACATTTAGGGAGTCTGGATCACCTGGAGAGGGCATGGAAGCACCTTGTCATTTTCCCATACCTTGCCCTATGCATCTCTTCCATCTGGTTGTTCCTGAGTTATATCCTTTTATGATAAAGTGGTAATCTAGTAAGTTAAATGTTTCTCTGAGTCCTATGGGCCACTCTAGCAAATTAATTGAACCCAAGGAGGTTTAGATTGGCATTTGAGGTGTTGGGGTACAGCCTTGTGAGACTGA
Organism: Zalophus californianus; assembly: GCF_009762305.2. Classification (NCBI taxonomy): domain Eukaryota; kingdom Metazoa; phylum Chordata; class Mammalia; order Carnivora; family Otariidae; genus Zalophus; species Zalophus californianus. The sequence goes on along the minus strand of NC_045604.1, from coordinate 55,013,054 downwards.
GTCCTCAGCCTTTGGAATCTGATGCTATCTCTGGGTATGGTGTCAGGTTTGAGTTGAATTGTATGACACCCAGCTAGTGTCCAGAGCACTGCTTGTTGGTTTGGGAAACCCCTCCTCACATTGGAATTGGTACTAAAACCCATTTAATGGCTACTAGTCTAAGTCTTTTATCTAGACTGGAGGTTTTCTGAATATTTTTAAAAACAAAAATAAATTTAGGAGAGATGATAGATACTAATGCATATTTGTAAATTCTCTGTTTTGTGCATGTTGGAAAATTACAGCTGCATCAAAATACTAACTTTTAGATCTTAATCACTTAAAGTATTTATGGGCCTTCTTTAGAGAAAGTATTGCCCACATTTAGCATTATCGTAGTGTATTTTTTTTCGTTAAACAGCGTAAAATGACCTATATCCAGTTTGTGTGTTCTTTTCTCCCAAGAGTTCCAAAGCACTTTTCCATTTATTCTTTTATTAGTCCTTACAATATCCCTGAAAGGAGAGTAAAGGCTTGTTTTATTAACTTCAATTCAGAAAAGAGGAAGATAGAGCTAGAAAAAGTTAAGTGACATGCTAGGGTTTAAATGGTGATATTAGAGATAATGAATGCAATAGAATTAATAACATTGCAATAGTAGAATTAAAATGAATTTTGCTGAAATTTTCCTTCATTTTCCCAGAGAATAAATTTTAAGGAAAGTATTTGATTCGATGATATGGAGTAAAACATTCATAGCATATCTGTAGCTTTTGGAAATATTAGATGAAATTATAGGCAAAGATGGGGGTAGGAGTAGGAAAAACATTGGAGTCCAACTGGAGAAGAAGGACTACTGAGTAAGAGTATGAGCTAAGCCCAAGGAACAGAAAAGATCTATAGCCATGGGATCAGGAGGTAAGGCAGAGAAATAGTTGTGTCTAGTGTTATTAGACCTTAGAGAAGTACTGCAATTTGTATAGTAGAAGTTGAAGTAATATCCAGTGACTATTTTCAGTGGAAAAACTCATATTCTTACTTGATTGACATTCTCACAGCTTACTAACCAATTTCAGCTTCGAGCTAGTTAACTCGTTCCATTTGGAATGACATTATCTTTGTGTTACTAGGTATGCCTCAGAACATCTGTGTAAGAATAGCTTTGGGTGTCTTATCCAGAGGAACCTTAGAGATCTGTGTGTGTGTGTGTTTTTCTGTTTTCTGGTTAATAAAACTGAGATTCATCCTTTTCATATATTTAAAAGAGGGGAAAAGGCCCACAGTCTATTTTCATGGATCCTAGCATTACGATTCTGAATGCTCCTTCCTGGACAGCAACCATTGTGTGGTGAGATTTTTGCATTTTCATCTAGAAATACCAATATAACTTTATGAATACTGATTGCAGTCCTTGTGGATTCAATTTAAGAAACTTTACATGGTCTGTTTACTTAATCCTAACAAAAAACATGTGAAACTGTGGGGGGGGGAATACTTGATTTGATTTATCTACTATGAATATTATATTTTCCTCAGGGATTTTTTTCTAAGTTGTTGGAGAAGGGAAATGGTAGAAGGATTATGAGTCTCTTACTTCAAGAACAAGAGCAGGAATGGAAAGGAGGAAGTCTTGCTTAGTGTGAGTGTGAGTGTCTACTATATTGCAGGGAGATAGGAAGAAAAAACAGATGAACTCTTAATTGCTGAGGGAATTAGGAGTATTGATGAGTTATTTAGTTTGAGATGGATGTTAAAGGATTACCTCAGGTAAGCTGAGGCACCATGGGTGAAAGCAATGAGAGCTGGGGTTAGTCCAGTATATCCATCACCCTGCTGGTCTTCCTCAGCTCTTCCTATCTGATTTAGAGGCCCCTCCTCGGGTCCTTGTTCATACCTTCCTGCACAGGGATCTTACTGCATAATTGGTTGCCTCGTCTGTCTGCCCAACTCTTTGCAGCTTCCAGGAAGTCAGGAGCTGCATTTCATTTCTCATTTTCATTTAATGCTGTATGAATTTGCAGTGTGATTCTGTATATGCCACTTATCCAAGCTGAATTGTACCTTCTTTACCAATAAATTGGTGTTGGACTAGATCAGTGTTTTTCAAACTGTGGGTATGACTTATTAGCAGGGCATGATATCAATTTAATGGGTTGTGACAATTTTTAAAGAATATCAGAGTACATCCCAAGTAGTAATGATAAGTACCATACATTATTGGGAAACTTTTGTATTAGTCATGTATTTGTATATATATATCATGTGGCAGTATGAAATTTATTTCTTACTATAGTTGTTCTCAAAATTGTTGAATGCGTCTGGACTAGATTAAGTCTAATATTATTTCTGGTCATTTATTTGATGATTCTATATTTGTGTGGTAGGACAGATCTTTTTATTATAGAAGGCACAATTCACACTATACCATACTATTTTACTAGGTGACCTAAAATCGAGATAATTTTATTATTTTTATTTTGTTAAATTAACTATGTTTTAATTGAAAAAAAGAATAGGTAATATGTTAAAAACTCAGACATTTCAAAAAGACGATAAAAATTGTCTCCCCCATCATGGTTTCTTACTTGTTAAGATGTTTCATTTACCTGAATACCTGCCAGATTATTTCTGGGTTTATATTTTCTTCATATGACATTTATTTGATTTTTGAGGACAGAGAGAATTTAATAAACTTGTTTGGTTGTAGGTAGATGATAAAACCAGTTGAGAAAGAATATGTTTGAAAATTCTATTTGCAGATGGATTTATTCATTCACTGAGTCGTTTACAGTCATAGTTTTGAGAGTCTACTATATGCCAGAAACTATGTGAGGCTCTTTGTATAGAACAGCTCCTTCAAAGAACTTGGTGACCCAGTAGGGTACAAGGGTTGATATGCACTGTGCTGTTATTATTAGGGTAACCAGGCTAACGATTCTAATGTGAGGCATTTGTTAGAAAGTAGTTGGTGGTGTCATGATGTTGTCTCCAAATATTTGAGGAGCTGTTAATTGGAGAGGGATTAGATTGACTGTATGTCCCTAGAAGACACAGAACAAATGGGTAAAAGTTACAGGTAGACAGATTTAAACTTAATGTTAAGGGAGACTGCTCAACAGAAGAGTTAAGAAATGGAATGAGTCCCTGTAAAGCAGTAAGTATTCCATCCCCGGAAGGATAGAGGCCAGGGATTAAAGACTGACTGGCTCCTTGGCAAGGTGTAGATGGGAGGTAGGTTGAGCAAAAGGACTTTGAAGTTCCTTTATAACTTAAAGTCTATGATTTAGCTTGCTGGGTGTCAGAGAGCAACCTGGCTTTCAAAAAAATGTATGTTTTCTATAGACTATTTCTAAGTAGATAAAAAGTGTCAGACATATAAAAGGGTTAAGACCTCCCAGGGTCCAACCTTTCTAGGCCTTCAAAAAATAGTTGTGGATGTAAAAAAAACTGGAATCCCTCACAGAGTGGCTAGTTCCATGAAGCAGCTATGAATAAAATTGTTTTAGTGATAAATTATATTATTCTTTGAAAAAAATGGAATAACAGCGTGGGGGTGACTGGGTGGCTCAGTCGGTTGGGCATCTGCCTTTGGCTCAGGTCATGATTCCAGGGTCCTGGGATTGAGCCCCACATCGGGCTCCCTGCTCAGCGGGGAGCCTGCTTCTCCCTCTGCCTGCCGCTCCCCCTGCTTGTGTTCTCTCTCTCTCTCTCTGTCTAATAAACAAATAAAATCTTTAAAAAAGTGGAAATAACAGCTTGATTTTAAAATCTCCTTTAACAATCCACCTTTTTTCAGTGGTGTTGTACTAGCCTAAAAACTCTTGAAAAAAATCTGTCTTCTTTTTCATTTCTAAAATCCTCTTCCTAAATCTAATACATATTGGAATTTCCTTATTCAGAACATTCTAGTCCAGGTCCTCCCCTCCACCTGGAGAACTCTTGACAGCATCTTGCTCTCCCATTTCCTCTGTTTCTCATTCATCTGTTCCATGCCAGTATTGCTGCTGTCAGATTAATTTTCCAGCACACAACTTTCATGTCACTGTCCACAGGAACTTGCAGTTACCACCCACCTTTTCAAATCTCTATGTGATTTTCAAACCATTTTACCTATGTAACTTGTGTTTTACACTCCTCTGCAGTGTGTTTTCTTCTCACTTTTCTCATCTTTTCTGTTATAAAGTGGTCATTTCTGATTACATAGGAACGAGCATGGCTGGGCAGAGCATGATCTTTTGTGACCAGAAGGAATTCCAGCAATCAACGCATATTTGCTTTCTTTGGGATGAAAAGGCAATTAAAAAGTATTTGCCCTCAACAGAATCTAATGTAGACTAACATAGAGAGTACTTCAGAACTCGTGAAGGGTTGCACTGAAGAACATGCAGTCTCTGGGGCTAGACTGCCTGCATTCACATCCTAACTTTGCCACTTACATAGTTCTGTTATCTTAGGAAATCACTGAACCTCTTGGTGCCTTGGCTGCCTCCTCTGTACAATGGGGTAATAGTAGGACCTATCTCATAGAGTAGCTGTGAGGATTAAATTAGTTAATACATGTGAAACACTTAGGACAGTGTCTATCACATAGCAACAGTTCTGTGTTTATTACTGGGGATGGAAGTTTAGACAGAATTTGGGTGCCTTTAGAATTACAGAGTGTTCTGGATGATTAAAAGAAAATGGCACATCTCTTTGGAGAGTCCAGGAAAGATTTCATGAAAGAGGTAGGGTTTGAAATGAGCATTAGAGAGGAAGAATTTGATAAGTTGAGATAGGGCCAGAGGCAGAGGTCAGAGGCCAGATTGTAGCCTTCTCTGACCTCTTGATGACTTTAGGGTTGGTTGCATGCTGTTGGGCACTTCAAGGTTTCTGATTTACATTAGTTTTTGGTCCCCGAGGCACACTGCAAATTCCTTACTGGTATTCCCCACAGTATCTTATACATTTCTGTCTTAGGTACTTAATTTTTATTGAGTCTTCACTAATTAAATTGTTGACCCGACTTCAGATGGGTTATGACTGGGAATGAAAGATCACACTCACTTTTAGTAAGATATATATATTTAAGATTTTATTTTTAAGTAATCTCTACACCCTACATGGGGCTTAAACTCACAACCCTGAGATCAAGAGTTGCATTCTCCACTGACCGAGCCAGCCAGGCACCTCAAGAGATTTATATTTTATACTTATGAGTTAAAATTGACTGTGTTTGATGGACTAATGCTCTTAGCTTGATAAACTAATGTTCTTAGCCCATGTGCCTTAGTTTTTTAGTTATCCCTTCTCTCACCTTTACTTCTCTATCCATTGTCTTAATGCTATAAATCTACTTAGGATTCTCCCATTTTAACCTCTGCCCTTTTCTGCTGTTGGCTTAGCTCCTTCCTTATCTTCACAGCCTTTACTTTCTGAACTCTTACTTTCTGAACCCAGGAATCAAATAGATTTGCATTACAAGGTTTAAATATACTTGAAAGACTGGTCCATCCCAGCATCTCCCAAGGCAAATATGTGGATATCTGTGTAAGATTTACTAAAGGGACTTATCAGAATAAGGGTTCCTGGGCTTGACTCATGGTGACTGACTCAGTGGGTCTGGAGTTAAGCCAGCAAAATCTGTATTTTTCAGAAGTTCTCCTGGTGCTCCTAATAAGCAACCAGATTTGGGAGCTTGTAATTACCACTTCCACAATTCCTGTGATTTCTGCAGCTGTGGATAAGGAATGAAATGTATCTTCCAAAACTAATGATGTCATGTATGGTGATTAACATAACATAATAAAATAAAGTTAAAAAAAATAGAAATGTATCTTCCATTCCCATCAGCATACTGAAACTGCCCTTGCCAAGGTCACTGATGATTTTTAAACAGCTTATTTTACTAAGTATTTCTGAAATTGATCACCTATGCTTAATTCCTACAACCACTGGGTTCAGGTTGGCATCGTTCATCTTCTGGACTATAGCAATGGACTTTATGCTTTTGCCATCTGTAACCCTCCAACCTAGCTTCCACACAGCCATAGCATGATTGATATGGAATTAAAATTAAATGATGTCACTATCTTGGTGAAAACTCTTCAGGTCTTAATGTCAACCACATAAAATCCAAGGTTCTTGGCATGGCATAAAAGGCCCTGCAATGACCCAGCCTCTCCAGGTTATCTGTTATGCTTGGATCCAGCTGCTTTTCATGCCCTGCACACATTCACCATGCTGTTTCACATTTCTTTGCCTATTTCACATGAGTCCCTTTTTAAGGAACAATGTGATCCTTCACCAGGCTAGCTCCTATTATCTTTTTTTTTTTAAGATTTATTTATTTATTTATTTATTTATTTGAGAGAGAGAGAATGAGAGATAGAGAGCACGAGAGGGAAGAGGGTCAGAAGGAGAAGCAGACTCCCTGCTGAGCAGGGAGCCCGATGTGGGACTCGATCCCGGGACTCCAGGATCATGACCTGAGCCGAAGGCAGTCGCTTAACCAACTGAGCCACCCAGGCGCCCCACTCCTGTTATCTTTAACTCAAGTTTCCTGTCGCCTCTTCTCTTGGGTACCTCAGTTACCTTCCGCTTTCTCATCTTTCCCAAGTTACTTGTCCCTCTTCTAGTCATCATAACTGTGAGTAGTTTTCTGATGTTATACTTATTACATTGTATTAAATTATTTATCTACTGTCATTAAATTCTGAGCTTCTTGAGGGCAGAGCCTGGTTCAGTTTTGGCACATAGGAACTTTTGAATAAATATTGGGTGAATGAGTCAACAAATACAATAGAGAGGTTTCAACCTCTGTCATACTGATTTATCTGCAGCATATGATGTTGTTTATTGAACACTGTGTGTGCCAGGCACTGTGTTAGGCAGCAGAAAGGCATTAATAAGTGAACAAGCATACTCCCAGTCATCGAAGAGCATGTGGTATAGTGAAAAGATCAACAACAAGCAAATAAAAAGTGTATAATTATAACTTAGTATAGATGCCATGACAGAAATGATCATGACACAGTGCTAGTGCATGACAGAGAGGGACATTATTTATAGGTTGATCAAGGAAGCCTGTCTGGTCATGTGATATTTCAGCTGAAGGAAAAGGAATTAGGTATGGGAAGAGTGAGGAAAAAGCATTCCATGCAGAAGGAATAGTATGTGTTAAGTCTCTGAGGTGTCAAAGAGCTCTGTGTGTTGAAGGAATTTAAGGTAAGTTGAGCTAGGGGGAATTATGGCAAGGAAAAGCAGCAGAAGGGAGTTTAGGTAGACTTTGTTGGTGTAAAAATAGTTTAAATTTGCCCGGACTGCAAAGGAACTGAAGGAAGGATTTTAATCAGGATAGTGACATACTCTTTATATCTAAAAAAGATTACTCTAGGTAAGTGCTGTTTAAGATTGTAGTCACAACCCCATGTGGCTGCTACTGAGAAACTGAATTTTCAACTTTATGATATTTTGAACTTAAATTTAAGAGCATAATTGATTCAGTCATTGGAAAACTTTTAAGTATGTTCTAATACTTTTTCAGCTATATGTTTATAACATTAAATATGGATCAGGTATTTCTGATGAAAATTAAGCTTCTAAGTAGAGATGTGCTATAAATGAAAAATACACACCAAATTTCAAAGCCTTGGTATGAAAAGAAGAATGTAATTGTCTCATTAATTTTTTGTATTGATTACATATTGAAATATTTATATTTTGGAGAGACTGGGTTAAATTAAAATGAATTGTTAAATTTACTTGTTTCTTTTTTTTTTTATAATGTGGAACACAGAGAGTTTAACTAAAGATGTTAATTAGTAGTTGTCAGTATTTCATTGACATTTAAAACTTTATGATTGTATAGCAAAAACTCCAAAACATCATTGAAAGAAATTAAAGAAGACCTAAGTAGATGGAAAGGCATCCTCTGTTCATGAAATGTTAGAGAAATGTCTATTCAAATCCTTTGCCCATTTTTAAATTGGGTAATTTATGTTTTTATTGTTGAGTTATAAGAGTTCCATATATATTCTGGACACTATTCCTTTATCAGATATATGCTTTGCAAAAAATTTCTCCTATTCTCTGGATCATTTTTTCATGTTCTTACTAGTGCCCATTGAAAATGCACAAAAGTTTTCAATTTTGATGAATCCCAATTTATCTTTCTTTTTGTTGCTTGTACTTTTGGTATCATAGCTAAGAAACCACTGTTGAATCTAAAGTCACCAAAATTTACACTGTGCTTTCTTCTAAGAGTTTTATAGTTTTAGTTCTTAGATTTAGGTCTTTGATCCATTTTGAGTGAGTTGTGTATATGGTTTGAGGTAGGGGTCCAAATTCTTTTGCATGTGGATATCCTGTTGTCTTAGTACCATTTGTTGAAAAGGTCACTCTTTCCCCCATTGAATTGTCTTGGCACTCTTGTCAAAAATCAGCTGACCGTAGGGGTGCCTGGGTGGCTCAGTTGGTTAAGTGTCCAACTCTTGATTTTAGCTCAGGTCATGATCCCAGGGTCATGAGATTGAGCCCTGCATTGGGCTCTGTGCTGGGCTTAAGCCTGCTTAAGATTCTCTCTCTCCCTCTCCCTCTGCCTTTTCCCCTCCCTCCACCCCCAGGTCATGTTCACACTCTCTCTCTAAAAAAAAAAAAAAAAAAAAAAAAAAAATCAACTGACCATAAATGTAATAGTTTTTTCCTATTTTGTTTTGTTTTTAGAGGTGGGAGGCAGAGGGAGAGAGAGAAAATCTCAAGCAGACTCCATGCCCAGTGCAGAGTTTGTCTTGGGCTTGACTTCACAACCCTGGGATCATGACCTGAGCCAAAATCAAGAGTTGAACGTTTAATGACTGAGCCACCCTGCCGCCCCTGTAATAGTTTATTTCTACTGAACTATATGTCTATCCTTATGCCAGTACTGCACTGTTTTGAGTAGTGTAGTAAGTTTTGGAATTAGGGAGTTTTTATAGAGATTGTATGGAATCTGCAGGTTGATTTGGGATATATTATCATTTCAACAATTAGAAGTCTTCTAATTCATGAATATAGGATGTCTTTCCATTTATTTAGGTCTTTTTAAATTTCTTTCATTGATGTTTTATAGTTTTTGCTGTACAATCTTAAAGTTTTAAATATCAACAAAATACAACTACTAATTAATATCTTTAGCTAAACTCACCCCTTTGCTCCAGACTCTCATATCCAGCCATCTGGATATCTTGCAGGCTCTTAACATGCCCAAATCCATACTCTTGATATTCTGCTCCCAGCATTTTCTTCAGTCTCCCCCATTTGAGGAAAGGGCAACTCCGTCCATCTAGTCACAAAGTAAAAACCTGTAAGTCATTTTTTATCCCACCCTTCCCTTATCTAATCCATCAGCAAGTCATGATGACTCTACTTCCAAAATACATGTAGAATCTACACTTCTCTCCATTTCCACTGCCACATCCTAATCAAAGCTGTCATTATCACCCACCTAGACAATTGCAAAAGCTTACTAACCCATCTCCCTGATGCTCCTTTGCCTGCCTCCAGTCCATTTTCCTCACAACATCTACCAATAATGGGAATATAATGTGAGCCACATAAATAATTTTGAATTTTCTAGTAGCCACAGAGGTTCCAACATACTCAAATCCATACTCTTTTTTTTTTTAAAAGATTTTATTTATTTATTTGAGAGAGAGAGAGAATGAGAGATAGAGAGCATGAGAGGGAAGAGGGTCAGAGGGAGAAGCAGACTCCCTGCCGAGCAGGGAGCCCGATGTGGGACTCGATCCCAGGACTCCAGGATCATGACCTGAGCCGAAGGCAGTCGCCTAACCAACTGAGCCACCCAGGCGCCCACAAATCCATACTCTTGATATTCAACTCTCTATTAGAATAACTAACTCTCTGCCTGACTCTATTTACCTTTCAAGACACAGCTATCACCTCTTTCTTAGAAGCCTTCACTAAGCCCACAGATAGAAGGTGTTCACTGAATATATGTTGAAAGACTGGGGATGCTCAGAGCCCTGTTGAACTGATGATCTCTTTGAACACAGAATTATCCAGAGAGACAGTGTTGTAAGCACAAAAAGCCAAGGGCCTTTGTATTTACATGGCTTTCTATCTTTGTTTTCTTGTCTGCAGAATGGAACTAATATACATTATCTCAATTCCTTTTACAAAGTCTAAAAAGTGGGTTTTAAATGTCTAGTACATAGACTCCTCAATAAATGATAGTTTAAAAAATAGTAAAACATGCCTAAGAGATCATCTCCATTGCAAGGATTGCAGAGACACCTGCTCTATTTAAAATGCTGCATTTTTTGGCATTACATTTAAGGCAAATTATGCAGACCTATAACTGAAGGTTTTTTTTTTCTAAAAGGTTAATATTTCTCCAGAATGACTTGTATGTTTCTTCGTTTAGACCCATGGGTGGGTGAATTCTACACCAAATATAGAAGGAGAATATGTAAAATTCAGATCTACCCTGTATATTTTCCATCAACTGCCTGAACATTAAGGAGTTGTGCCAGTGAGGAGGACAAGAACCTGGTAACTGGTCTTGTGGTTAAAAGGAGCTAACAGAGCTTACTTTAGGGCTTGCTGGGTAGAGGACAAACTCATTTATCTAGAGAACAGATAGGACTTGTGGAAGCATAGTGTATTAAGTGGAGGCCTCTGAGCTTGGAAAGGGGCCTCTCCTATTAGGCTAGAACCAAGACAAGCACAAAGAGATTATAATTTAGATACTATATATATATATATATATATATATATATATATATATATATATATATATACACACACACACACACACACACACACACACACACACATACACATACACACACACACACACACACACACACACACACACACACCAAACACCTCTCTTTGGAATGGGGTACAACGTTTATTGTTGAATTGTCGTTGTGTGACTTGTTTTTTTCAGTAGCTTCTCTCTTTAAAAAATGGTATATAGGGGTGTCTGGGTGGCTCAGTCGGTTTAAGTGTCCAACTCTTGATTTTGGCTCAGGTCACGATCCCAGGGTCATGAGATTGAGCCCTGCATTAGGCTCTGAGCTGGGTGTGGAGCCTGCTTAAGATTCTCTCTCTCCCTCTCCCACCCACCAGTCCCCACACCACCCCTACCTCTCTATTAAAAAAATGGTATATAAATTGAACATTAGTTAATAGTGTTTTCTTAATGCTTTACATTATTCTATTAGAGATGCTTTGTCAGATTTTGCTTGCCAAAAGTTTTAAAAAATATTTTATTTATTTATTTATTTATTTAGAGCACATGCGTGAGTGGGGGGAGGAGCAGAGGGAGAGAGAGAGAGAGAAAGAATCTCTAGCAGACTCTGCGCTGAGTGCGAACCCCACAACAGGACTTGGTCTCCCCACCCTAAGATCATGACCTGAGCTGAAATCAAGAGTCTGACACTTAACCGACTGGGCCATCCAGGCTCCCCTTGCCAAAAGTTTCTAATTCTTGCTTGAAGAAAAAATTTTTTATTATGTCGCTGGAAGTTCTAATTCAGAAGAGCAAGAATTTTTGTGTGCCTAAATTGTTTTATAATGAAATTAATCATCCCTTAATTTGCCTTTTAAAAAACAGACATTTAATATCCATCAGGTTTTCTTAATTGGAGAGAAACACTCCTGTAATTCATAAGAAGTTAGCTATCATCCCTGCAAATAAAACCATTTTTTAATTTAATTTAAATTAAATTAAATTTAAATTTTAAATCCTGCTTTTCCACAAAAGATTTGAGGTGGCTTCCTACCAACCATATTCATTCATTCATTTATTCATTTTTTTGTAATAAATATTTATGGAAGTATTGGACATATAAAATAAAACAATAAAATAGAAGTAAAGAGGCAGGGCCAAGAAAAGTAAAGTAACTAAGATTAGACCAAGAAATGGACAAGAGAAAATTTCCAAACATAAAGTTTAACATAATTGTAGAATTGAACACGTGTAAGCACCCTGCTAGTCAGGGGGAAAAGAGAAAGATCAGTTAGACAGTTTCGTTATCAGGAAGGAGGAAGAAACATTCACATTCATACAGTTTCCTCTAGGGCAGAACAAAAACAATTTCTCGTATTTTATAACTACCAATAGTAGCTTCTTTCCTCTGATCTCACCCATTATCAGGGTTGAGCTGGTCAGGTGACTTCGGGATTTTGAGCCTGGATCCCATTCTCACATCAGTCTCGATGTATGCCGAGATTTCTTTCAACTTAAATGCTCATACTTGTGCTAATAGATTCATATCTTCCCCAGATAGCTCATTTCCTATGTGTATTGATGTTGTCACATTCAATAAACCTTGAAACTTTCATATTTTCTTCAACTCTCCTCTCCCCATATCTACTAAATTTTGTGGGTTCTACTTGAGTGGTACCTTTGCTCTCTGATGGTGCTTTTCCATTTCTGTTGCTGTTGCCCCAGTTCAGGACTTACATCCTTCTTCTCTATCACAACAGCTTATTTAACCCCCTTCTAAATCATCTTAAATACTCTTGCACACCCCTAATCACCACCATTCCCTTTTCTTACATAATAAACTCCTAACTTCTTGGCATGACATTGAAAGCTTTCCATGATCTGGCCACCAACTACTTTTCACCATAGTCTTCTCTTCCTCCCACTCACACACCATAGGTACCATTTTCTGGAACATTTGTGCTTTCTCTCCCTTGTGTCTTTACCCATCCTGCTTCTTCCATCTAGAATGCTTTTGCTCTTCCTGTTCCTCCCATTTTAATTCAATTCATTAGAACTTTACTGAGTGTTTGCTGTATACAGAGGGTTGTACTAGCTAATGTGGAATCTGAGGTGGGAATGATTATCCTTTCTCTCAAAAATCTCACACAAGTATTCAGAGGAATTGATTAGTAAGTTGAAGTTTACATGTTGTTTCTTCTCCGAAGGCTTTCTAAGGTCTTTTTAAAAAATGCTTAGGTGCATGTGAGTTTCTAATAAAGGCCAAGCATTTTTAAACTTTTCAGCCATGTGTGTAACCACACATGGAGCCCAGCCTCTGAAGTCAGCAGGACTCCGCACAGCATGTCGAGAAGAGCCTGGAATGGTTTGGGCAGGGATAGGAGTCAGACCTTTGAGTGCAGACCTCCCCAAAGGATAAGTGGGCTGAAGATCAGGCTTGGAACAGATTTGAAGCAAACTTCTAACTATGTGAGAGATGATGGCTTTAGAAATTTGGTATAGTTCTGTCTAGTCTTGTGGAAATGGTTACTGCTTAAGTGGTTGAATACGCCTTTCCCTGTCTCTATTATGATTACTTTACTTCACTAAAAAACCTGTATTTTAATGTGGCTGTTCATGCTCTGAATCTAAAATATTTGGAATGTAGAAGTCACATCTATACTAGGCTCTGATAGGTAACATTGGGGTTTATCCAGTCCATGATTCTTTTGCTAATAGGTACCCAAGTAATGTGTCATGGGGAGACAGATGCAGGGCATATGATTTTCCTTTCAGATGTTAATCCTAAACTAAGGTTAGATGCAACCAAAGTATTTTTCTTATATTTATGGTATTGTCACATAAATTTTTCTGCATTTCCTTTGACTCTAATTTTATTTAAACCTAATGTCTTCCTGGAATGGTGTATACTTCATGTTTATAATCTACTTTACAAATTATTAACAGACCCAAGTTTACATGCTTGAGTGTCAAAGGGAATCCCTATCATTCTAGTATTTGGTATTTGTGGAGTTTACTTCGGTGGTCATGTATCATAAATACATGTTTATATATCTGTATTTACCGTAGCCTACCATATTTTATCCATCAAAGATATCATAGTTTTAAGATGCACCAATTATTTTATATATACCTAACAAAGAAAAAGAAAACCACTGTTAATTAAACACAATGCTTTCTTATCACTTAGAATTTTTGTTTTGTACACTGGAAAAACTCTCAGACTTTAGAATTAGATTTTTGTCATATGTCACTCGTATGCATGCATAAGTTGTAAGATGTAAATGAAATAAATTGGTTAATTATTCCTAAAACTTGCCCACATTGGGTTGGCCTCATGAACTACTCTTCAAAGCATTGGTTGACATCTGTGTTTTTCCACCCAATATCATCCTTCTGCTATAAAGAATGTCGATGGTAAAGCATTTCTTAAGGTGCTTCTTGCTTAAGCGATTGTAGCATTATTTTCTAACAGACAGGATCTCGTAGAACTAACCAGTTCTGTAATTCTTTGGTTCATGCCCTGGGACTTACTCTCCCTCGTGAAGGTGTCGAGTGGTGTCCCGAGCTGTGCTTGTGGCATTCCGGGCATGTCTGCTCTGTGGTCTGTACAGGCCAGGAGCAGAAACTGCAACGCCCTAAGTACTTGGTGTTAAGCCAAGTGATTTTTCCTGTTTTCAACCTCAGCGTTGCAATTTGTGTGTTGCGTGAGTGAGTGGAAATTTTTGAGCAAGAAATAGCTTCATGCCAGATCTGTTTGAAATGCTCAGATCCACCTGTTTAATGCCATCTTCACAGACATGCATAATTGAGTTAGTGATGTCACAACTTAGAAAGTTTTTCAGGCAGAAAGGAGAATTCCCTGTCTTCTAAGTCCGGGCTTCTTGGCAACTCTGGCTTGCTTTATTAAGCAAGGAGTAGCCTCAGTATATTGAAAAACTGTTTTTTATTTTCTCTCTTTCACTGGTAGAACATTTGCGATGTGAGAAGGGAGAAAAGAAGCTTCTTGGTGTTCTTTATACCGTTTCTTAAATTACACTTGCAGGCTAATTGTTCTTGCATGTGCTTTTTTCTCAAGGCTGTGTATCTGAGCATCATATGTTTGGTCTTTGGAGAAAACCATTTTGTGAATGCTTTTGGGCACAAACTATTACTTTTCTCTTTGAATTAAGGTATGTGAAGACACCTGGCACATAATCCAAGTGCTATTTCCGTTGCCCTCCCCGTTGGTGCTGCCCTCCCCATGCCTGAGGAACTGTCATCTGCTTGCTCATAGCTTGGCCATCTAGGATCTTAGCAGAGTTCAAGTTTCCTGAGATCTTTTGTGTGTGATTTTCATTCTTGCTCAAGTTTGTCTCTTCAGAGGCATTTCCTCATAAGGGAAGCGTATAGTTATAGCTGTCATTTGTAGTTCACTGTTGAATTGTGCTGGTTTACTCTAGAATTCCTCTTCTCTAGTTGATCCTCATCATGTTTTTCCTGTATCCATATCCATGTAAAAACTTAAGCTTTTGGCCTGAAATTTCTGGCTATTCATTTTTCCTTTTCCATTTACTTAATTGCATATGGATTCATGTCATGACTGATAATCATGAATTTTCAGTGAGGTATGATGCTGAGTTATTACTACTAAAATATTTTACTGCTCTGCCTTATTTTTATTGTTCAAAAATTAAACCAATGCTCATAGGCAATAAATATTTTGTAATACCTCAAGACAGAAATCAACTTATTGCCAGTTACTTTCAGTTTAAACCTTCAACTAATTAAAGGTGGGGATGGATAACTTTTACATAGAACTCACAAATTTTTTTTTTTTTTTAGAGAGATTGTGCGTGTGCCTGTGAGTGCTGGGGGCAGGGCGGGAGGAGGGGAGGAGGGGAGGGGCTCGGGGAGAGGGAGAGAGAATCTTAAACAGGCTGCACACCCAGCATGGAGCTGGGCACAGGGGCTTGATCTCACAACACTGAGATCATGACCTGAGCTGAAATCAAGAGTCGGAAGCTTAACGGAATGAGCCACCCAGGTGCCCCTCAAGTTAATTCTTAAATACTGGAAGTTCTGATTTTTTCTGTAACTTGATTATAGTAGCTCATATCTCACATTCAGTTTTCTTCACTAGTAATTTGGGTTGTAAAGGCATAATTAGGTACCATAGGTGGAAGCTACTGGAAGTGCTGATATAGTGCCTAGCAGGATATAAATGCCCATTGAAGAACAAACCTTGCAATCAGGGTTCAATTGGCTTGTCTCAGGACCTGTTTAAATACTCGTGTCCTACTATTATGTTTTCCATTATTGTAAAAATATTAAGAAATGATATCTGATATAAATTGCCCCTTGTATTCCTTACTGATATAAAGTAAAATTGGTAACATACCTAATTTTTATGGATTCTTACTATATCCTCATTAAGAAGACAAATTTTAGGTGGGACCAATTGAAAACTAATGTGTTTATTTTTTCATTGTGCACCAGCTGATGATCAGGGCATCTTTTACTCATTTGGGACTTGTAAGCCTTTGAAGTCTCTTATACATTGTTCAGTGTTCTGCAAAAAGTTTACGCCAATTCCCTGAGATAAAAAGTGAAGTTGATCTTCAGTTAAATAGGTTTCTGTTGAACACGTACTCTATTCCCAATCACTTTGCAAAATAGATTATGTATCAAAAAGAGGTATAGAAGAGTTCCTGCACTCAAAATTATATTCTCCTGGGGAAAGATAAGACATGAAACAATGAGAAAACAGCATAAGGCTGTAAAATAAAATGCTCAATTGAATACAATCAGGTAGCAAAACAGCCTGTCTTGTAATGGGCAATTTAAGGAGAAATAGACCATATTGAAAGATAATATCTAGGCAGTTTATCAGAGAAGGATCCCTTGGGTGAGCCCTGGAGGATGATGGGATTTGGGAAGACAGAGAAAGGTGGAAGGTGTATCTGGAGGAGAAATGGCATGAATAAACGCTTGAAAACATGAAAAAGTCTGGCATTTATAGGGAATAGCTTAGTCACAGTGTCGAGTATGCACTAAGGAGGGAAGGTTCTAAATGACCTCAAATGCTAGAAGTAAAAAAATTGCATTGGACATTGTCAGAAGTGATGGGGCAGAGAGGGCCATTTGGAGTGGAGGGAGATCAGGGAGGAAGCAGTATACATTGTTGAGAAATGGAGCAACACAATACATAACCATGTATTTACTTACCACTCTATATGTCAGTGTCTAGAGCTATAAGAACAGATGGATACATTGCTGTCAGGGACCTGGTTTTCCAAAATGCTGAACAACTCTTCCTCAAGTTCCAAGCAAAATGAAGTACAGTCTTTTCTTAATTCACATGGTAGTTTCATTCCCTGAAAATTCAATGTATTGCCTAAATCCTTGTTAAAATATAAAACAGAATTAGGCTCCAGCTCAGATAATTTCACCTACGTGAATGTGTAGCAAAAGATTGGAAAATCATGCAGGATGCAAGATAGTTGTTCAGTGAAGACTCTTCCAAGAATTCAGGATGTTTAACATTTCTAGTTCTACAATCACTGTGAAACATACACACGGAGTTCTAAGTAACTCTTGATAACCACTGCTCTATTGCTGTTGCAGTGACCTGTGTAATTTATATATCCTAATTTCCTTTTTTTGTTTAGATGTTTGGTTCCTTTGATTGTTTTTACCTGCCAAAGAGAACATTAAAGTGTAATTCCCTAATAGAGGGTGTGTAGAAAATTTGAGAGATGACAAAACCTGGGAGCATTGAGGGAAGGGCAGAGAAAATGGCAGAGATTGTCACTTTTGAGTTAGGTCTTAAAGAATAAGTAAATAGTATATATTTTTTAAGATTTGTCTATTTATTTTAGAGGGAGAGAGAGAGAGAAAGAGAAAGCATGAGCGGAGAGAGGGACAGAGGGAGAGGGAGAAAGGGAGAGAGAGAGAGAGAAAGAGAAAGAGAGAGAATCTCAAGCAGACTCCCTACTGTGTGTGGAGGCCGTAGGGCTTGATCCCGTGACCTGGAGATCATGACCTGGCCTGAAATCAAGAGTTGGACACTCAACCGACTGAGCCACCCAGGTGCCCCAAGAGTAAGTATAATTTTAACAGGATTTTAAGAGTGCACTGCTTTATGTCCACAATAGCCAAATTATGGAAAGAGCCTAGATGTCCATCAACAGATGAATGGATAAAGAAGATATGGTATATATATATACAATGGAATATTATGCAGCAATCAAAAAACCCGAAATCTTGCCATTTGCAATGACGTGGATAGAACTAGAGGGTATTACGCTGAGTGAAATAAGTCAATCAGAGAAAGACATGTATCATATGACCTCACTAATATGAGGAATTCTTAATCTCAGGAAACAAATGGAGGGTTGCTGGAGTGGTGGGGGGGGTGGGAGGGATGGGGTGGCTGGGTGATAGACATTGGGGAGGGTATGTGCTATGGTGAGCGCTGTGAATTGAGTAAGACTGTTGAATCACAGACCCGTACCTCTGAAACAAATAATACATTATATGTTAAAAAAAGAGAAGATAGTAGGAAGGGAAACATGAAGGGGGGGAAATCAGAGGGGGAGACGAACCATGAGAGACTATGGACTCTGAGAAACAAACTGAGGGTTTTAGAGGTGGGGGGGTAGGGAGATGGGTTAGCCCAGTGATGGGTATTAAGGAGGGCATGTACTAAATGGAGCACTGGGTGTTATATGCAAGCACGAATCATGGAACACTACATCAAAAACTAATGATGTAATGAATGGTGACTAACCTAACATAATAAAATAAAATTAAAAAGAAAAGAGTGCACTGCTTTGTGACAGAAAGTTGAATTTGAAATAGTATTACTAATACAGACTTTGCAATGAATTACCAAATGCCACGTATTTGATATGATAACGCTTCTTTGCTATCTCCCAGTTTCTAGATTTTTTTGTTTTCGCAGTTCACTTTTCCATTGTTTATCTTTACATCTTCGTATCTGGCTTTTCCAGCTAGTTTTTGAGCATAGGAACTATTTTTTTTTTTTTTACTATGTGATGTTAATCACCATACATTACATTAATAGTTTTTTTTAAAACTTTTTATTTATTTATTCATGAGAGACAGAGAGAGAGAGAGAGAGAGAGAGAGGCAGAGGGAGAAGCAGGCTCCCAAGGAGCAGGGAGCCTGATGTGGGACTTGATCCCAGAACCCTGGGATCATGACCTGAGCCGAAGGCAGACGCCCAACCATCTGAGCCACCCAGGCGCCCTCCGTAGTTTTTGATGTAGTGATCCATGATTCATTGTTTGCGTATAACACCCAGTGCTCCGTGCAGAACGTGCCCTCCTTAATACCCATCACCAGGCTCACCCATCCCCCCCTCCCCTCTAGGACCCTCAGCTGGTTTCTCAGAGTCCATCGTCTCTCGTGGTAGGAACTATGTCTTATACTTAACTGGATCTCCCATAGTGCTGAGCATGGAGTGACCACTCAGTGAATGTTGGATCTTAAATATTGTCAAAATACTTTACAAATGAATGATTCCTAGTTGGAGATTGTTTCTGTTTATTCTCCATTAGCATTTTCTAGGAAAAGTGAGGTTGAGAGTGCTGGGGACGAAGAGGACGGCTGCCCCCACTCCTGGCACCGTGGCCCGGCCAAGTGCTCTGAGTGTGTAGAGCCATGTTGCTTCTCTCCTAGTCCCTTTTGATAGGGAAGAGAAAATTCGGAAAGCTATTATCTGCTCTGGAAATTACAGAACTCGCCATTCAGGAGGTCTTTTTCTGAATATCTGTGTCTCATTCAGGTCTAATTTGGACAGGATGTTTTTGTCTCTAGAATCAGTTGAAGAACAAAATTATAGATTTTTTTAAGTTTATGTCAATTTTGATAATATTTGTAAAAGCGTATTATGAACTGGAAAATATTATGGAAATTATTATTCTTTTGCCATTATGTAGATCAAGGGAGTAGTATAATTATAGCAAGGAGGAGCAAAATCATTCCATAATTACTCTTAGGGTCTGAATTTTGTGTTTGACATAATTTGTGAAGATACTTGATCAGCTTTGTTAGCTCACATTTTATTATTGTAGTTGTTGGATAGGTTTGAATATTTGAAGATCTATTGTGTCAGTCCTTTAAAAAGTCAAGTAAAAAAAAAGTGAAGTCAAATCATACATTAAGATGAAGAAATCTTGAATAAGCTTCACTGGCTGCAAAGTTACCTAATCTCTGTAGGTGACACATTTCTCATAAGTAAAATATTATTTATTTATTGGGGTTGTTGTGATTTTTTTAAATGGACATGAAGGACACAGCATGGTGTCTGGCCTGTGGTAGGTGCTCCGTCTTCATTAATGTTTGCTATAAAGTATATAAAGTATTACTTTATTTTATTTTTTAAAAGATTTTATTTATTTATTTGACAGAGAGAGACACAGCAAGAGAGGGAACACAAGCAGAGGGAGCAACAGAGGGAAAGGGAGAAACAGGCTCCCTGCTGAGCAAGGAGCCGGATGTGGGGCTCAATCCCAGCACCCTGAGATCATGACCTGAGCCAAAGGCAGACGCTTAATGACTGAGCCACCCAGGCGCCTCAAAGTATTACTTTAAAACCCCAAATTCAATAGATATTTATTGAACACCTACTATGTGTCAGGCATTATTTTAAAAGAGAATAAAGCCCATAAAATCAAAGATTCTTGTCCTCCAGGAACTCATATTCTAACTGGGGAGTTTGATAAACAATGGACATAATAAATAAGGAAATTATATGGCAGGGTACAGGATGATTAGGGTTTTGGACCAAAGGAAAGGGCAAGCAGGTCAAGGAGGATCAGGACTGTTCAGGGAGAAGAGGCACAGACTGGGAGATTAATGTTGTCACATTAATTGTGTCTCTCCTTCCTAGTTAGGAGTTGGTATTTCAACTGACAAGATAAATTACTTAAATTGGGAGAAATTTGTCTCAAAGGACAGGTGGCTTTTGGGGGTGAGAAACAGATATCTCTTAAGGAAGTATTCAGTACCCCCTTTGTTCTAAACAACAGCTGTTATGCTCTAGAAGCTGTGAAAATGCCTGATATTCTTCATTGTGAGGCTTAAAATATGTGGAAGGTTATACGCTTTTTCCTTTCCTTTCTCCAGAAAGTAAGTAAATGATGTTCTTTTATCTTTTCCTTCAATGTCAATAAAATAAGCATTCCTAATGGTATTATCAAATCTTTCCTTAGGCACTATTTCCTTTACTTCCTAATGGATATAACTCTAATCCAAACCAGAGACACATTTATGTTGAGTCTCTCATTATGTGATATTATAACCGTGAGTGTTTTCAAAAATAAGAACGTTTCTATTTTCCAAGTGTAACTTGGCTGTAGGATAGGAATGTGAGACGGCCTCTTGCTACAGGTAAAGTGTCTATTAAAGTACATTATTTAGTAAATGATAGATAATTCTTTTCCTGGAACTCATTTGAAAACTTACTGTAATATAAACCCAGCTTTTTTTTTTTTTAGGATTTTATTTATTTGAGAGGGAGAGAGTGAGCGAGCGAGCAGGGGTGGGGGAGGGGCAGAGGGAGAAGGAGAGGAAGAAGCGGGCTCCCAGCGTTGGCGGGGCTCTATCCCAGGACCTGGGATCATGACCTTAGCTGAAGTCAGACACTTAACTGACTGAGCCACCCAGGTGCCCCGAAAGTCAGCTTTTTCAATTCCTAGTCAGAGATGGTAGTTTTTCTATATTTTAAAGTTGGATGTCAAATCCAAAAACATATATACAAACATGAGTATTTTTCAGATATCTAGATTTTCAGATATTAAAATTGGATGCCATTAATATGTGTATATATCACATATAGATATCTATATATACACAAGCATATTTTAGTGATTAAGTTAATTTGGTTAATTTCATAATTATTTGAAAGAGTTGGGGAAACAAGTAGTTTTCATAATTAAAGATTACTTAAAATTAAATAATTGTGGTGTTTGTGCAGGACAAAATAATTCAGTGTTTCAGTGGTATCTATGAGAGTTCTTATGTTTAGATGTTACAGTCAGAAGGTATGCAGTGTCTAGTTGATAAAATTGAAGTGGTTTTTTTTTTTTAAGTTTATTTATTTAAGTAATCTCTACACCCACTCAGGGGCTCAAAC
The DNA here is from genome assembly GCF_009762305.2 of Zalophus californianus. NCBI lineage: Eukaryota > Metazoa > Chordata > Mammalia > Carnivora > Otariidae > Zalophus > Zalophus californianus. The sequence goes on along the minus strand of NC_045604.1, from coordinate 54,991,215 downwards.
TCACGACCCTGAGATCAAGAGTTGCATGCTCTTCTGATCAAGCCAGCCAAGCGCCCTGAAATTGTATTTTTGAAAATAATGTGAGGACTCTGTTTTTATCATCAAAATATGACATTCAAATAGTTCATGATTTGTCAAATGCACATGTGTGATTTGTGAGCCCAGAATACTTGCATTTATTCAGAACTTCTAGAGTTCATGATTACTTTGTCTGAATTGCATGTATGAAGGCTACTAGAAAAGCCAACGTTATTCCATTGGAATGTGTGCAATTGTACCTTTCCTTTGTGGTTGAAGGACTAACAGTGTCTCTTTTTGAAGACAAGTTGAAACATAGGATGGAAAACTGACACTTGAGTAAGTTATGTTTGGACACTGAAGGAGTAAACCAAATATTTACTGGCAGTATAATGTCGTATAGTGTTTAAGACCATTGAGCTAAGCCTGAGCACCTCAAATCCTGTTTTGCTGCTTACTACTAGCTAGGCAGTTTTGGGCAAGTTACTTAACCTTCTGGTCTTTAGTTTCCACATCTGTGAAATGATAAGAATAATATAATAAACTACCTTCTAGGGTTGTTTTGAGGATAAAATGAGTTGGTATTTGTAAAGCACTTAGGACAGTGTGTGTTAAGTTAATATAAAAATAAATACCACAGTAAGTCTAAAAAAAGACCCCTTACCTTTAAAAGGGACATACTTAAATCTTTACTGATAAAAATAGTGTACTATCTGGAATTTGCTTCAAAATAATCTAGTAGGAGAGAGAGATGTGGAGTGGGTGAGAAGAGAGATAAAACAAGATTGCCGGGGTGCCTGGATGGCTCAGTCGTTAAGCGTCTGCCTTCGGCTCAGGTCATGATCCTAGGGTCCTGGGATCGAGCCCCGCATCGGGCTCCCTGCTCCGCAGGAAGCCTGCTTCTCCCTCTCCCACTCCCCCCTGCTTGTGTACCCTCTCTCGCTGTGTCTCTCTCTGTCAAATAAATAAAATCTTAAAAAAAAAACAAAAAAACAAGATTGCCTATGGGTTGATAATTATGGCAGTGGAATATAGGTACATGTAGATTTATTACACCCTTCTCTCTACTTTTATGTAAGCTCGAAATTTTCCAAATTAAAAATAAAATTAAAAAAGACTGTTTACCCTGTCTTATCCTCTTATTCTTCCTTACTTTTCCTCCTTATCAGTCCTTATCTAAATCTGGCATACCATTTCTGTCTTTTTTGGTGTTCAAATGCCACCTTGTGTGAAGTCACCGATTTAGCCCCTGGGCCCTTTCTTGGGTTTGTATGCAAACTGTGTGGCTTTGTCGTTATTCCTGTTAGTGCTTTTTCTTCTCCCAGGCTTAATTAAGCTCCTTGGGAGCAAGATCATCTCTGTAACTCTCATAGCAAACACGTTGCACATCAAATCTTTGTTGAATAAATGGAATTTGTTGACTATAATCTAGAAAGAGCCAAAAACAAAACAAACAAAACACAAAACCTTTCTTTGTGTCACAGTTGTTACTAAAGTATCATGTTTCTGGATGAAGGAGTATTATTAAGATTTTGTAGTGGTAATTCCACACAGGAATACTTGTGGCTTTATATTGAAGTATTTTTGCTGTTTGGGGCATTTCCTTTTATCTTTTCAAGGACTTCATTTGGAAAATTAATGTTGTTCCAGGTTGAAATATCTGTCTAATTCTGGTTTATTAAGAATCTGAACATGTGTAACACTTGTTTTCTATTTTATGGTTATGGAAAATAAGATTTTCTTTTTCCATCTGGGGACCCACATTTTTTTCCATTTATAGATTTTAATGATACAAAGAAGAGTCTAGTATGAAATCGGAAAAAGTCAATATTGAAAACCTAAATCGTAGAACTTTGTTTCACTTCTGCATAGGCCCAGAAACCATGGAAATAAATTAAAACAACCATAATTTTAGCCACTCAGCCATCCCCCATAATGCAAGTAAGTTTTCTTTTGGTGTATTTTTTTTTTTTTTAAGTGGGCTCCTTGTTGGGCTTGAACTCATGATCTTTGAGATCAACTCCTGAGGTGAGATCAAGTCGGACACTTAACCGACTGAGCCACCCAGGTGCCCCTGCTTTAGGTGTATTCTTGAAACCATATGTAAAACACATTTTGGTAAGCTAAAGCATTATTTTGAACCCAAGAATTTTATGTCTATTAAACATAGTAACAAGTGGGATAATTTTTAAAAAAGAGAGACTGTTATAAAGCAAAGAATTATAATTAACCCTTTAAGTGTTTTGTAAATCTGCTTGTTATAAGTTGAATTTAGCTGAGGTGAAGATTCCACTCACTTTAGTCTTTTCTTTACAATAAATCTTTTTTCCTGAACTTATTGCCTAGTAGTGAGATATAAACTCAAGGGCTACCTTTGAGTTTCATTCACTTCAATCTCCTTTCCATTTACATCCTCTGTAGCGGTGCTAATCACCAGTGAAATAGTTAAGAGATGACACTAGAAGCAAAAAGAAGCAGTAAAGGACACAGATAATCCATAAGCTAGACAATCAAGTTCCTTAAAAAAAAAAAATCACCAACAGGGTTATATTGCCTAAAGACATAATTCCATGACTTTTCCACTAGCAGTGGAGAATAAATAGTCTCTGCCTTTGATTTTCTCCACTCCCCTTGCTCCATCGCCACCCCAGTGGCATGTTCTCATTAACCCAATTTCTTGACCTTTAGCTACTGCACTGAAGAATTCAAATTCACAAGAAGTGAATTGCCTCATTCATATCTGCAAGGTTCGAATCATGGTTAAATTTTAGGCGGGGTGTGTGATTATGAACAGGCGTGAGAGTGGATGTTCTTTAGTGAGGATCTGCACTTGCTAAGCTGTATTATTTCATTCACTCATTTAGCTTTTCCATAGCACTGGGGACACTGATTCTCCATGTAGTCATTGTGACATATCATTGCCATCTTTAGCTGACTAATGAGGTTCTAAGAGAATTTAAAAATAAATGAAAATTTTCGGGGTGCCTGGTTGGCTCAGTTGGGTAAGCTTCTGACTTCAGCTCAGGTCGTGATGTCAGGGTCCCAGGATCGAGCCCCAAGTCAGCATCACCCGGCATTGGCATCGCATCAGGCTCCCTGCTCAGTGGGGAGTCTACTTCTCCTGCTCTTTCTGCCCATCCTCCTCCCCCTGCTCAGGCTTGTGCTCTCTCTCTCTCAAATAAATAAATATAATCTTAAAAAAAGTAAAATTTTCCATATGCCACATGGAATTATTGAGAAGATTGAAGGGGCAGGTATGAAAGAAAAGATGTCCAAGAACTCCCCCAAATAAGGATCATTAACAGTTTCCAGAGGCTTTAATAATTTTTGTTTTGGTTTGTTTTTTACATAGATTGAAAAAAAATCTCATACTTCCTTGGGGATAGGGACCTTGTTTTCTATTCTGTTGTATCTTTCCACAACTAGTAACACATTTTCCACAAATTGAATCATCAGGAAATATTATTTTTACATTCCTTTAATTTTTTGGGGGGAAGTTGGGAAGAACTTGAATCTGTAAATTGATAGGACTGTGGGAATTTATTCATGAAAAAGGCTTGCAGCTGAGGCTGACTTCTTTCCTATAGTAGACATGCTCCTGGTAGGAGGATCTGCTGAACCACTTCTATTTTTCCCATGAACTGGAGAACAGACTAGTATTAAGTGACAGAGATAAAAGTAAGCCTCAATTTGTTACATTACTTTTCTTCATAGATGGGAATCCAGGCCATACTATTCATCATTCAGGGGAAAGTCAGGTGGCCATGGCTTTATTTCTTTTACATCATATTTTTTCATGAAAAGGTATGTCATTAATACCCTTAGGAAATAAGAGTATTTTTTTGAGTCCTAGAGGGACCTTTTATCAAGTAGATTCTATCTACCTCAGTGAATAGATTTCTGACCTTTAGTTCAATTTTTCTTTTTTTAAAATGGAAAAACCATAAATATATGAAAAAACAGGTATGCTGAGGAAATTATCTATCTGATTGGTTTCTCTGTCACTCTAGGAAATTATTATACTATTCCAGCCTTTATAGAAATTTCCTAAAATTTTAACATGGAGCCTCCCCTATATTTTCTGTCAGAGTGTGTAGTTTTACAATAAAGTTAATGGATTTTATGATAATGCATTTAATTTTATCTATGACATTTTCATAATTCAATCTGTTGCCCCGAAGTCAAAACAAATATACTTTTGGCTTATCCATTAATTTGAATCATCTATATCATTCCATCCATACTCAGTTGCTTACATATATTCACCATCCACCATATGAAAGGTACTGATTTAGTTGTTCAAAGTAGCAAGGGTTGGAAAGAGAATGTTTTTTGTTTAGTATAATTTTCAAATATCAAATCATAATGAGTTCAAATGAAAAATGACTTAATGTGTTGAATAGCTGTGTTTTTATTTATTTTATTTATTTTTAAAGATTTATTTATTTTAGAGAGAAAGGGCATGTACACAAGCCGGGGAGGGGCAGAGGGAAAGGGAGAGAATCCCAAGCGGACTCTCCACTGAGCTCAGAGCCCAGTGTGGGGCTCTGTCTCACAACCCTGAGATCATGAGCTGAGCAGAAATCAAGAGTTGGATGCTCAACTGACTGAGCCACCCAGACGTCACAGAGTAGCTGTGTTTTTAAAATCCAGGCTTCTCTTTGTTACTGCTCAGAAAAAAATGAAGAATTATATGATGTACCTCAATCAGTGGTATCTATTGAGAGTCCAGACCACTTTAGATTACTTCGAATATTTGAAAACATGAAAGTGTTCAGACAGTTTATGTTTCCATGTAATTGTCTTACTACTGTATCACTCAAGGGTGTGGTTGCAGATGAAGGAAACCACTCTAGCTATTTAAGAAGAAAAAAATTAATGTAAGGAATTAGGTGCTTGCTAATCACTGGAACGGCTGGAGGATTAGACTCCAGGCTGACCTTCAAGGAATGGCTTCAGAATGACACTGCGTTACTGGCCATCAAGGAAACTACTACTGTAGTTAGTTTAGGAAACTGAAATCTTAGGAAATGTGTATGTCTGCGGCTGCTTTCACCACTTCCAGGAGTCTTGAAGCAACTGTTGTGTTCTGGAATATTCTACCATAGCTGTGATTCATGATCAGACTGTTGTCAGCACTGTTAGCTTCAAAGCTTTCTGTTGCCTGCTAGATCTACACCAGCAAAACACCTTGAGTACTGCTTCTGTCTCATTTAATTTGACTCTGAATTCAGGTTGTACAGAAGTACATCTAATAGTGAAAACTGAAATGCATGGAGAATGCTAGTAACTAAGGGAGTCTGGGAAATGAAGTTTTATTGTTTGTTTGTTTTTTAGCTTTCTAGTGTCTGCAGTATAGGAAGGCAAATAAAGAGATGCAGAACAGAAGTTGAGCTAGCCAGTTGCTGTATCTATTAGAAATGCTCTTATTATTATTATTAGTTTTTAACATCTTTAAAATTTAAATTCAATTAACATATAATGTATTATTGGTTTCAGAGGTAGAAGTCTGTGATTCACCAGTCTTACATAATACCCAGTGCTCATTACATCCTGTGCCCTCCTTATTGCCCATCACCCAGTTACCCCATCCCTCCCCTCCAGCAACCCTCAGTTTGCTTCCTATGATTGAGAGTCTCTTGTGGTCTGTCTCCGTCTTCTGGTTTTTTCTCTCTTCCCCTATGATCCTCTGTTTTGTTTCTTAAATTCCACATATCAGTGAGATTACATGTTAATTGTCTTTCTCTGACTGACTTATTTCACTTAGCATAATACCTCTAGTTCCATCCACATCATTGCAAATAGCAAGATTTCATTTTTTTTATGGCTGTGTAATATTCCGTTGTATATATATATTACCACATCTTCTTTATCCATTCATCTGTTGATGGACATCTGGGCCCTTTCCATAGTTTGGCTATTGTGGACATTGCTGCTATAAACACTGGGGTGCAGGTGCCTCTTCAGATCACTACATTTGAATCTTTGGGATAAATACCCAGTAGTGCAATTGCTGGGTTGAACTACAAATGCTCTTTTGTTATTCCATGTGATTGCTAGAAAATAAATTTAGAATTAGACTGATTAAATGAAGGAAACAATTTTCAGATATAGACCATGTATGTTGCATTTAGGTCTCCATGTAGATTTTTAAAATAGATTTTTTGTTTTTATTATCTAAGTCTGCAGAAGAACATTAGTAATCATTAATTACATTGTCAGATGTGCCAGCTGGAATAATTCAGGTATCTATGTGTATTTATAGGTTAAATTCCATATGTCTTCTCTTTAGGACTTGGCTATCTTTTGAAATTAAAACTTCTCCCACTGGTAATTATGCTAGTGCATTTAGTTATTATTTTTTTGGCATAAAGAGCATTAAGTAGAGCAAATGGAGCATAAGCAACATTGGTTGAGGAAACAATAAATTAAAGAGTCTGTAATGGTTAAATAGCATACTCTTGAATATTCTATGAAGTGAATTTTCCTTTCCATGGTGCATACTGTCAGGACAACTGGCCTACCCCAAAGTCAGAAAGCAGAATAAACTATGATAAAATGAAACATTTGAAATGAATAGGCCTTACTGTTAAATGTCCTGACTTCTGAGGCTATCTGTTGAATATCTTTTTTATAAATGAGGAGAAAGATTTGTAGACCTAATTGCTATAAATGTAACTACTATATTACTTTCATCTCTGGAATTAGAGGGTACTTCTCTGATTGCCTTAGCTAAAGGTGCATCCCCTCTTCCCTGGGACTGTCTGTTTTGTTAATCATCCTTAAATATTCTCATAGCACTTATCATGATCTGGTTTATTTTTGTTTATGTGTCTGTCTCTGTACCTTATTAGAATGTAAGCTGCATGAGGATAAGTGCTTTGCCATGTTCACTGCCCTCAGAACTTAGGACAGCCTGGCACGTAGTGGGTACTGGATATTGGGACAAATGAATGAAAGGGGAAACTGCATTGGAATAACAATCAGAAGATCCAGCCATAAAAACAGGAGACTAACTGCCTGTCAGCATGATGCCTGTATGTTCTGTGCAGTTGGAGATAATATCTGTCCTGCTAAACCTTGTATATACACAGCTGAGCATGGGACTCGGCACCTAGAAGATTTTTTAATAAATATTTGTTGAGTAAATTAACTAACCATGACTCTGGCCATTAGACCTTTTTTGTGTTTAGTTTCCTTATTTCAAGATGAAGGGAGGGATCAGATAATCTTTAAGTCCCTATTTATTTATTTATTTATTTGAGAGAGAGAGCACACGTGTGCCCTACCAGAGGGGGAGGGGCAGAGAGAGTGGGAGGAGGGAGAGAGAGAATCTTCAGCAGGCTCCACGGTCAGCGTGGAGGCCCTAACACCAGGCTCATCTCACCACCCTGAGATCCTGACCTGAGCTGAGATCAAGAGTCAGACGCTTAACCAACTGAACCACTCAGGTGCCCTTTTAAGTCCCCTTTGAGATTTAACATTCTGTGATCCTAGATCTATATATACTTTGGTTAGGTTAGTTGTGTTTTAGTTTTTTATTTTTTGTTTTGAATCCCCAGGAGAATTTTCTGTGGTCTGTTCTGTTGAGCAAGTTAAGCATTCCATAATTTTTATTTATATATAAAATGAATTAATTGAGGACATAAAATTTGCCTTTATTCAAGAATGTTGACATTAACATATGCTTAATGTATAGTAACCACGTGTTTTGAATGAGACAATATTTTTCTCTATAAGCACAATTTATTAAATAGCAGTTATATGAGTTAGTCTTATACTTTTACAAGATTTCTTATTTACAAAAATCACAAATCAGAAGAAAAAATGCTTTGCCATACCATATGCTGTAATTTTTATCCTAAAAAATAAGTCCTCATTGTTTGTGGCCTACCCAGCTATTGTGTAGTTGATTGAACGTGCTTGTTCAATGACTGTAGGAAGAGATGCCTCCAGTGGGCATTTAGCTTCTACTGTGGGCAGGTTTTTTATTACTAAAGAATAATATTGTGCTGTTAAGTGGACAAAGAAGTTTTAAAACTATGTAGAGTGTGACAGTGTTGTTATGAAAAATATATGGGTAAAAATGGAAGAGTCGAAGATAAAATATTAAGACATTGTTGGGTGATGGAATTGGAGTTGATTTTTTAATTTATTTATATTAAAAACATTTTTAAAAAATTTGATAAATATTTATTGCACACGTGTTATGTGTCATGAAATGTAACAGACATTGGAGGGTGCAGCAGCAAACCAGACAGACATGGGCCTTGCCCTCAGAGACCTCCCAGCCTAATCACCTCATAAGCAAGCTCTTCCATAGCTTTTCTTTTCTTTTTGAACACTACATCAAAAACTCATGATGTACTATATTTAAAAATTTTTTTATCCAAATGAGCATGTAGCACTTGTATTATAAGAAAATGATTACCAAAAATTTCTTCCATGAATTATTAACTCGGTGTTCTATTCAAAATACACAGGCAGAATAAATAGCTATTTAAAAAAATAATTAAAAAAACAATCAATTTACTAGCCTTTCCTTTTCTTTCACGACATTGATGTTTTTGAAAAATATAGGCCCGTTGTATTATAGACTCTTAATTTTGGGTTGTATGATTCAATTTTTTAAGCATATGACTTTATATTTTAGTTTCAAAAACATGGAAATATATAAGAAAGAAAACATTCACCCATGATCCTGGTACCCAAGGATACTGTTGACATTTAGGCAGACTTCCTTTTTTTCCCCTATGAATTTATTTTTCTACATAATTGGGATCCTTCTGTATATGTAATTTTTGTATCTGATTTTATGAGAATTTCCCATGTCATTGAAGGCTCTTTGAAAGCATATATTTAGTAGCTTCCTTATATTCCTTATTACACTTACACTAACATATATTTAAATACTCTCTTATTGTTGGGCATTTAAATTGTTTCAGAAGCTCAGGACATTCCAGTCTTGAGTTTTGGGGCCTCTTCCTGGGTAAGAATTTGCTTTCTCTCGATGTGCCAATGTATTTGTCTGCTCAGAGTGCTTGTCATACCATCTGCAGTGACAGTGCATTGTCATTTTCTCAGCCTGACTTCTGGGAGATCACAGGGAGCTGAATACAGCTGAGTTAAACAGATGTTCAACTTGGCTGCATCTTCAAGGTCTTGCTTGGTTTCAGTTTTTTTTTTTGGAAGATTTTATTAATTTATTTGCCAGAGAGAGTGAGAGAGCACGGCAAAGGGAGAAACAGGCTCCCCACTGAGCAGGGACCCCAATGCAGGGCTCCATCCCAGGACCCTGGGATCACGACCCAAGCTGAAGGCAGACGCTTAACTGACTAAGCCACCCAGGTGTCCCTTAAACAAGCTTTAATTCACTTTATTTTTCTTGTATAAAACTATGTGGTGGCCATAGCAGGAGCCTGGTGTGGGTCTTTACAAGACGGTCAGTGAATCCCTGATGGGGAGACTTGGTGAACACAGTCTCTTTCCAAAGGTCAGGGGTGAGACAGCTGTAGATTTTGGAAATGGCATCCAAAGTGGCCTTGGCCAAGTTGTCAGGGTGGCAGTGTAGCCCCTGGCTGAGGTGTAGCATTCGTCAAGTCATCAGGAGTTTCTTTCTTTCTTTCTTTCTTTTTTTTTTTTTTTTAAAGATTTTATTTATTTCTTAGACACAGAGAGATCCCAAGTAGGCAGATAGGCAGAAGGAGAGGGAGAAGCAGGCTCCTGCTGCGCACAGAGCCTGATTCTGGGCTCCATTCCAGGGCACTGGGATCATGACCCGAGCTGAAGGCAGACGCTTAACCAACTGAGCCACCCAGGTGCCCCAAGTCATCAGGAGTTTCTTGGGCACAGGGGCTGGGGCCTCTGGGGGTGCAGTGAGGTGCACCTGCACAGAGCCATAGCAGCCAGTCACCTTGCCTGGAACAGTATGGGGTTTGCTGATCTTGTTCCCCTAGTAGTTTCACAGCACAGGGACAATGGAGAGCTTAGCCAGGATGATGGCTCCATGGATGGCATCGGCTACCTCCTGGAGCACTTAACACCCAGACGGACGTGTCCACTGTAATTTCCGATGGCAACAAACATCTTGAACCTGGTCTCCTGGGCAGCACAGGTCTGCTTTTGCACAGGCATAATCTTCAAAACCTCATCCTTGAGGGATGCCCTCAGGAAAGAGTCAATGATCTCAGATTCCCTGATTGGCAGGGAGAAGAGAGAAATCTCCAGGGACTTGATCTTTATGTCCTTAGCCAGGCGGCCCAGCTTGATGGCGGAGATCCACTCCTTGTCCTCGGCCTTGCCTCCTAGAGCTCCAGAAGCTCTGTGGCCTCCACCCTCCCCCGACCATAGCTGCAACTCTGGCCCCAGATGCCGCTGCTGTGGCCTTCCATGCCGGGGCCCCTGAGCCCTTCCATACCACTGGCTTCATCCACCATTTGGTGTTTTCTCAGAGAAGAAGCTGGTTTCAGTCTCAGTGAAATTCCTTGAGGTTTGAGAGAGAGAGTTTCTGGTTGGAAGAATACTCTGTGGTTTCTTGGTAGAAACGGTAGCCCATGGATTGTGATTTGGTTCTGGTGTTCCCTCTGGGGGATTCATATTAATGATGGAAGAGGCAGAGGTTGGTTAAATCTATCACCTCCTGAAGTGGTTCTTTCCTTCAGAATAAAGGAAAAGAATATGCATTACCTTCTCTGTGATTCTTTTCCTAACACTGCCTTGTAATCCTCCACACTGGACCCAGCCTGGTTAATCACCTGCTCCTCTGAATTATCCATGAATCTTATCCTTAGGTACATATTGAGGCCCTCATGCTGTACTGTGTTCTCTTGTATATAAGCCTGGCTTCCCTACAAGGCTTTGAGTTTTCTATCAGTTAGACTTTGCACTGCAACAATTCACATCAAAACTTAGTGGCTTAGAGTAGCAGCCATTTATGTAGCTCATGATTTTGTGGAATCAGCAGTTTGGGCCGTGCTCAGCAGGGCTCAGCTGATTTTTGCTGGGACTCACTTATATGGACAGCTGCTGGGTCAGAGGAGTCTGGCTGATTGATGATTGGGACACCTCAGTTATTCTCTTGTGGTTTCTAATTCTTCAGCAGGCTGCTTGAACTTGTTGACATGATGGCTACAGGGTTCCCAAGAGCATCAAGAGGGCTAAACCTTAATGTGCAGGAACTTTTCAAATTTCTGCTTCTGATACAATTGCTACTATCTCATTGTCTAAAACAAGTCATATGGCCAACCCCCGGGTCAGTGTGGAAGAGCACTATCAAAGGGCATGGATAGAGGATGTGTGAACAAATGGAGCCATTCCTGTAGTCAGTCCACTACAGTTTCCTTAATGTCAGGATTACATCGTACCCATCTTTATATCCTTAGCTTGTAACGTGTGTTTGGTTTAAGGTAGGTGCGTGGGAAATGCTGAACTGATGTGTACAGTTATCTGACTCCATTAGTGTGCCCCCAAATTTGAGTAATCTTTGGGATACAGAGTGAGCATTAAGGCAGTGCTCTGGGATGCTGAGCTTTAGGGGACTCTGGTGCTGGCTGACTAGGAGCTGAAGAGGTCAAGGATGTGCCAGCAGGCCAGAGATGTCCCACCGAGAGATTATGCTCTACCTTCCTCTAAATCCTGTTCCAAGTAAAATGGACTCCTAAATTCTCTACCTAAATGGCCTTAAGTTGCTTTCAGGACCTGTGTAGGTCTCTCTCTCTCTTTTTTTTTTTCTACTAAAGGAAGACTGCACCAATGTGTACCTCCTAGGCCCAAGAGATGGCCAAGGGGTAGCATTTGCACAATGAAGATTAGAGTGGGTGGACATTGGACTTTGGGTTGGGGTACCTGTAACCTTGCTTTGGAGGTTCCAGAGGGTGTGGAATGGAACTGGGGGTAGGATGAGACATGTATAGGCCTCAGGCTAGGGTCGCCTTTGCCTTGGACTGCAGAGGTTGGGAGGCAGCCTAACCAGGGATCTTAAAAGGCTATTGACATGACAGTAGTGGGACTCTTCTAGGGGCTGGACTGGTCTTAGCCTGAATTCTGGGAGTTTTGATTAAATCAAATGACTTCAGGAATATACTGAGCTAAAAAACTGCTAAATAGCTGTTTAATTTACTATATTTTGTGGCAGTAAATGAATGTGGTGCTTCTTTTGTGAGATTATGAACTGAAATTTTGGCTCCTGTCAATATATGGCGAATTTGTGAGATTATAATCTCTCTTTTAGGAAATGTGTCAAGTTGTTAAGCTATTTTTCCTCTATAAATGGTGAAGTCTTTTATTTGTAGTCTAAATGATTAGTCTACAGAGCCTCCTGGATAGTAATAAAGTCAGTACCGGGGCGACTGGCTGGCTCAGTTGGTGGAATGTGCGACTTAATCTCAGAGTTGTGAGTTTGAGCTGCACATTGGGTGTAGAGATTACCTAAAAATAGAATCTTTAAAAGAAAAAAAAATGAGTACCAATTTACACAGGACTTTAGTGTTTATAAATTTAATGTGGACTAGAGGGGATCGTAATAGAAGTTCAGCATAGTGAGGCATTTAAAATAGTTTTAAGAGATGGAAGGCTGAAGGGCAAAGCAGATACAGGCATACCTGAGTTATTGCAGTTTCAGGTCCAGACCATTGCAATAAAGTGAATATCACAGTAACTTGAGTCAAATGAATTTTTTGGTTTTCTGGTGCATAAAAGTTATGTTTACACTATATTGTAGTCTATTAACTGTGAAATAGCATTATGTCTAAAAAATGTACACACCTCAATTAAAAATATTTTATTGCTGAAAAATGCTAAGTATCATCTGAGCTTTCAGCAAGTTATCTTTTTGCGGGTAAAGGGTCTTGCTTCAATGTTGATGGCTGCTGACTGCTCAGGGTGCTGAAGGTGGAGGTGGCTGTGGCAATTACTTAAAATAAGACAACAGTGAAGTTTCCTGCATCAACTGACTCTTAATTTCACCATAGTTTGTAGCATGTGATGCTGTTCCATAGCATTTCACCACAGTAGAACTTCTTTCATGATCGGAATCAATTCTCTCAAACCCTGCCACTGCTTTATCAACTACGTTTGTTGTCATTTCAACAATCTTCATGGCATCTTCACCAGGAGTAGATTCCATCTCAAGAAACCACTTTCTTTGCTCAGCTGTAAGAAGTAACTTCTCATCCATTCAGGTTTTATCACGACATCCCAGCAGTTTAGTTCCATCTTCAGGCTCCACTTGTCATTCCAGTTCTCTTGCTGTTTCCACCCCATCTGCAATTACTTCCGCCTCTGAAGTCTTGGACCCCTCAAAGTCATCCATGAGCGTTGGAATTGACTTCTTCCAAACTCCTATTCATGTTGATATTTTGACCTTTCCTATGAATCACGAATGTTCTTAATGGCATCTGGAATGATGAATCTTTTCCAGAAAGTTTTCAATTGACTTTGCCCAGATCCATCACAGGAATCACTATCTATGGCAGCTCTAACCCTATGAAATATATTTCCTAAGTAAGAAGACTTGAAAGTTAAAATGACTGCCTGATTTATGGCCTGCAGAATGGATGCATTAATCATGTCTTACATCTCCTTCAGAGCTCTTGGGTGATCAGCTATACTGTCAATGAGCAGTAATATTTTGAAAGGAATCTTTTCTTCTGAGCAATAGGTCTCAACAGTGGGCTTAAAATATTCAGTAAACCATGTTGTAAACAGATGATGTACTGTTATATAGGCTTTGTTGTTCCATTTCTAGTTCAACTTAAAGTCACCAGCTGCCTTAGCCCCTAATAAGAGAGTCAGCGTGTCCTTTGAAGCCGGATAATGACTTCTCTAATTATGAAAGTCCTAGATGGCATATTCCAGAAGAAGACTGTTTGATCTACACTGAAAATCTGTTGTTTAGTGTAAATGATGTAGTTTTGGAATAGAGGTGAGGTTTGGTGGGGTGGGATCCAGAGCCGAAGGCCAAGAAAAAATCTTGAGTTGTCTTTGGTGCAAAAAGGTAGTTTTATTAAAGCCCAGGGACAGGACCTCTGGGCAGAAAGAGCTGCATAGGGTTGTGAGGAGCAATTGATTATATACCATGGGGCTGGGGAAGGTAAGGAAAAAGGGAGGTTTTCAAAAGAACTTTCATATGCTAAAGAGGACCTACAAGATTCTAGAGGCCTTGCCATAGTCAATTTAAGGTTGTTTTTCACCCTAGTAAAGCATTAACATTAAGACAGTTGGGAGGGAGCGTCCTGGAAGAATGTCACACATGTCCCACCCAGGAGTAAAGGGGGAGGGGGAAGGTTGCACGGTGTCAGTTTATGCTTTCTTCAGCTAGCCTTCTGCTCCCTTATCATTACCACCTTCATTAATTATCTTAGCTCAATCTGCTGGATGACTTGCTGCAGCTTCTACATCAGCACTTGCTGCTTCACCTTGCATTTGTATATTATGGAGACGGCAGCTTCTACATCAGCACTTGCTGCTTCACCTTGCATTTGTATGTTATGGAGACGGCTGCTTTCCTTACACCTCATGAACCAACCTCTGCTGGCTTCAGACTTTTCTTGTGCAATTTCCTCACTTCTCTGAGCCTTCACAGAATTGAAGAGAGTTAGGGCCTTGCTCTGGATTAGGCTTTGGCTTAAGAAGATTTTGGTCTTCTATCCAGACCACTAAAACTTTCTTCATATCAGCAATAAAGCTGTTTCACCTTCTTTTCTTTCTTTATTTTTCTTTCTTTCCCTTTCTTTCTTTCTTTCTTTTTCTTTCTTTCCTTCCTTCCTTCCTTCCTTCCTTCCTTCCTTCCTTCCTTCCTTCTTTCTTTCTTTCTTTCTTTCTTTCTTTCTTTCTTTCTTCTTTCTTTCTTTCTTTCTTTCTTTCTTTCTTTCTTTTTTCTTTCTTTCTTTCTTCTTTCTTTTCTTTTTTCTTTTCTTTCTTTCTTTCTTTCTTTCTTTCTTTCTTTCTTTCTTCTTTCTTCTTTCTTTCTTTTTCTTTCTTTCTTTCTTTTTAAAGATTTATTTATTTATTTTAGAAAGAGAGAGGGAGACTGTGTGTGGATGTGTGCACACTGTGAGGACGGGGTAGAGGGAGACAAGCAGACTCCCTGATGAGCGTGGAGCCCACCGTGGGGCTTGTTCCCAGGATCCTGAGATCATGACCTGAGCTGAAACCAAAGGTTGGACACTTAACCAGCTGAGCCACTTAGGCACCCCAAGCTGTTTCACTTTCTTATCATTTATGTATTTATATATGCACTTTAAATTTACTTCAAGAATTTTTTCTTTGCGTTCACAACTTGGCAGTCTGGAGCAAGAGACCTAGCTTTTGGCCTGTCTCAGCTTTTGGCATGCCTTCCTCACTGAGCTTAATCATTTCTAGCTTTTGATTTAAACTGAACAATGTGCAGCTCTTTGACTTGAACACTAAGAGCCCATTGTTGGGTTATTAGTTGGCCTAATTTCAGTATTGTTTTGTTTTAGGCATTAGGAGGCCAGAGGAGAGGGAGAATGACAGGGAATAGTCAGTGGAGCAGTCAAAAGGCATACGATGTTTGTGGATTAAGTTTGCTGTCTTCTTATATGGGTGCAGTTCTTAGTGCCCCAAAACAATTGCAATAGTAACAACAAAGATCACTGATCACAGATCACTGTAACAACTATAATAACAATGAAAAAGTCTGAAATATTTTGAGAATTAGCAACATGTGACATAGAGACATGAAATAAGCAAATGCTGTTGGAAAAATGGCTCTGATAGACTTCCTTGACACAGGGTTGCCACAGACCTTCAATACGTAAAAAATGCAGTATCTGCAAAGTGCATCAAAGTAAAGTACATTAAAAGGAGGTATGCTTGTATAAGAAACAACTGGGAGGACTTGTGTTACTGTGGCTAAAATGAATTTCAGAGATACTTTCTTTTGTCTCCTCCCCTCTTCTGCCCACCTCCCTCTTCTTTAAAGAATCCCATTGGTCAATAAGTTGTTACATGGAAAATTGCCTTTGCTTTTTTATTTACAGTATGTTTTTAGGAGTTTTGGAATGGTATGGAAGTCCTTGACAGGAGAGTTAGAATCAAAGCTTATTGCATTCTGGCTATGGCTTGAATTTGGAATAAGAAAGGGCAAACATAAAAGTTGTAGTCTTATGATCTGAGGATTAAGTTAAGAAGTCATTAGCAATGAACATATGTCTAGTAATTTCATTTACAAGCCATTTGATTAATGACTACACTGTAAACATTTGTTCAGATTCACATAGCTCTCTTAAAGCTGAATTGTTTTTGCAAGTTGGCACACAGTTATCTTTTCTGGTTTAATGTTTGAAAGACTCATTACATATCTTATTACTAGAAAGTTATTTCCCATTGGTTATAGTAGAATTATATTTTAATGTGATATGATTGGTTAGTAACACATTATCATCAAAAGCAGGAGAAGGTAGATTTATCAGGCAATTGAATTACTGGAGATGTTATTGCTGTAAGGGAAAACCCAATTACCTCTGGGTTGTGGACAAGGAACTTCCCGTTTCCTATTGGAGATCTAAAATTGATTACATTCAGGCTAGTCGACTTATGCTGTGATTCCTAGAATCACAAGATTCTAGAGATATTAGGACTTTAGAAGTTATCTAATCACACACCCTCATTTAAAAATAAGGTTATTTGTGTGAAAGGTCTCTTGCTCAAAGTCACACTGGAGTCAGAACCCAAAGACCATAATAGCCCTGACCATTACTTCTAAATACAGAGTGTCTCTTCTCTGTTTATACAAGGTATACATTCTGAATAAATGAATAAAATCTTAAAAACAAACACAACAAAAAACCTGGGATCGAGTCCTGATTGGGCTCCCGGCTCAGCGGGGAGTCTGCTTCTCCCTCTCCCTGTCAAATAAATAAATAAAATCTTTATACATACTGGAGGCAGAATCTTTTAAAATTTTGTTTACATTGGGGCGCCTGGGTGGCTCATTCGTTAAGCGTCTGCCTTCAACTCTGGTCATGATCCCAGGGTCCTAGGATCGAGCCCCGCATCGGGCTCCCTGCTCCACGGGAAGCCTGCTTCTCCCTCTCTTGCTCCCCCTGCTTGTGTTCCCTCTCTCGCTGTGTCTCTCTCTGTCAAATAAATAAAATCTACAAAAAAAAAAAAAATTTTGTTTACATCTAATATTTAAAAGGTTTTCTATAGTTTTCATGGATGCATTAACTAGAAAGCCAAGTCTTAGTCTTTTTTTAAAGTAAGTTCTTTGATTTACCTTTATTATTGTCAGGGTGTATCAGAGTAGCAAAATCGTTCCATTCTTCCTCTTCTTTTTTCAGTATAATTGACACACAATGTTACTTTAGATTTAGTTATAAAGCATAGTGATTCAACAACTCTCAACGTTAGACTATCCTCACCAAAAGTGTAGCTATTGATGTGAAGTGGACTGGGAGTGAGCGATCCAGAAGGAATTCTTGAGACGTTTTCTGGGTAAAAAGGTGTTTTTTTATGAAAGTCTGGGGACGGGACCCACGAGCAGAAAGAGCTACCCTGGGATTGTGAGGAGCAATTGACTGTATACCTTTAAGTTGGGAGGGGCAGAGATAAAGAAAGTTTTCAAAAGGATTTTCATATGTTAAAGAAGACTTACAGGATCCTTGAGGGATCAACCTTGGCAAGCTAAGGTTGCTTTTTGCTGCTAGCAAAGCATTAACATTAAGGAAATTGTGAGTTCCTTGAGGAATGTCACTCTGCCTGTCTCAAGTACTTGCAAGTTGTAAGGAAATTTAATTTTATCTACACTTCTTTTGCCTTTGTTCTCCTCATCAGCTACTGTCTGTCACCATGCAATGCTATTACAATACCATCAACTCTAGTCCCTATGCTCTACCAATCATTCCATTCTTTATGGATCTTTTCCCAGTGAATTGTGGGACCCATAAAAAAGGTAAATCTTGTATTTATTTTTGTTGTGCTTTATTTACTTTTATTTACTTTCATTTTATTTTATTTTTTTAAAATTTTATTTATTTGAGAGAGAGAATGAAAGAGAGAGAGAGCCTGAGAGGGGGGAGGGTCAGAGGGAGAAGCAGACTCCCTGTTCAGCAGGGAGCCCGATGTGGGACTTGATCCTGGGACTCCAGGATCACCTGAGCCACCCAGGTGCCCCTTTATTTACTTTTTTTTTTTTTTAAAGATTTATTTATTTATTTGAGAGAGAGAGAATGAGAGAGAGAGAGTACATGAGAGGGGGGAGGGTCAGAGGGAGAAGCAGGCTCCCTTACTGAGCAGGGAGCCCGATGTGGGACTCAATCCCGGGACTCCGGGATCATGACCTGAGCCGAAGGCAGTCGTTCAACCAACTGAGCCACCCAGGCGCCCCCTTTATTTACTTTTAAATAGGTGATTCTTTCACAAAATTTCTACTTTAACATTTCTTTGATAATTTATAAAGACATTTATGCAACCTACATATATATAAATATGTATGTATCTTGTCAGTATTTGAAAAGATTTGAGATTTATTTCATTTGCTGTTAATATATTAAACCAGAGTATTGAGTTATTTTAAGGTGTGTCATGCTAATGTAGTTTTTTCCCAATCGAAACAAATGGAACCTTTAGAATATATAAATAAACCAATCCTTACAATCTGATTAATTTTAAAAAGGAGTGTGACTCTATTATGCTTTCTGTAATCTGTCTTATATTTTAACACTCATGTGGTCAAGAAATTCTTGGTTATCTTCTACTTTTTTTCCCCTTAGTATTCTTTTTTTATTATTATATTAACATAGTTAGAAATCGGCTCGTTATTATCATTATATGTTAAGAATGTAGGGGGATTTTTGTTTTTCTTTATGATTAGGAAAAACATTTGCTTGTGAAGTGTGAAAAAATAGTAATGTTATATTTGCAATAGAGTTTTGAAGCCAATTCCCAGGGCTACACAGTGAAAAAAGATAGTGGAGCTGGGAATAAAACCAAGGTCATATGAGATTCATTTTTCTTAGTGGATGGGAAATAACATCACTTCCCCAGAGAACGAACTCTGTAGCTATTAGAAACAAGAGTTCTGGGGCACCTGGCTGCCTCAGTCTGTAGAACATGTGACTCTTGATCTTGGGGTTGTGAGTTTGAGCCCCAAGTTGGGTGGAGAGATTGCTTAAAAATCCTAAAAAAAAACCAATTAAGAGTTCTTAATTTAGATTATAATACTGGCAGAGATGCAAGAAATAATAGGTACGGGGAATTTCTAGCATCTTATTGTTGGCTGGAAGTCTGATTCTGCTAAAAGAAGAGGAAGGCATTATAATGAAAGGACCCCAAAATAGGTGTCAATTTCCATTTGCCTGGCCTTAAGTGGCCTTAAGTGGCCTTAAGTAAATAATTTATTTGTTTTTAGCCTTCAGGCAATAACACCTGTCTTTCCAAACTTCTAAGGTAATTGTGAGGATTAAATGTGATAATGCACGTGAAAATATTTTGTATATAGTGCTATACAGATGTGAGTTAGCATTAAGCCAGAGCATCTGATGCATTCTCCTTTTATCTTGCCAACAGTGTCATCTCTTTGAAGGTGGACAAAGCCAGTGGAGAGAATTACAATTCTGTATCTTTTAATGACTATCAAAGAATATATTGGTGGTATAGCCTTAAAAGGAATTCTGGGAAAGGTGACCTTATTAGAGTTTATAATGTCAAGGCAAGGTGGTACTGCATATCATTTTTTAAAAAGTAGATTTTGGGGTGCCTGGGTGACTCACTCAGTTAACCATCCAACTATTGATTTCCACTCAGGTCACGAACTCAGGGTCGTGAGATGGAGCCCCACCTGGGGCTCTGCGCTGGGCCTGGAGCCTGCTTAAGATTCTTTTTCTCCCTCTCCCTCTCCCTCTGCCCTGCCCCACCCCTCGCCTGAGCTCTCTTTTAAAAAAAAAAAAAGAAAAGAAAAAGTAGATTTTAAGAAGTTTAGAGAAAAAGTAGATATTTTAAAGGAACTGTGACCTATGAAGATGGTGATAATAAAAAATGAAATTCTGATGATTTACTTGTGAATGATCTAAACAGCAGAGAAAGGTTTGCCGGCAAGGTATTTTATCTAACAAACCCAGCGATATAGACAACTCTCTGAGCACAAAGGTCACAGGAAATATACAAAATATCAAGGAAGGAGCATGTAACTAAGGAAAAATACAAGAGTAGCGTTTATTTAAAATGGAGTTGGTGACTTTCCCATATAGTACAATTGGCTTTAAAATATGCATCTAACAGAACATATTTCAAAGTTAGAACAGTGGCTACTAGCTATTCCCTGGTTATGACTGGAAAAGAATTCAAATGAAAGTTTAGGTGTGATAGTGTTAGGGAGGCTAAAACTGGGAATTAGCTGAGGTTTATGAAAAGGTTAGGGCAAATAAACCAATAAAAACAAGTAAAGACAGGAGAAGAGGACTCTTGTTTGTTTTTTAAAATTGAAGCTCTTTCCAGAAGATAGTGGAGGATGAGGTCGCTGATTAGGGAAGATGAAAAGCCTCTTAAAAACTATTCTTTACTGGAAATACATTGCAGAGACTGACTGAATAGTCACTAGGGATAGTTGTAGGAAGTGAAACATTTGGGTTTAAGTGTCTTTCTTTTTAGGGTTACTGTTTAATGTATTCGGTTGGTGTAGCCACTGTGCATGCATGGATGTCTGGGTGTGTTGTAGTCCATCCTCATCTAAATTTAAGCCCCATTTTGTGTTCTTCTGATTAGGATTTACCAGTCACAGTTTATAGATTTTTAGTGATACTGAATGCTGAGAATGAGGGTATAAGAAAAAATTGATGAGAAAAACTACATGTTTTCCAGCCTCTAGTCTACAAATCATCCCTAATTATTTGTAGTAAGATCAATGAATCAAATGATGATCATGGATACAATTCTTCAGATATCTGTTCTGAGTATGGGGTAACGGACCAGAAAGAACATTAAGAGCATCTTATAATGCCTGGGGATCCCTTATTAAACCTCTCTTCCAAAGCTGATATGATATGTAGCACCTTAAAATGAGCTATTTATTTGGCTGTGCATTCTCATTTACATTTTATGTTCAAATTCTTTATAGCTTATATCAAAAGAGAAGAATAGAGCCTGGCAGCAACCCTTTTGTAAGGCCATATTTAAAGCTTAGTTTGATATTGTACTGTAAGAGGGATGCTAAAAATAATGTTCATAGTGAATCTGTTTTCCAGTTTTATTTTAAGATTTGGCTTTTTAAAGCTATCTTTAGCCTTGTATGGAAGTACTTATTCCATGAATTTATATAGAAGTAGCATTTCTGGCCAAGTAGAAAAAAAAATGACTAGTTGATTCATTTTCCTAGAAAACTAACAGATGCTTTCCTAGAGATAAAACAAAATCAAATTTATTTAAAATTGACTTGATGACTTTCCTGTAGTAAAGCTGGCTTTAAGACATGCATTTAACATAACATATTCAAAGTTAGAATAATGGCTACCAGCTACTCCTTGACTCTGGATTAAAAAGAATTCATATGAAGTTTTAGATGTCAGTTGAATTAACTTATAAGCAACTTCCAATGGGGAAAGAAATCATTAAGTTGGCACTTTTTTTTTTGACACTGGTTCTGCAAAATAAATTTGAGATTTATAGAGTGGCCTTAGTTCACGCTAGAATAGTAATAACTCCTAATTCTGTATGTGTGTGTATGGAGGGGAAGGGTGTGTATAAATCTATCTAGGAGGATATCTTTTTAGTCTTGATTATTAGACATTAATTATAGAAGTAAAATGTAAGCAGTGATGCATCCTGAACTGAAGGTCAAGTAACAATGGACATAGTTTCTAAAAGTCACTCTACATGGTTGTTGAAAAAATCTGTGTGTGTGTGTGTGTGTGTGTGTGTGTGTGTGTGTGTGTATAGTTATGTTAGTCACCATACAGTACATCATTAGTTTTTGATGTAGTGTTCCATGATTCATTGCGTATAACACCCGGTGCTCCATACAATACGTGCCCTCCTTAATACCCATCAACGGGCTAACCCATCCCCCCACACCCCCTCCCCTCTAAAACCCTCAGTTTGTATCTCGGAGTCCATAGTCTCTCATGGTTCATCTCCCCCTCCGATTTCCCCCCCTTCATTTTTCCCTTCCTTCTCTAATGTCCTCCGTGCTATTCCTTATAATAATAAGTGAAACCATATATGATAATTGACTTTCTCTGCTTGACTTATTCACTTAGACTTATTCTCCTCCAGTCCCATCCATGTTGATGCAAAAGTTGGGTATTCATCCTTTCTGATGGCTGAGTAATATTCCATTGTATATATGGACCACATCTTCTTTATCCATTCATCTGTTGAAGGGCATCTCGGCTCTTTCCACAGTTTGGCTATTATGGACATTGCTGCTATGAACATTGGGGTGCATATGGCCCTTCTTTTCACTACATCTGTGTCTTTGGGGTAAATACCCAGTAGTGCAGTTGCTGGGTCATAGGTAGCTCTATTTTTAATTTTTTAAGGAACCTCCATACTGTTTTCCTAAGTGGCTATACCAACTTGCATTCCCACCAAAATACAGCATCCTTTCCTGATTAAAACTCTTCAGAGTATAGGGATAGAGGGAACGTTTCTCAATTTCATAAAATCCATCTATGAAAAACCCACAGTGAGTATCATTCTCAATGGGAAGAAGCTGAGAGCCTTTCCCTTAAGATTAGGAACACGACAAGGATGCCTACTCTCGCCACTATTGTTCAATATAGCACAGAAGTCCTAGCAACAGCAATCAGACAACAAAAAGAAATAAAAGGTATTCAGATTGGCAAAGAAGAAGTCAAACTCTTTCTCTTCGCAGATGGTATGATACTTTATGTGGAAAACCCAAAAGACTCCACCCCCAAATTACTAGAACTCATACAGCAATTCAGTAATGTGGCAGGATACAAAATCAATGCATAGAAATCAGTTGCTTTCTTATACACTAACAATGTAACCATAGAAAGAGAAATTAGAGAATTGATCCTATTTACAATAGCACCAAAAACCATAAGATACCTTGGAATAAACCTAACCAAAGAAGTAAAGGATCTATACTCTAGGAACCACAGAACACTCATGAAAGAAATTGAAGAAGACACAGAAAGATGGAAAAACATTCCATGCTTTTGGATCGGAAGAATAAGCATTGTTAAAATGTCTATGCTGCCCAGAGCAATCTATACCTTCAACGCCATCTTTCAAAATACCAACGGCATTTTTCAAAGTGCTGGAACAAACAATCCTAAAATTTGTATGGAATCAGAAAAGACCCCAAATCGCCAAGGAAATGCTGAAAAAGAAAAACAAAGCTGGAGGCATCACATTGCCTGATTTCAAGCTATATTACAAAGCTGTGATCACCAAGACAGCATGGTACTGGCACAAAAACAGATACATAGACCAATGGAACAGAATAGAGAGCCCAGATATGGACCCTCAACTCTATGGTCAAATAATCAACAAAGCAGGAAAACATATGCAATGGAAAGAAGACTTTAATAAATGGTGCTGGGAAAATTGTACAGCTATATACAGAAGAATGAAACTTGACCATTCTCTTACACCATATACAAAGATAAACTCAAAATGGATGAAAGACCTCAACATGAGACAGGAATCTATCAAAATCTTAGAGGAGAACATAGGCAGTATCCTCTTCAACATTGGCCACAGCAACTTCTTTCAAGACACGTCTCCAAAGGCAAGGGAAACAAAAGTGAAAATGAACTTTTGGGACTTCATCAAGATAAAAAGCTTCTGCACAGCAAAGGAAACAGTCAACAAAACAAAGAGGCAACCCACAGAATGGGAGAAGATTTTTGCAAATGACACTACAGACAAAGGGCTGGTGTCCAAGATCTATAAAGAACTTCTCAAACTCAACACCCAAAAACAAATAATCAAGTCAAAAAATGGGCAGAAGACCTGAATAGACACTTCTTAAGAAGACATACAAATGGCTAACAGACACATGAAAAAATGTTCATCATCAGTAGCCATCAGGGAAATTCAAATCAAAACCACATTGAGATACCACCTTACACCAGTTGAATGGCAGAAATTGACAAGGCAAGAAACAACAAATGTTGGAGAGGTTGTGGAGAAAGGGGAACCCTCTTACACTGTTAGTGGGAAAAAATCTGGTTCTTAAAAATACATTAGTTACTGAAAATCTTTCCATGTAATTGACTTTATTATATGGTTTTGCAGCCAAAATGCTGGGATGGCCAACAAAGATAGTGCAGAAGGCTCCCATATACCCCATACCCAATTTCCACTATTATTAAAATCTTACATGAATATGGTACGTTTGTTACAATTATCAAACCAATATGGATGTATTTTTTTATTAATTAAAGTCCATATTTTATTTATATTTTCTTGTTTTTTTTTGTTTTTGTTTTTGTTTTTGTTTTTTTTACCTCCTGGCCTTTTTCTATTCCCAGATCCCATCCAGGATAGCATACTTCACTTGGTGATCATGTCTGTTTAGGGTCTTCCTGACTATGACAGTTTATCAGACTTCTCTTATTTTTGATGATATTGATAGTTTTGGAAGAGTACCGATCAGGCATTTGGTGGAATGTCTCTTAATTGGAATTTGTCTGATGTTTTTATCGTGGGGTTATATGTTTTTGGGTGAAAGACCACAGAGGGAAATTGCCCTTTTCATTACATATCAAAGGTACATACTATCGGCACGACTTACTAGTATTTTTTTAAAAGATTTATTTATTTTGGAGAAAGAGGGCCAAGAGCACGCACACGCTCATGTGCACAGGGGGGAGGGGCAAAGGGAGAGGGAGAGAGAGAATCTCAAGCAGACTCCCCACTGAGTGCAGAGCCCGATGTGGGGCTTGATCTCATGACCCTGAGATCTTGACCTGAGCAGAAATCAGGAGTCACACTTAACCAACTGAGCCACCCAGGTGCCCAGCATGACTTGTTAGTATTGATGTTGACCATTAGCATCTCCCTGAGGTAGTGTTTGCCGGGTTTCTTCCTGTCCCTACTGTATTCTTTGGGCAGAAGTCAACTACACTTACAGAGTGGGTGTTCTGCTCCTCTTCCCAGAGGGTAGATTTTTTATGCAAATTACTTGGAATTCTTCTGCGTGGCAGATTTGTTTCTTCTTCATTCATTCATTTATTTTGTCATTTATATCAAAATGGACTCATGGATATTTATTTTATACTTTGGGTTATAATCCAACAGTACTTTATTTATTTTGTCACTCAAACTGTTCCGTTGGAAGTTCTTTCAGTTGGCTCCTCCATCCCTTTGACAAACTTCCATCATTGTGCGTGTGCATGTGTGTGTTTTGAGCACTTCTTTGCTTTCTATCACTGTAAGATGCTCCAGGATCATCTTTTATATTTCCTGCCCTAGTCCCAGAATCAGCTATTTCTCCAAGGAGCCCTGGTTCCTTTTATGGAGAATGGTATTAGAAACCAAGATCCAGATAGGGTGCTCATTGCTTCTAGGCCCTCTCAGTTGACAGAGCAGGGAGATATATATGTGTATATGTATCTGTATATATAAAATCTGTGTATATACATATATTTATAAATATTTCTGTATATGCCCATCTGCTTTTATGTTAAATTAAATGAGTTCATATTGATATCTCCAACTCTAATCCATTACCACATGGATAATTCTAGCCTACTCTTCCTGATGATCTGTAATTTCTCATTCCAACAGTAAGAAACTTGGCTCCTGCCATCCATTTATTTACTTAATTGTTCATTCCAGTACACATGTATAGCAGTAACAGAATTGTTAACTTGTATCCCTGGGGGCGGGTGGTGGGGGAGGTTTCCAGCTTTATCAGCCAGAATATAGTGGTTATATGCAGTTACTTTTTGCCTTTACTCTTGCAGATTTCACTCATTTCCACTTATTTAGGTCAGCACTTTCCCCCTCTACACCTTTCAGTGAGGTTGTTTCATACATTTGTAATACAGTTAGAGTGTTTTGTCACATTCTGCATTCCATTCTGGGGTCATTGATTAAAAAAAAATGCATGCCTTCAGGTTCACTCTTTGTGCTGTAAAGTTTTATAGGTTTTAACAATGTGTGGTGTCATGTATTCATCACTACAGTGTCATATACCCAAAATTATTTTTAATTGTTTAATATTTGACCAATTTTGATTAAAAAATCCAATGGTTTTTGGAGAGTCAATCTAATATAATTTGAAATGTAAGCCAGTGTATTATTTATATGCAGGTACATAAAGTAGCTAAGTAAGCTAAGTTTTAAGTTATCATAAGGATATGTCATAATCTTAAATATATAATTATATTTTACATATTTAATAAGCATTATGACAAAATTCCTATAATTTTTCTGGTACAACAGTCATGTCAGACAGTCTCCAAATTATTTGCATTTTCAAAGAAGAGTAGATATTCATCCAAATATGTCTACCCTGGTGTTAGGATTTTAGGTAGTGTTAACAATGAATTACAAACTAGTATGCAGTGTTGGGAAATCTTGCTCTCTAGGGTCAGCTTCCCTTACTTATATCTTAGTGTATTGCTTTATTTCTTGATTCATTTTCAAACCTTCTTCAAGTCTTCTTTTTGACCATCTTCAGTTGGTCCCCAAGCCATAACTTCTTTATGAAACAGGGCTACATTTCTTCATTGAACAAGTAATTTTTGAGCATCTTCTATATGTGTGACATTGTGTTAGGGGCAGGGGTCCAGATTATAGATCAGCCAAAATGGGTGGCTAAAATGCTTTCAGAACCAACAGCTCCCAGACTGCTGAGTTTCATAAGTCAGTTAAAAAGCAAACAAACAACCCCCCCCCCGACTTTGGCAGTGGATGTTAAGTTGCCATCTTTTTTTATTTTGTCAAGTGTGTACATTAAAAATGAACAACAAACAACAAACAAGACTTTCATTAAGTAGGATTTGTTTTGCCCCTTCCAAATGTCTAATTTAAATTTCTTACTATGTTCGTTTCTCTAATTAATATAAGCTTCCCCTACCCCAATCCTTTATTTGAAGACTTTTTTTTTTTCCTCACCAACTTAAGATATATCCTACTCCACAGATGTCAAGGGTAGACCTTTATTATTATTTATTATTTATTTATTTTTTTAAGGGTAGACCTTTAATGAGTAGAACAGATGTCAGAGATTTGACAGTAGAGAATAATCATGTCTATCTTTTGTCAATCTTTTGATTCTAAGTAAGGGAAATGCTGTGGAGAATTGCTTCTTTGGTTGGAAACCTAAATTAGCACATGCTGTTCCATAGTGAATGCTTGCTTAATAAATATCTGCTAAATGAATAAAAAATGAATCTTTTCAAATCATCTCATTCATTAATTTGAAGATAGATCTAACATCTGACAGGAACTTCCTTTACTGCTAACAAACTGGCATTTTCTATATTTTATAGATGAACATAATAAAAATATGATCTTTGTTCTAATTGGCCAGTGGTAGAATTTAACCTTGGTTTTCTGACTTTGTTGCAACCATTTTTCTGAATAAGAAATTATTTTAAAATCAGGACATTTCTTATTGTTTTCATTTTGAACCATGTTTCACAAGTAAGCTTTTTATAGAGCATACCATGACATTTTGTGGATTTAGTGATCCTATAAATCTAGCTCCATCACCTCTAAGACCCAGTAAGACTGAGATTAAAAAAAATTATTTTAAGTCTTTAGGATATAAATAAAAAATGGAATATGCTTATGAAGGTTTAGAGATTTCTAGAATTTAATCAAGAGATGATTTCATTTTCAGAAACTTGTTTTCCCTTATTAAAGAAATACATGTTCATTGAAGTATATTTAGAAAACAGATAAAATGATAAGGAGATAAAAACTACCCATAATCTAGTCACCTAGAAGTTAACCACTTTTAATATTTAGGCATAGACTTATGTTATATTATACTGTTATATGATTTGAAAATGTAATATATGTATATACATACATGTATTAGATACATTATACATTTAGGCTTACTAATTTGATTTTTCACTTAATAGTAGAGAGTGATTTTTTTCATATTAATTATTCTGTTACACCATTCTTAATGATTGCTAGTATTCCATTGTATGATACATTCCCTCTTTTTGGATGTTTATACGGTAGTCCCTCCTTATCCATAGTTTTGCTTCTGCGGTTTCAGTTACCCGCAGTCAGCCGTGGTCTGGAAGCAGATGATCCTCCTTCTGACAGATCATCAGAAGGTCAATAGTAGCCTCATGCCATGTCACAATACCTGTATCAGTCACATTCTTCATCTCATCATGTAGGCATTTTATCATCTCACATCGCAGGAAGAAGGGTGAGTATAGTACAAGATATTTTAAACGAGAGACCACATTCACACAACTTTTACTATAGTATATTGTTATAATTCTATTTTATTATTATTATTTGTTGTTAATCTCTTATTGTACCTAGTTTATAAGTTAAACTTTATCGTAGGTATGTATGTGTAGGAAAAACAGTATATTTGGGGTCCCGTACTATCCGTGGCTTCAGGCATTCACTGGGAGTCTTGGAATGTATCTCCCGTGGATAAGGGAGGGACTCCTGTATTATTTCCAATCACAGTTTCATTTTAATCTTGTTAATTGAAGAGGAGGTTATGCTATTTACTTTTTAGGAGAAAGGGATGATGCGGTGTCTTTGAAGCTAAAGTGAAGTAGGGCAGCAGTGCCCGCGAGTACGGTGAACCCCTGCCCCGGGACGCTCCTCTGCTCACTGGCCTGGCTGGGCTGCCTGGTGGTTGGTAGCCCCGCTGAGAGAGCGGCGGCCTCCGTGGCGTCAGCAGGAACAGAGCTGGCTTCATCGCTGCTCTTTGTCTCGGATTTGGTGCTGGTGTGTTGGGCCCGCTGCTGCCATGTGATGGCTTGTAAGCAGCACTACACACAGGATCTGTAACTCCTTTTGAAAGCTCTTTTGTGAGATGCTGCTGAGTTTTAGTGCAGGGGAGGTTTTTGCTAGTGTGTTGCTTTTGGGTTCTTTCAAATGTGAATGTGCCTTCCTCTAAAGAGTCCCAAGTAAGGAAAGCACTAGTCTTAAAGATGAATTAAATTATCCTTTACTTGAAGCCTCCTATAATAGAACAGTAGCATAATAGAAAAGTGAGTGCTCAGATTTCTTTGTCTACTTTGCAATGCAGTTAATCACCATAAGAGAAGTGAGAAATAAGAGAGGGGGTGGGAATCAGGGACGGTTTCATAAGTGAGATGATATTTGAATGGGGCAATCAAGAGTGGGTTCGATTTTGCAATAGTAACAAATGACAAGGAAGCACAGAAATGTGGACAATGGTAGTTACCCAGGGTTTGATTTTTTATTCATTTGTAAAACATTAATTGAGGGACTATGATGTACCAGGAATTACACTAAAATTTGGATACATGAGGATGACATGGTTCCTGCTTTCTAGGAGTTAACAGGATGGTTGGGAAGATGGAAAATAGACAGACATAACATAGTTGGCTCTATAATACAGGTTTCTACAAATAATATATAATTCAGAGTAGGGATATCATCGCTGAGCCTCGGCAGAGTAACAGAGTCTTGTAGGGGCTGATCGCTGAGCTGAGTCTTGAAGGACATGGGGGCTGGTGGGGAGGGCTCTCCAGGTAGAGGAGAATCCAGGTAGAGGAGACTGTGCAAAAACAAGGGTGTAAGAAAGAAGACTGAATCTCCAGGGTGCTGCTGAGAGTTCAGTGTATGGCAAAAGAAGAGATTGCCAAGTGGAGGAGGATTGGCAATACATACTTTACAAGGGCTTGCGTTAAGACAATAAGGGATGGGGAGAAAATCAAGGAGAACTTCCAAATTTTTGCTTGGGTGATGGTGCCATTCACTATTATAGGAAAAAAAAAGAACAACAACCAAAATCAAGGAGGAAGAGATTGGGAAAGCAGTGTGTTCCATTTGGGACATGATGCGTTTGGAGTGCTTGTGATACATTGATATAGCAAGTAGAAGTTTGGAGCTCAGAAGAGAGATCAGGACTGCAGATTTGTGAGTGGCAACTACTAGCAGGGAGTCCATGAAACCCCTGAGGGAGAACAGGTGGAGTGAGAAGATGGCTGATAGGAATCCAAGGAGTGCACCATGGGGGACACTAAGGAGGAGGAGGGGGAGGAAGAGTGGGAGGGGATGGAGTGAGGGAGGTTAGCTGAGAAAGTATCGGGAGAGGAGAGGAGAGTGGAAGAGAGGTCAGCCATATCAAGTTTGCTGAAAGAACAAAGGAAGATAAATTCTGGGAGCCCACTGCTTTTAGAAATAGGGTTGTTGGTGAGGGCAGCCTCAAGGGTAAAGTAGGAGATTGGCCTAAATTTCAGTGGTGGAGGTGTGTGTTAGAAGTCAAGGAGGCAAGGGGCGCCTGGGTGGCTCAGGCGTTAAGCGTCTGCCTTCGGCTCAGGTCATGGTCCCAGGGTCCTGGGATCGAGCCCCGCATCGGGCTCCCTGCTCGGCAGGAAGCCTGCTTCTCCCTCTCCCACTCCCCCTGCTTGTGTTCCTTCTCTCACTGTGTCTCTCTCTGTCAAATAAATAAAATCTTAAAAAAAAAAAGTCAAGGAGGCATGATTTTAGAATCCTCTTCTGAGAAACTTGGCTGTAGAGGGAGCAGTGAGGGGTGACAGTGAGTGGGAGGGGATGAGTGAAATGAGGATAGAGGGAAAGGGTGGTGGTTGTTTGCTTGTTTCTTGCTTGCTTGTTTCTTCTCCCTACAGATGAAGACCTGGGACACTCTTCTAAGAACCACTTAAGAGGGGAGGTTGAAAATGTGGTAGAGAGTCTGGTTGCAAGGAGGTCTCAGAGCAAGAAGGAAGGGGGTTCTCAGCACAAATGCATAGCTGTACCAAGATCTTTCTTTCAAAGATGTTGGAGTGATGTTACATGTATATCTACTAGCATGCAGACTATTCTAAATGGGGCTTTAACTCTGTCTCTGTGCATTTATAGAGTTATCCCGTTTCTAACTCTTTACTTTTTCTATTTTGCCCTCAAAAGTCTAAGATCTGAGCCTTTTGGTTTTCCCTCTCACTCCAACTTCCTCACTCTAGCTTAAACTGTGATCTCAACAAATATTTTTTTTCCTAATGTAAACTGATGAACCTCTATAAAAAGTAGAAAATAACATTTCTTGATATATTCCTCTTAATGTGTTTGTGACATGAATTTCGAAAGTGGTAGGGATCCCTGGAGAGAGGACTTGACGTGTAAGGCAACTAACTTCTTTGGGAGGCAGTTCTTTCTTTAGAAGAAGCTTAGGATGGGATATCAGCATATCAAGCTATAGCCTCAACTCGGTCACTAGTGAGCTCCTGTGACAGCGCATGAGTCCCTTAACCCCTCCTTGTCTCTTTCTTCCCTTGTAGCAGGTGGGTACTAAGAGCCCTTGTACTTAGCTTCTTTCCTGTCAGGAGAACTGAAGTCCATAGTATGTGGATATATATATACATATATTGTCATTGCTTTGAAATGTATAGAGTTCAGTGTATATAAGAGATGGCATCATTGTAGTCTCACCTCACTTGGCCGGAATGCAGAAATGCAAAAATGCTTTTGTCTTCAATTTTATAATTTTGACAGTTTAATGATATGGTGTATTATGTGGTAGAAAGCATTTCACGTCCTTGATTTTCCATATAACGCTGAAAAAAGACAGCTCTGGGAGACAAGAGGTGAATTAAATAGGCTGTGAGTAACGCAGGTAACATAGCAAAGCCCCTCTGGGTTGCCCTTAGGTGAACAATGCTGGCTGCTGCCCAGAACACATCGCTTTCAGGCAACTCTCCTAACTTGGGGTTATCTGACCTTGACGCCCACTACCAAGTAGGAACTACAGGGAATTCATGGTTAAGAGCGGGCGCCGGGCGCACTGGTGGTAGGGAAAAGTGGCACCCAGTGTTCTGGTAGCAAAGGGAAAGACAGGCACGTTGTAAAATGCCTCCGAAGGACACAATAATAGTCATAAAAAGAGCTCACAATTTGTGCAGGGTTTTCAGGCCTCTTTAGTATCCACTGTGGGCATCACTACATTTTAGCCTAATATAATAATTGGCGTTTTAAATTTATCGAGAGATGTTTAAATACTTGGTATACTTTGTGTTAAGAATGCCAACAAGAAAATACTATATTTTATAGTTTTCCATTAAAATAAAATTTTGGCAATTAAAGTGTTAGCTGGGGCCTTTCCCACAGAGTCTCTCACTCTGTTATTATCTCTTTGGAGGATGCCCCAGAGTTAGTGCTTCTTACAGAAATTGCTGAGATAGAGCTGTGATGTGTGGATGGGATAGAAAACCTGGTGCTAGAGTAAGGGAATGTCAAGGAAGCTTCTTGTTGTCAGTTCAAGTTTGTATTTCCATAGCACATTTTAAACATTTTAAGTCTTTATTGCCTTGTGGGATCATAAAAAGGTTAATTAATAGACAGGATTTTTTAACGATTAAAACAACCCTATCCCAGACTGTCCTCTGACCCTGGAGAATACATTAATTTTTATCAGCTTTGGAGTAGCAAATATTCATTTTTTTATTCTGATGTATAGTATTTTTTCCATCTAATACCTTTAATTGAAATGGTAATCTAGAATAGAAATTATTAAAAATCAAATATGAAAGGTCCAGTATATTTCTTTTACCACTTAAAAGATAGGAATATTTTAATTATCTTTTCAGAATTGCCAGGGAACAAAATCAGACTATGGTAAATTGAAAGTAAAAATGCTCATTATTGAATTGTGGTAGCCCTGTTGACATTCAGGAAGGACAAACCTTGAAACCTTCTAAGATCCAAAATTCCTGATGTGAGAAATGTTTTTGTCTTTTACAGGCAAGAGTCTGAAATCTGGACAATGGCTTAAAATCAAAGTCATGACCTGGAGTGTTGTTGACTGTAGAAATGTGTTCAGGAGTGATAATCTTTGTTAAAAGGAGAAACTGTTTTTTAAAAATTGATCAAAGAGTTAAATCTCTTATTATTTTATCAACAATTGGTTCAGTGACAGGTTGTCAGGTGTCTGTCAGGGACTGGGCATATAAAAGTACTCTTACTGGTAAAGAACTACTTGTATTTTTGTGTGTGTGTGTGTTCTGAGTGAAAATTTTCTACAACAGGTATGTTAAGAAAACTTTTTTAAAGGGTTGAACTGGGGTGAAAATCGGGTAATACCATAAAGAGAAGTTCTCACTGAGGGAAACAAGATGTATAGTGTGGCTAATTTTTAAGAAATGTCTTATATATATTGTTTGATGTCACAGAATGGAGAGTAGCAAATACTGTAACTTAAAAATCACTTTATTGTTTATTTTTCCTTTGTATTTGGTGCTGTCTTTCTGAATTTTATTTTTCTGGAGATAACTTTTTTTTTGTTAAATTTATGCTCCCAGATGGTTGTTGACAATACTACCGCCTTGCTTTTTTTTTTTTTTAATGCTACAATTTGTAGAGAGCTTTCCTAAGACACTGTCGTATTTAATAAAATATGACACAACTATGTTGGAGGAAGGCCAGCATACTATTGCTATTTTACAAATGAGAGAACAGGTAAAAGGGGGTTCAGTAACTTTTTAAGGCCCTAGAGCTAGTGTCGGGACTGGACTCTTTTTTTCTCCTGTAACCTGTTGTCTTTTCATTGGAGCACTCGGTTGATGTGGGAATCGATTGAAGAAGACATTTTGGTTGGAGGTTTTAATTGAGCTTGGAACTTGAAGATTTAACTTGTAGACCTGTAACTTACTGTTAGAAAAGGGAGTTTAAGTAATCTTAAGTTGAAAAGAGGTAATAGCTGGAAGTTCTACATAGACCTTAAATGTTTTAAAGTTTTTACTTTTGTTTAAACTCTTTTAAGTGTTCTGTATGTTTAAAGTGTTCTAGTAAGGGAAAAATAAGCTCAGAGCTAGATTCATTCTCCACTAGACTTGAGTTCTTGGGTCCTGCATTTATTGTGACACATTGGTGCTTGGTAGAAAATATTTTATTGACCAAGTTTAGAATCTGTCAGAGACACAGACTTGATTTTTTTTAAAAAAGATTTTATTTATTTATTTGAGAAAGAGAGAGAGAGCATGAGCTGGGGGGAGGGAGAGCAGAAGGAAAGTGAGAGAGACAAGCAGACTCCCTGCTGAGTGTGGAGCCCCATGTGGGGCTCAATCCCAGGACCCTGAGATCAGGACCTGAGCCGAAGTCAGACACTGAACTGACTGAGCCACCCAGGTGCCCCAACATAGACTTAATTTTTACTTAGAGATAATGTGATGCCTTTTAATGCTAGGCTAAAAAGATAATCCTTATATCTATTCTATAAGCTTTGTTATATCTGTTGCACCTAGTTATACTTTAAGGGACAGTTTGGTTTGTGATATGTCAAAAATATGGCTTCTATAATAATCAGCTATAATATATGCAGAATATGTATGAGTGTCTACTGTGGCAATTATACTAGGTGCCTGTGATCTAATTGGAGAAGAAAAGACTTAAAATTGGTTAGATATGTAACAGGGTCACTTATCAAGAATTTACTGTAGCAAGATAGGAAAATACAACACGATTGTTTGTTCTGCATCATTAAAAGATGCATATATTGTGTTCTTGGGAATGGGAGACTCTGTACTCCATTCCTAAAGATGGAATCCTCCTTATTCCCAAGGAAGGTAAATACATTCTTGACGGTCTTAGAATCCATGGTAGAAGCTTTTAGGACCATCCTACTTCTAAAGTCTTTGAGAGAATAACTAAACTCTATTATTATTGAAAGAAATGCTGGTTGTCTTTAGAAGATTGGGGGACTTCTCCCAGAGAAAAAAGAAATTTCCAGGGGTAGGAAACAGAAATAGTGCATTTTTATGGATAGTTGAAGCTGGTACTCTAGTTGAAGTGGTGCCTTGGAGCTTCTGAAGTGGAGGTGGTTATGTGGGTACTAGGGAAGACTGAACACTGGGATGACTTTGATGAACATTGTGAAGGTCCCTGTGGCTAACTTGGTACAGAGGCTGGAGACGGTGGCATGGAGGGTAAGCACTGGATGCTACCAACGGGGCTAAGTCAACAGGGCCACAAGGGTTTAGACAGTGAGCATCTCCTGTAGGGGTCACCATGGGCCACTGACCAAAGGCCTTGACTACATTTTTGTTGTATCACCTTTGGGGTCTGATACAAATCAAGGGCTGAAAGAAGAGTCCTTAAACATGTCTGATATTAGATTTCTTACTGACATGAATGGATCTTGGCCTTGAAGTCTGAACTGGTTTGAATTTGAGAAACAAAGAGATGTGACATTTCTTGATCTTGAATATAGTGGAGCAGTTCATAGCTTGTGTGCATACACGAATGTGTGCACGAATGTGTGCATACATGTATATGTACTTCTCTTTCATACCTCCCTTGCCTTTATGCATCCATCTTGAAATGCCCTCGTCCTTGTCTAACCACCTGGAAGATGCTTACTCATCATTCAAAATTCATGTCAAATATCACTTCTCCTTTTTGAATAAGCAGAGAGGAGGAAGCCTAAAAATAATTCTTGGCTTCCTAATTTGGAATATAGAGATAATGCTGGCCTTGCTTAAATCACAGACTGGTTGTGTGAGTTGAATGAAATGACTTCTATTAAAGAGACAGAAGATATTTAAGGTTGGGAGAGCCACAGTAAGCAAAAGCGTTGAGCTGGGGAATCTGGTATACATCGAGGCAGGATCCCTAGGGAGACCTGTTTTGATGGAGCTGAGGATTTATTTTTTATTTTTTGGTGTATGTGGTAGGGATGAGAATAGCCATACAATATTTACTTACTGTGAACTGGATTTAGGAGAGGATCTTGACTAGGAAGGAGGACTTTAAAACATGAAGTGGTTGTTAGGAAACAGTTTCTTAGTAAGTGAGGGAGGTATTTTGAGTTGATTTTAATTTGTGATACACAAAATTAATTTTATTGAAGAGTGAAGAGGCTGCTCAGACAGGAAAATCAGCATGGATACAAGTAAATTGTACAGGTGGAAAACATGAGTCTCAAGATAGAAATATAATGGGTGGTTTTGGAAGTAGAGTTTTTAATTTTAGGAGGTGACCCACCTCCTTAGTTTGTAGGTAGAGTGTGATTTCAGTATGTGATGGCTGAATGAGGGATGGATGCGCTAGACTGTGAACTGAGGGAAAGGACTGTTCTAGATTGTTCAATCTCTTCCCAGTCCCTGCAACATAGCTTTCAAAGATTTGCTGAAGAGATGAATGAAGTACCTTGTCAAATATTACTAAGGCTTTTTAGCTGTAGTTCAGTTGCCCTCTGTAAAAAAAATACTTTTAATTCCTTCTTTAGGACGGTTTCTTTTTAAATAACATTTTTTTTTTTCATTTCAAAGACCAGCAGACTCTCTTGCCCACAAGAGCTGTTCTTGATGTTCCACCATCATGAAATGCTGAGCCAGATTGTCAAGAAACTTTTGCACAGAATCTCATTGCTGATGTCCTCGAATGTGAAGGGTCTGGCATGATTCTGAATCTTCTATTTTTTTTTATAAGAAGGCACAAATCTTTTGTATTTTATAGATACCCAATTTATTTTGGAATCGAAGTCATTTTCATCAAACATTTTTAACTTCCAGGAAATGTTCAACACATAATGACTTTCTGGGCCTTCTGTATGTCTCTAACAAAATATGTCTCTAACACTAATATGTCTCTAACAAAATAATTACAATAATAGGAAGAAAAGAAGCTCACATTTATTGAAGTCCTGCTGTGTACTCTCTACATGTTATTTAATCTTTAGAGTCAGGTGCAAGAAAAACATTGCCAAGTCTGGTGTTAAAGAGCATACTGCCTATGTTTCCTTCTGGGAGTTTTATGGTTTCAGGTCTTACATTCAAGTGTTTAATCTATTTTGAGTTAAATTTTTGTGTATGATCTAAGAAAGTGGTCCAGTTTCATTCTTTTGCAGGTAGCTCTCCAGTTTTCCCAACACCATTTATTGAAGAGACTGTACTTTCTGTATTGCATATTCTTGCCTCCTGTTTGTAAATTAACCATTTACATTGACCAGTGTATATAAATTGACCATATATGTGCAGGCTTATTTATGACCTCTCTGTTCTGTTCCATTGATATTAGTGTCTGTTTTTATGCTGACACCATACAGTTTTGATTACTACAGTTTTGTAGTACAGTTTCAAATCTGGGATTGTGATACCTCCTTTGTTTTTTCTCAAGATTGCTTTGGCTATTCAGGGTCTTTTGTGATTCCATACAAATTTTAGAATAATGTGTTCTAGTTCTGTGAAAAATGCCATTGGAATTTTGATAGGGATTGCATTGACTCTGTATTTGCTTTGGGTAGTATGGGCATTTTAACAGTATTAATTCTTTTAATCCATGAGCACATAATACCTTTTAATTTATTTGTGTCTTCTCCAATTTCTTTTATCAATGTCTTATAGTGTTCAGTGTACAGGTTTTTTAACTCCTAAATATATTCCTAGGTATTTTATGCTTTTTGATGAGATTGTAAATGGGATTGTTTTCTTGGTTTCTCTGTGATATTTTATTAGTGTATAGAAACATAATAGATTTTTGTATATTAATTTTGTATCCTGCAATTTTACCAAATTCATTTGTTCTAAAAGTTTTTTGGTGGAATCTAGGGTTTTCTATATATGGTATCATGTCCTTTGCTAATAGCGACAGTTTTATCTTTTCTTTTCCAATTTGGATGTCTTTTTTTCCTTTTCTTGCCTAATCACTGTGGCTAGGATTTCCAATACTATGTTGAATAAAAGTTGGGAGGGAGGGATTCTTTTCTTGTTCCTGATCTTAGAGGAGAAGCTTTTAGCTTTTTACTGTTGAGTATGAGATTAGCTATGGGTTTGTCATATATGGCCTTTATTATCATGAAATCTCTTTCTTCTTGAATGTAAGTCAGAATAGTAGCTCACCATTTCACAGAGAAAAAAGCCAGAGTCCTTACAATGAAACTTTTTTCTCCCTCTGACCTAATCTTTGATTTCTTCCCTTTGTTCATTTCTTTCTAGCATGCCAGGCACATATCTTCAAGGGATCGCTAATTCACTCAACCCTTCAAGTCATTGCTCAAATCTCATTTTCTCATTGAGGCCTACACTAATCCGCTATTTAAAACTGCAATCCCAGTGGGACTTCAAATACAGTAATCTAGGATTTTCAAGCTCTTGATAAAACTCTTTAAAACTCTAAAATTCTCTGCTTCTATATTAAGTGACAACAATTTTTTTCATGTTGAAATATAGAATTGGAATATATCTAAAATACCACAAACAAACCCAGTCTTAGGTGGACTAGAGAAGACTCATCTAGTGTTTTTCAAACATTGACTGTATCTCACTGTAAGAAATACAGTTTGCATTGTGACCCACTGCATGTTTATAAAACTGAAACAGAAGTTTTATGAACTATTTTGCATTTCTGTATGTGATCTGCTCATATTTTCTTTTTTTTTTAAGATTTTTATTTATTTATTTGACAGAGAGAGACACAGCGAGAGAGGGAACACAAGCAGGGAGAGTGGGAGAGGGAGAAGCAGGCTTCCTGCTGAGCAGGGACTCGATCCCAGCACCCCGGGATCATGACCTGAGCCGAAGGCAGATGCTTAACGACTGAGCCACCCAGGTGCCCCGATATGCTCATATTTTCTGTTCAATTCTATTCCTTTCCATTATAAAAAATTTGTTAGTCATTATCTACAAATTGATTTCATAACTACTTATTGGTCATATTCCATAGTTTAAAATTGGTTTGTTGTATCTCAGATCTCGTTGACTCAGGAGATAAGTTACGAGTCTTGTGTGTTAACTTCATGAAAATATAAACTGTGGACAATGACAAATGAAGTTTCACTCTACTTTTGAATTTTGACATATGACTATTAGTGAATATTTACAATATTCAGATTAACAAAAGTAATACAGATTTATTTTTATAAATATGTAATTAATTTAAAGTGCTTCTCTTTTGTTAATATTGTTTGCTAATGTTAGAACTCATGTTAGAAATGCTTTTCATCCAGTGAATCAAGAGATTGCTATCTTTTTTCTTCTCTCACTCCCAAATCTCAGTATTTTCATTTTTTAAAAAGATTTATTTATTTTATAGTGGGGGGAAGGGTAGAGGGAGAGGGAGAGAGAATCTTAAGCAGACTCCGTGCTGAGCATGGATCCTGATACGGGGCTTAATCTCAGATCCCAAGATCATGATGTGAGCTGAAACCAAGAGTCAGATGCTTAACCAACTGCACCACCCAGTACACCCAGCTCAGTATTTTTATTTTTAATTGATTAGCGTTTATTTTTCTGTCTTTATTAGTATTAAATACTAAGAATGAGGAAAAATATCCAAGAATAAAAAGCATAATTTGTGCTATTATTCTAAAGTGTCACAATAATTTTTTTTTAAATTTATTTATTTGTCAGAGAAAGAGAGAGAGAGAGAGAAAGCATAGCAGGGGACGCAGCAGGCAGAGGGAGAAGCAGGCTCCCTGCTGAGCAATGAGCCCGATGCCGGATTCGATCCCAGTGGGATCATGACCTAAGCCAAAGGCAGATGCTTAAACCAACCGGCACACCCAGGCGTAAAGTATCACAATAATTAATAGATAGGCCTGCATATTCTATCACACATTTGTTTTTTGGCTTCTTAATTTTTGAGGACAGAAAACATTTAATAGATATCATCTCTGTAATCTTCTCTAAGATATTCTCTAAATTTGAAATTTCCTAATATGATCTTTTTAAAAAAATTTTTATTGTTATGTTAATCACCATATATTACATCATTTGTTTTGGTGTAGTGTTCCATGATTCATTGTTTGTTCATAACACCCAGTGCTCCATGGAGAATGTGCCCTCTTTAATACCCATCACCAGGCTAACCCATCCCCCTACCCTCCTCCCCTCTAGAAACCTCAGTTTGTTTTTCAGAGTCCATCATCTCTCCTGGTTCGTCTCCCCCTCTGACTTACTCCCCTTCATTCTTCCTCTCCTGCTATCTTCTTCTTTTTCTTTTTTCTTAAAATATGTTGCGTTATTTGTTTCAGAAGTACAGATCTGTGATTCAACAGTCTTACACAATTCACAGCGCTCACCGTAGCACATACCCTACCCAATGTCTATCACCCAGCCACCCCATCCCTCCCACCCCCCACCACTCCAGCAACCCTCAGTTTGTTCCTGAGATTAAGAATTCCTCATATCAGTGAGGTCATATGATACATGTCTTTCTCTGATTGACTATTTCACTCAGCATAACACCCTCCAGTTCCATCCACGTCGTTGCAAATGGCAAGATCTCATTCCTTTTGATGGCTGCATAATATTCCATTGTGTATATATACCACATCTTCTTTATCCATTCATCTGTCGATGGACATCTTGGCTCTTTCCACAGTTTGGCTATTGTGGACATTGCTGCTATAAACATTGGGGTGCACGTACCCCTTCGGGTCCCTACATTTGTATCTTTGGTGTAAATACCCAGTAGTGCAATTGCTGGATCGAATGGTAGCTCTAATTTCAACTGTTTGAGGAACCTCCATACTGTTTTCCAGAGGGGTTGCACCAGCTTGCATTCCCACCAACAGTGTAGGAGGGTTCCCCTTTCTCCACATCCCCACCAACATCTGTCGTTCCCTGACTTGTTAATTTTAGCCATTCTGATGTGAGGTGGTATCTCATTGAGGTTTTGATTTGGATTTCCCTGATGCCGAGCGATGTTGAGCACTTTTTCATGTGCCTGTTGGCCATTTGGATGTCTTCTTTGGAAAAATGTCTGTTCATGTCTTCTGCCCATTTCTTGATGGGATTATTTGTTCTTTGGGTGTTGAGTTTGATAAGTTCTTTATAGATTTTGGATACTAGCCCTTTAGCTGATATGTCATTTGCAAATATTTTCTCCCATTCTGTCGGTCGTCTTTTGGTTTTGTGGACTGTTTCTTTTGCTGTGCAAAAGCTTTTTATCTTGATGAAATCCCAGGAGTTCATTTTTGCCCTTGCTTCCCGTGCCTTTGGTGATGTTTCTAAGAAGAAGTTGCTGCGGCTGAGGTCAAAGAGGTTGCTACCTGTGTTCTCCTTTAGGATTTTGATGGACTCCTGTCTCACGTTTAGGTCTTTCAACCATTTGGAGTCTATTTTTGTGTGGTGTAAGGAAATGGTCCAGTTTCATTCTTCTGCATGTGGCTGTCCAATTTTCCCAACACCATTTGTTGAAGAGACTGTCTTTTTTCCCTTGGACATTCTTTCCTGCTTTGTCAAAGATAAGTTGACCATAAGTTGAGGGTCCATTTCTGGGCTCTCGATTCTGTTCCATTGATCTATGTGTCTGTTTTTGTGCCAGTACCATACTGTCTTGATGATGACAGCTTTGTAATAGAGCTGGAAGTCCGGAATTGTGATGCCGCCGGCTTTGCTTTTCTTTTTCAATATTCCTCTGGCTATTCGGGGTCTCTTCTGGTTCCATACAAATTTTAGGATTATTTGTTCCATTTCTTTGAAAAAAGTGGATGGTATTTTGATGGGGATTGCATTGAATGTGTAGATTGCTCTAGGTAGCATTGACATCTTCACAATGTTGGTTCTCCCAATCCATGAGCATGGAACGTTTTTCCATTTCTTTGTGTCTTCTTCAATTTCTTTCCTGAGTATTTTATAGTTTTCTGAGTACAGATCCTTTGCCTCTTTGGTTAAATTTATTCCTAGGTATCTTATGGTTTTGGGTGCAATTGTGAATGGGATCGACTCCTTGATTTGTCTCTCTTCTGTCTGATCTTTTTTTATTTTATTTTATTTATTTTTTTTTTAAAGATTTTATTTATTTATTGGACAGAGAGAGACAGCGAGAGCAGGAACACAAGCAGGGGGAGTGGGAGAGGGAGAAGCAGGCTTCCTGCTGAGCAGGGAGCCTGATGTGGGACTCGATCCCAGGACCCTGGGATCATGACCTGAGCCGAAGGCAGACGCTTAACGACTGAGCCACCCAGGCGCCCTGTCTGATCTTTTTTTTGAGAGAGAGAGAGAGTGCGAGGTCGGGGAAAGGTGGAGGGAGAGAGAGTTTTAAGTAGACTCCACGCTGAGCATGGAGCCTGATGCAGGGCTTGATCTCACGACCCTTAGATCATGACCTGAGCCGAAACCAAGAGTCAGATGCTTAAATGGCTGTGCCACCCAGGCGCCCCCTAATATGATCTTAAAAGTAAGAAACCCATATCCAAGCTTTCTTTGTGCCTTTGTGCCTTCTTGCTTTACTGCCTGCCTTTGTTTTTCTTATTCTCTCTAATATTTTTGAACACCTGCTATATGCCATGCATGGTAGTGGGGATTATATAAAACATAGTCCTTGCATTCACTGGACTTAAACTGGATACTAACATTCCCAGTTATGAAAGTGAAAACAAGAAGCCTTAGATTGTTTAGAATGTGTATCTTGATTTACTTCTAGGATTCAGAGATTAATAGAATTTTGGAAGTGGTAGAGGCATTGGAAGACATTAGTTTAGTTCACACATCTTAATGATGTAGAAACTGAGTGCTATGGTGAGCGTTGTGAATTGTGTAAGACTGTTGAATCACAGACCTGTACCCCTGAAACAAATAATACATTATATGTTAAAAAAAAAGAAGATAGCAGGAGGGGAAGAATGAAGGGGGGGAAATCAGAGAGGGAGATGAACCATGAGAGATGATGGACTCTGAGAAACAAACTGAGGGTTCTAGAGGGGAGAGGAGTTGGGGGAGGAGTTAGCCTGGTGATGGGTATTAAAGAGGGCACGTTCTGCATGGACCAGTGGGTGTTATACGCAAACAATGAATCATGGAACACTACATCAAAAACCAATGATGTAATGTATGGTGATTAACATAACATAATAAAAAATTAGCATAGAAGAAAAAAGAAACAAAAAAAGAAACTGAATCTCTTATAGATTAAATGGCCTGTTGAGGTCACAGCTAGAGCCTAAGCTGGGTTCTTGACCAGTGCTCATTCTCTACCACCTCCTTTCTTTTTATTGTGTACTGCCTGCCCAGATCCCATGTTGTCATATCTGATTTGTGCTGTTAAAGACTCTCTTTTCACAATGCATACACTGAACTATAGGCTTTCGCATTATTGGTATTTTTACTTGAAATTATAATTGGAACAATTAGAGATGTGTCAGTGGAAAGGCAATGAAAGAAGGCCATTAAGTGCTAATAAATGCCTCTCCTCATGGGAATGGGAATCTTTTCTTTTCTAAGCATTTGAGCTCTTTTCACTGGTGCTTTTAAGTGGCTAGAAATAACACTTGCCACACGCTTGTGGAATACTCTAGATGCCAGG
The DNA here is from genome assembly GCF_009762305.2 of Zalophus californianus. Lineage (NCBI taxonomy): Eukaryota > Metazoa > Chordata > Mammalia > Carnivora > Otariidae > Zalophus > Zalophus californianus. Next base: position 54,947,844 of record NC_045604.1, on the reverse strand, counting down.
GGGTTCATTTCATTCTGTATTTGAATTGAGCACACTGTGTTTGGAATGTGTGTTGATTCTTTTGTTGGTTTAAGCTTTCATTCCATGTTTTGTATTAACTTTTCTCATGGAAGGCAGCAGAACAATAGTGAGAGCTCGTAGAGAATGAAGCCTTTAGGTAGCTGATGACTTTCTAGGAAGCAGATGAAAAAGTTAAAATTATAGGTGTTTATTTTGATATATTTTCCTTTTCACATCACTCAAAAGTTGAGATACAGTATGAAAAACTAGATCTAGCTTACCCTAAAGTCACATACTTATGGCTAGCAAAAGATAATCACTACTTATTGCTATGGAGATATATTACATTTTGGAACAAATTTGTGTGATTAATTATAAGTAAATTTCAGGATAACTTAAGACTATTTCTTCTAAAAATTGTGTTAATGATGATGATGATGGTGATGATGACAGCTGAAATTTTTTGACTTGTTACTATGTGCTAAGTATGTACTTCAATTTTGTCTACAATTTCAGAATGCAAAATGATCTGATAATTAAATATTATTTTTTATTTTTTTTCTCATTAAACTTTTGTTTTAATGGGTCTCAAAATTCTGTGACAGATTTTTGGTCAAGTTGTTTCCATTAAAAAGTACTGATTTTAAAAACTAATAACTTAAAACTGCCACACACACACAAAAAGAACATGGTCCACAAAACATTCTCCTTTCCTTCTGAAGGTTTTACGATGCATTGTTATCATTAACCAGTCTTTTACTATTAAACTTAAATGGCCAATTGACACAAACAGTTCTGAGACTGTTCTTCCACCACGGATTAAGACTGGGGTGGCAGGTATTGGGGATAATATTCATTTAGCCTTCTGAGCTTTCTGGGCAGACTTGGTGACCTTGCCAGCTCCAGCTGCCTTCTTGTCCACTGCTTTGATGACACCCACAGCAACCATCTGTCTCATGTCATGAACAGCAAAACGGCCCAGAGGAGGATAGTCAGAGAAGCTCTCAACACACATAGGCTTGCCAGGAACCATATCAACAATGGCAGCATCACCAGATTTCAAGAACTTGGGACCATCTTCCAGCTTTTTTCCAGATCGACGATCTATCTTCTCCTTCAGCTCAGCAAACTTGCAAGCAATGTGAGCCGTGTGACAATCCAGCACAGGTGCATATCCAGCACTGATTTGGCCTGGATGGTTCAGGATAATCACCTGAGCCGTGAAGCCAGATGCTTCCATTGGTGGGTCATTTTTGCTGTCACCAGCCACATTGCCATGACGATCATCTTTGACAGATACGTTCTTGACATTGAAGCCCACATTGTCCCCAGGAAGAGCCTCACTCAAAACTTCATGGTGCATTTCAACAGACTTTACTTCAGTTGTAACATTGGAGCAAAGGTGACCACCATCCCAGGTTTAAGAACACCAGTCTCGACTTGGCCCACAGGGACAGTACCAATACCACCAATTTTGTAGACGTCCTGGAGTGGCAGATGCAAGGACTTGTCAGTTGGACGAGTTGGTGGCAGGATGCAATCCAGACCTTCAAGCAGTGTGGTTCCACTGGCATTCCCACCATCTTTACGGGTGACTTTCCATCCCTTGAACCAAGGCACGTTAGCACTTGGTTCCAGCATGTTGTCACTGTTCCAACCAGAAATTGGCACAAATGCTACTGTGTCGGGGTTGTAGCCAATTTTCTTAATGTAGGTGCTGACTTCCTTAATGATTTCCTCGTATCTCTTCTGGCTGTAGGGTGGCTCAGTGGAATCCATCTTGTTAACACCAACAATTAGTTGTTTTACACCCAGTGTGTAAGCCAGAAGGGCATGCTCACGGGTCTGCCCATTCTTGGAGATACCGGCTTCAAATTCACCAACACCAGCAGCAACAATCAGGACAGCACACTCAGCCTGAGATGTGCCTGTAATCATGTTTTTGATAAAGTCTCTGTGTCCTGGGGCATCAATGATGGTCACGTAATATTTGCTGGTCTCGAATTTCCACAGGGAGATATCAGTGGTGATACCATGTTTACGTTCAGCTTTCAGTTTATCCAAGACCCAGGCATACTTGAAGGAGCCCTTTCCCCTCTCAGCAGCCTCCTTCTCAAATTTTTTGATAGTTCTTTTGTCGATCCCACCACATTTGTAGATCAGATGACCAGTAGTGGTAGACTTGCCCAAATCTACGTGTCCAATGATGACGATGTTGATGTGAATCTTTTCCTTTCCCATTTTGGTTTAGGTTGAGCAGTGGTTTTCACGACACCTGTGTTCTGGCAGCAAACCCATTGCGAAAAAGCAATTAAGTATTATTTTTGTAACTCATTTTGCAAAACTTATATTGACTGACCTAAACTCATTTACTGTCAAACTTGACCTGAATGATGTGAGGCTGTTCATAGTATGTTTTTATCTCTGCTACTGTGAATATTCATTTGTTTTGCTACAGAAATAGTATGTTTGATTCCACGTGCTACTTCAGATTCCATTACACAGTTTAAGTTTCAGACTTTTTTATTTTTTTTAAAGATTTTATTTATTTATTTGAAAGAGAGAATGAGATAGAGAGAGCATGAGAGGGGAGAGGGTCAGAGGGAGAAGCAGACTCCCTTCTGAGCAGGGAGCCTGATGCAGGACTCGATCCTGGGACTCCAGGATCATGACCTGAGTTGAAGGCAGTTGCTTAACCAACTGAGCCACATAGGTGCCCCAAGACATCATTTTTTTTTAAAGATTTACTTATTTATTTGAGAGAGAGAGAGAGAGAGAATGAGCATGAGTGAGAGGCAGAGGGAGAAGTAGACTCCCCGCTGAGGAGGGAGACTGATGCGGGCTCAATCCCAGCACCCTGAGATCATGACCTGAGCCAAAGGCAGACACTTAACCGACGGAGCCACCCAGGTGCCCCAAGTTTCAGACATCATTTTACCTTTCTCAAATCTGAAGAAAATTTGAGTTGCATATCACAGTGCTACCAGAATATTAAGGATTATATTATTCCTATTATTCTACCCCCAACCCACTCACAATTTACAGATGAGAAACTGAGCCAAAAAGTAGTGGATCCTGAATTCAAACCCAGGCATTTCAGTGCTAGAATCTGTCCTCTTAACCACCATGCTATACCGAAAAAGAAGTTTTTAAAAGCACTTCACAGCTATAAATATTGTATATTTATCTAATAAAATTCTGGTAAAGTTGAAAAAATTCAGATTTGAATAAAGTTAGTTACTCTATTAATATTTCTGTGTTCTGTTTCCCATGTTAAATACTATCTTAAACTCTCATGGCCATGATTTATTAGTAGTTCCTGCCACTCTTGATTGTTATTTATTTATTTATTCATTTATTTGAGAGAAAGAGAGAGAGAGCTTGCACATGAGTTGGGGAGGGGCAGAGAGAGAGGGAGAGAGAGACTCTCAAGCAGACTCCACACTGAGTGCGGAACCAGTTGTGGGCCTTGAGGCGGGCTCAACTTGGGGCTCAATGTGGGGCTCCGTCTTAAGACCCTGAAGTCATGACCTGAGGTGAAATCAAGAATTGGCCACTTAACCGACTGAGCCACCCAAGCACCCCCAGTCTTGATTGTTTTATTTTCAACCTAATGGTCTGTTCTCCTTTGGACTTCTTAAATTTTCAAAAGCTTCTGTGCTTGTTTATAAAACATGCTATTAGGTCTCAGGAAAAAGAGTAAACATTACTGCTGAGGCACATGTGCTTTGAAATGCTATCTACTCTAAATGAAAGAAGGGAGCCACCAATCATTTTAGCACAATAGACAGTTTGAACTATAAATAAAATTGTAACCTTAGTTACACACTATCAGTTTACTGGTGTTGGTGGACGTGTAGTTTACGTATTATTCTTGACATATACAGTTGGGTAACATAGTCTAATTGCTGTAGTTAGAGAGGTGTAGATAGAGAAAGTAATTCTTAAGTTTACTCATTAGTATGCCTTCTTTGGTCAGCTGAATCTATTACGTAATAAGCAAAATTTATTGAACTCTGTTAGGTGTTTCCACTGGCTACCTTTAATACATTTTAGGGCTTGGAGCTAATAAACATATTTTTCCTAAACTTTCATTAGAAATATAGAGTCAAGGGTAACTTTTTAAAAAAAAAATTTATTTATTTGACAGAGAGAGACACAGCGAGAGAGGGAACACAAGCAGGGGGAGTGGGAGAGGGAGAAGCAGGCTCCCTGCTGAGCAGAGAGCCCGATGTGGGGCTCGATCCCAGGACCCTGGGATCATGACCTGAGCCGAAGGCAGACGCTTAACCGACTGAGCCACCCAGGTGCCCCCAAGGGTAACTTTTAAGATAAGAAATAGCTAGGTATTTATAATGTGTATGTTAAAAATATATATACATATATTTATATATCTATATACCTATATATCATCTATAGATACTGAGTACTTCTCTTTCTTCCTTTTGCTCTTTAAAATTTCCAGTCAATTGTACAGGATCGCAGAAAAAAAAGTCAATTAAATAGACAAAAAAATCCACAAAAAACAAAAACAAAACAGCAAACCTTTTCAGGTAAGACAGTAATAGACCACATACATGATACCTACATCTTTAATTATGAATGTTTGCATATTTATTTTCTAATTAACCCTTAAAATTTGTATTTCCAATACAGTCACAGTTTTAATTCCTCTATTGCTGATTTTATTTGCTCACCAAATCAGTATTGAGCGCCTTCTTTGTGCCAGGTACTATGCCAAATACTGGCCTTTTAGAAATGAGGTCCTTGTCCTAAGAGAGCTTGTCTAGGGGAGGAGATGTGACTGAGGTTCATGGTACCTTGGAATAAAGAGGAGAAACATTTAAATATACTGGCATTTCAAGAAATGCTTTCCATAGGAGGCTGTACCAACATTCTGTCTTTAAAATGAAATGGGTAAAGAAAGGTGATGCCTTGGGTAAGGGCTTCCATGGTAAAATACTCAACACAGAGGCATGAAATTAGTGTGAAGTCACTTGGGACCCAGATGTTCTGGGAATAAAAGGTTTGCATGGGCGAATAAAGGGATGAGACTTTCTAGAGTATTAGGGAGGAGTTTAGATCCAAGGATCCACTTAAATCCCTCTTTGATAATTAGAAAATCAGATTCCCCAAGTCTTTTTAAATAGAACTGTGCGTCTATGGCTCTCCAATCTGTTTGAGTGGAGAAACTGACCTATATACTTTTTTGCTTCCAATTAAATACCTATTTTTCTTCCAACATCTTAGAAAAGTGGAAACAGGTGAGGCATAATATTGACTGTGGGGAAGCTTACTTCTACTCTTAATCCATACTCTTTTCTTCTAGCCCCCTGCAAGAACTGGCAATAAAGTTAGGACGAAGACAGTAATTGGGTCATACTTTTCCGAGTCAGGTCTTCAGGGAACGGTTGAAGTGCTGCCTACATCAGCCCTGCCCCTTGTCATTGGATGAGTGTTCTCTTGGGCTAGCTTCTTCTCATGGGGTGTGGTCTTCCACACCTGGGCCTTTCCTATCCATTGTAGTATCAAAGTACAAAGGTCTGAGATTCATGTATGGGCTTCATGGAAAAGGGGCACTGGAGGCCTCTCAGCCTTTTTGGTACTAGGCCTTAAGCCCGCCTCATAACTAGGTCAGATCAGGCTTCCAAAGGTCCAACCTCATTTTGTCAGGATACGGAAAGGAATCTGTAAGGGTTTGAGGCAAAAGCTGTCTGACCTTTTTTTTTCTACACATATCTCTCTAGAAACCCTGTAGGCAGGGATGGCTGACAGGATGAATATTTGGCATTCTGGGTTCTCTTATTCTTCTTTGATCTGTAGCACATATTCTCAGTGGGAGTGAGATTCCTCCCAAGGGGGCAAAAATTAATTCTTGGGGGACAAAAGTAAGCATATTCCTCTCATGTATAAAGCACAGATGTATATACAGTACATTTACTGATTTACAGGAAATCTGTGCTATTAAATTTAATGGGGAAAATTTAATGGAGAAAAATGTATAACAAGGCCCTTAGGGGGCAATAAAAAAAAACGAGGTTGAGAAACACTGTTCTAAAATGTAGTGTGTATCTCTCTCTTCCTTACTTTCTCTGTTAGGCAGTGCATACAAGGATGGGAGGGACTCATAATGCCATCACTATACTAGACTGCCTTTTTTTGCTCTGCTCTGCTTAGTCCATAGCTTTTATCTTCAAGTTTGCCTTGTGGCTTAAGATGGTTTCTGTAGCTCTGCTATCATGTATAATTGACAGGGAGAAAAAAGAAGAGGGAAGGGCAAAAGGTATACATCAGCTAAATGAGACCTTTTTAAAGGAAGTCTTTCTTTTTTTGTTAAAGATCTATTTATTTATTTTAGAAGGAGAGAGGGAGTGTGCCTGGGTGGGGGGAGGGGCAGAGGGAGAGACTCTTCAAGCAGACTCCCCACTGAGTGTGGAGCCAGTCGTGGGGACAGATCCCCTGACCCATGAAATCATGGCCTGAGCTGAAACCAGGAGTCAGACGCTTAACTGACTGAGTGACCCAGGCATCCCATTAAAGTTGATGTTACTTAACAACCTTTAATTATATTTTACTGACTAAAACTTAGTTATGTGGATATCCCATTTGCAAATGAAGCTAGAAAATATAGATTTATTTATTTGTCTGTTTACCTACTAAAATTGGACCCATTGCCATTCTTAACAAAATTGGGATTCTGTTAATAAGAAATAAGGGGAAATGGATATTGGGCAGGCAACTAGCAGTGTCTTTAGTTGTCCCTTTTATCATCCATTTCTGTGGCAGCTACCGGGGGCAAGGTACGATCTGTGATTTGGAATAGAGCAAGAGCTATGTACCTCTCCTTTCTGCTGGAACTCATTAATCTGGTGCTTTAAATTTTTGAACAAACTGGCTTTGTGAATAAGCAAATAACATGGATTAAGTATGAAGGCATTAAGTTCTTGAGAATTTCCTGGTGGGGAGAACACATTGTATTTGTAAACTAAAGCTGGCTTCTTCAGATCTTGGACTCAGAAATTTTGCATTTTGAATGTTGCAGTAGAAACCCTTAATTATTGATTGATTAGATTTAATGAAAGCATTTTCCTTAGAAATTTTGAGTTTTGTGAATGAATGGTAAGTTTGAATTGAAATTTCTTAGATGTTAGTAAAAAAATAAAAACAGTGTTTCCTGCAAATGGATTCGTAACTATGTTTTTCAAACAAAATGATGGTGCTATTTATTGAATACCTCAAATTATAGAGTAACTGATAGCAAAAAAAATGTGATCTTTTACAAATCTGTAAATGCTGATATTCTTACTGTGAATTTAGGGAATAAAAGAAAACTTCTTTGGAAATTTTCCAATTAAATCTGTGGATTTTGGCATAATTATTTCTTTCAACAGTTAAAGTGGCATTGTAATGGTTGGCAAAGCTCCGGGATTAGGCACGGAAGCACAAAGCCATTTTAACAGCACCATTGTGTTTAGCATGTGGAATACATGACCTCAGTGCTTCTTGGGGTAGGAGGTGGGCAGTATTTGGCAGGGATCTGTTTCTCTGGCTTGCCTTTCCTTCTTTACCTTTCTTCCTTCCTTCCTTTCTCTCTCTCTCTCTCTCTCTTTCTTTAGTTGGGTTATCATTTTAAAGGACCATGAGATAGTAATCCTACAGGGATTATTTCGGAGCACGTAAAATTATACTTTGAAGATATTTTTTAGAAGGGGCTTTTCTGTTTTTAAGGAATAATTTTAAAAAATATTTTGGCTCTGGGAGTTTTAAAAAAATTGTTTCCTTCAAATTCTATTCTTTGTCTTTAGATAGACAGTAATATTGGCCCACCTGATATTTCCTATTTTTTACTTTGGTATATACTGTTGGATCTTAAACATTCACAATAAAATGTTAACTTAAATGACCTCAACGAATTATTGGTAAGTTGAAAGTCATCTTACCTGTTCTTTCAGTACATGCAGAATCCCACTTAGCTATCTGCCAGTTGGGGAATAATATAGGACAATGTTTTCCCTCCGTGATATGAATATATGGGGCTATTGGAAATCTTCCTGACAGGGTAGGTAGAAAGTATTAGAAATATTAATACTTGGGCACTAAAGGAGGCACTGGGAGGAACACAGGGGTGAGGGAGCCGACAGGTAATTAGACCAGTGTAACAAGTATGTGTTGAAAGCTTAGACAGAGGCATGCATGGGGGATTTCAAGGAGGGCTTTTCAGAGAAGATGATGTGGAGGTGAGTGTTGAAGATCAAGTAGAAGTTGGCTAGAGGAAGAAGTGGGGGGAGGGCATCCCAAGAGGGGAACATGGAATGTGCCAAGGCACTGAGCCTGAGAGCGCATGTGCACCCAGAGACTTCCACAAAGGACAGGACTTTTTATCTGCTTTGTTTATGGTTTGGATTTCATGCTAAAGACAATGGGGAGTCATTGAATGATTTAGAGTCTGGAAATGATGTGATGAGACTTATATCACTGTTGAGGTTGGATTAAAGTATGCTCAATTTGGATGCAGGGAAATTAATTGGGAAATTATTATAATGATCCATATGAGCATTGGTGGTACCTGTGGTGGTGATTGAAATAGAGAAGAGAGCTTTTTGCATTTAAGAGATATTAAGAAGGTGGAATCAGCAGAACTTGGTGACCAATTTTGAGAATGAAGACAGAGGAAAATGGAGGATGGATGATTCCCATGTACTTGGTTTGGCTGACATGTATGGATGCTGATGATGTGTATTATGATTGGGAATAAAGGAGGAAAAACATGGTGGGTAGATGATAATGAGTTGAACTATAGAGCTTGAGTATGAGACATTTAGGTGCAGATGACTAAGAGGCTAGTGTGACTTTGGGAATACCTCTGACTTAGAGTATTTGGTTTACGTCTTTGGAGACCTCTTCTCGGTCTTTCAGTTAGTTCTATTTCTCTCAGTGTCCATTAAATATTGGTATTTTCCGGAGTCCTTATTCATTACTCTTCTCCACTCCATTTCTACTCGTCTATTCTTTTGGATTTAGCTACCTGGTCCATGAATGTCTGTCAGATTATTATCTCCAGACAGAACTTTTATCCTGAGTTCCAGTTGCTCAGTCTAACTGTATACTTGTCTCCATTTGGATATTCTCCAGATATCTATCAGTGTATCCAATTGGTTCCCTTATCTTCTTCCCCATTTCCTTTACAATGTAGCATAGTCCAATAGTCACATTAGCACAGAAACTAGAGTTAGGCTGTCTAGGTTTGAGTCCTAGATCTGTCAGTAGCTTTGTGACTCAGAAAATTATATGATCTTTCTGTATCTCAGCTTCCTCATCTGTGAAGTGAGAATAACAAGAGCACATACCTGAGGATCAAATAAGAATGGTGCCTGGCACATGATAAACACTATATAAATAACAGCTATAACTGGATCTTCCTGTATTGCCTGTTCTGGTTAATGGTACCACTATTCAGCCAGCAAACCAATCCAGAACTGTGAGATTTATCCTGACTTCTCCATATCACTCCATTCCACATCAGAATGATAATTTTGTCCCATCAGTTGTCCACTCTCTGATGTCTTCTCTCCATCTCTGCCATTACTATTCTGAACTTAATCTTTATTTTCTTTTTCTTCAATGACCCAGACTGGCTAGTGACTAGTCTCCCTGTCTTTTGTCTTTATCTTTTTTTCAACATTCTCTATACAGTCCCCCAGTGCTTTTTCTGAAATGCAGATCTTATCACTTAAAACTCTTTAGTGCCTTTCTGTTCTTATAGGAAGAAAAAAAAGTAAAAGTGAAGGCTTCTGAGGTCTGGTCCTGGCTTTTTCTTCAGACTCTTTCCCACCCCATTCTGACCTTTCTTTAATATTTACAGTTCCTCCATATTCTGTATTACTTTGGTCTTCCATGTCTTTGTACACCCTGATCCCTTTTGGAGGACCTTCTACCTCATGTCTCTCTGAAATAGTTTCTGGCTGTTTCCCCAAGCAGAAAGTTTATTCCCTGACCTATGTCAATATTTCGCCTTGTGTGGAGCTTAACCATATGCCAGTCACGCTTGTCATTTGCATGCCATTCTCTTCTAAGACTAAGCTTATTTTTGAATGAATCATTTATATGAATTAACTTCTTGGAGAGTATAAGTTATGCCTCTTATCTTTAGTCAAGGGCAGATGTTAAACATTTATTTACTGAACAGATCATCTGGTTACTGATCATTTACATCTATCTTAAAAAACATCTCTGTATTTGCTTTATTTGTTGCTAAGGGAAAAATTTCTTTTAGCTTCATTGATATAGCAAGTATGCTTTCCTTTTTTTTAGGCTTCCAAAGGTCAGTCATTTCCTAGTGGACCAGTAATATTTCTTGTTACCGAAGTTTCTGGAAGAGCCAGTAAGAAATATTATCAAGATGGTTCTTGGACCATAGTGTGGGAATTATTCTCTACTTTTTGGCAGGAGTCAGGAAACCATGATAGAGCATTGACTTACTGCCTGAAGACCAGCTGTTAAGACTGTGTAGATTAATGCTTTATTGAGGTGGGTCCAGAGAGAAGAAAAGCATTTGAGTTGTAGCTGCTCTGTGGCATTGAGAGGGAAGTACTCCTCCTGCCTTAAAATCCAACCATGAATACATAAATAAGACACTCAGGCAATAGAATGGAGTTAATTAGATGATGCTGAGTCTTCAGATTACTCTTCTTATTTTTTACGTTGAAGGTTCATGCAAATGAGAAAAAAATGGAGAAAAATGGCATGCAAATTTTATATTTTTAGATGCATGACCATAAACAGAAATATGTAGTTTATCCAGAGTAATACTAAAGGGATAGTCATTTTTTTCTGCATTAATTTAGCAAAGTAGTTTTCCCATAAGATGTACATATGGGAGAACCAACCACCTATTGCATAGAAAAGAATAAAATTCAAATGGATGGTTGCATACAGTGGCTAATGAATTATTCATGATTATTTGTGTCGGGGCCTTGACTCCCTGTTGGAGGCAGATATAAGGAAATGAGCTTTCCAAACCATTGCGGCTGGTCAACACCAAGGGGTTCAGGTGGGGTCTGTGGCTCCTCATCTTTAAATTCCGTTCATGAATGTTAAATTATTGTGTGTAGAGGCTTTTTGTTTTTGTTTTTTTGAGATGAGAGAATACTGCAATATCAGGGAAAACATGCTGTGGCTACAGCACTAGTAATAGTACTACTTTTTTCTATGGTGGTTGGGTTTTTAAAAGTTGCCATATATTGCATTTCATTTGATCCATAAGGTTCTCAGTTTAGTAGCAAAAGAAACTAAGATTTAGAGAGAATTTTGTCCATTCAGTGGTGGAGATGGGACTCAAAGCAAGGTTCTCTGGGTTTCATTTGAGGGCTCGCCCCCTAGCTTGCACAACAGCAGTGTGCTGGGCATATGGTTTTCATGCTGCTGGATCATCAGAATGACATGAATCTTCAGGATGCCAGGTTAGTCACTGACTCTTCAGAAGAGAGAAATTTCTCTCTAGTGCTTTGTTGCACATAGATACTCCTGTTAAGTCAGGAGAGACTTCCAAGTAGCAGGATTTGGTTACCAAATCTTTTGAATTTTGGTGAGAATATATGTGCTGGAAGTAGAGCTGGTGAGAGCCATGAAGGGGGCCAGTAAGTGTGAGTTAGTAAGAAGGGGATTGGGTTCCTGAATCCATTTATTACTTTTAATGCAAAGCTGTTTGCTTAATAAAAAAGTAGAGAAAGAGGTTAGATGTATCTGTGGGCTAACTTTTTAGCCAAACACATGATAATTATTTGTTATTTAAAATGTTTGATACATTATGTTTCACTTTAATAATGTTCAAAGGGATTGTTACTAAATCTACATTATAAATATAAGTCATAAACATGAGTTGAAACAGATCCAGCATGAAGGTATTAAGTAACTAATCCTCCTTTCTTCCTTCTTCCTTTCCCCCCTTCTTCTTTACCTTTTTAAAATTTTTTAAGAAAGTATTTTATTGATTTCATTAAATGGCATTATTCAGTCATTTAAAATGTGAATATTTCGGGAGCCTGGGTGGCTCAGTTCGTTAAGTGACTGCCTTTGGCTCAGGTCATGATCCTGGAGTCCCGGGATCGGGTCCCGCATTGGGCTCCCTGCTCAGCAGGGAGTCTGCTCCTCCCTCTGACTCCCCCCTCTCGTGCTCTCTCTCTCTCTCAAATAAATAAAATCTTTAAAAAAATAAAATGTGAATATTTCTCTTCGGCATCTATCTATACATCATAAAATCTTGTTCAGAGTTCTCACAGCTCAAACAGATTCCCTCCCACTCTTTGCTGTGGAGTTTGTTTTGTTTTCCCTTTATCCATATTGATTCTCAAGTTAACTTCTTCTTTTTGGTTTTAGACATAGAGTAGATGCTCTCCTTGTTCTGAGTTTTAAGTGATTATTGAAACCATTAAAACTAGCGAGTACTCTTATATAGTTTCTGGAGAATATTAAGAGTATTTAATTATATGTATTTAGATGTTTTCAAAGGAGAGTATCTATCTTTTTTCTGAACTCCAATGTAGTTTATCTGTCCCCTCCTTTAATGGTCTTCTATGTGCATGTCTTTTATCTTCCCATTAGATTTCAAACTTCCGGTGTCTAGTGCTGGATGATGCCCTCAGCATCTCCCTAGCACTTCTTAGTTTCTCAGTGAATTTTTTTGATGAATAAATAACATTATTTTATTTCAGATGGCATTTTTTGGAGCAATACAAGTCTGTAATTTCACTATTATTTATTTTAGTTGCATACAGTGACTTTCCAAATGAAACAGCCCTTGGAATCAAGGAGGAAAGCTTTAATTTAGTTAAGGAGCTGTTCAGTATTATTTCCTCTGTTAGAATTTACACTAGCACTTGCAAAATAAATTGTTTGTAGTATGGGGAAATTTTTAAAATTTTATCTCTGCAACTCTCTATCCTAAAGGATCAGTAGAGCTAAAGGCTTGGGTTCTGCAGCATTCTCACTGGACCTTACCGTTTGTATAAGCTGTTTTCTTTGAAATCTCATTGTGTTGAAGCTCTTTCTACCAGATTTTCTACAAAACTCATAATATGACCCATGCCATTATCACCCACTGAATTGTTGAGTAATGTATCCTGACTTGAGGTCAGTGGTTCTCAAACCATGGTGAACATTAGAATCCCTTGGAGCTTGTTAAGAGTAGATACTGCACACCTTCCCCTGTAGGTTTAGGATGAATCCTGGGCATCTGTGGTTATGACACTTTCTGGTGGTCCTGGAACCATTTTTGAGAAACATTGCCATTGAGCCAAATTTATTTGTGATTTTTAAAATGATGAATCTTCCAGAGTTGTAAGGCATTCTAACTGCATTTAAAAACTGTGTCATAGGTATGTTAATGAATTTGACATTGCACAATCAGTATGTTTTATGTGACATTGCAGATGTAATTATAAAATACTTTCTTAGCTGCAGTTTTATTGGTCTAGTGTATATTAACATGCATTTAAAATACAATCTTTATTTATTTTAAAAACTCCCTTTTTAAATGAACTCCCACTTATCAGGAATGAGAACAAACAAAACTCAAACTTCAGTGTTTTCTCTGCTGTTAATTTCTACATATGCAGTATTTATCTCTACTTATCCTACTTTTTTTTAAAGATTTTATTTATTTATTTGACAGAGAAAGACAGAGATAGGAAGTGCAGGAACACAAGCAGGGGGAGAGGGAGAAGCATGCTTCCTGCTGAGCGAGAGCCCGATGTTGGGCTTGATCCCTGGACACTGGGATCATGACCTGAGCTGAAGGCAGATGCTTAACGACTGAGCCACCCAGGCCCCCTACTTATCCTACATTTTATGTATGACTTTTTTTGGAAAAGAACTTCAGGATTTTTAGAAGGCACAATCTAATATGCCTTTAATACTTCTAATAATGGTCCGTGTTGACCTTGAAGCTGGACAGAATAATGAATTTTTTAATTACAAAAAGAGTTTAAGGATTAATTTCTACATCATGTGCTTTTTTATAAATGCTGATTCTCTGAAAATAAAGATAAAGTGAAAATACAAAATAATACAAACTTTTATTAATTTCAGCTGAATAAATGAATGAGGGATGTATTCTAGTGAGGTCATTGTGATAATACACATGGATTTTTTTTTTAAAGATTTTATTTATTTATTTGACAGAGACAGCGAGAGAGGGAACACAAGCAGGGGGAATGGGAGAGGGAGAAGCAGGCTTCCCACTGAGCAGGGAGCCTGATGTGGGGCTCGATCCCAGGACCCTGGGATCATGACCTGAGCTGAAGTCAGATGCTTAATGACTGAGCCACCCAGGGGTCCCAATACACATGGATTAATATTCAATATAAGGGGCCTTTCCTTTACCCCCCTTTCTTTAACTTTGCAAATGCTTTTTTTATAAGATGGGTCTAACATTCTTTAGACATGTGATGCACTGAAAGGTTGGGAATTAGGAGAATTACAGTGGAACTTGACTTACAAATTTGTAGGTAACCAGAATTACATAAAATGCTTTAATCTATTCTTTCTTTCTTTTTCTTTTTCTTTTCTTTTCTTTTCTTTTCTTTTCTTTTCTTTTTTTTTTTTTTAGGGACTTTCTCCCTCGAGGGTCGGGCATCGTAACCAGACGGCCTCTTGTGCTGCAGCTTGTTACTTCCAAAGCAGGTAATAAATGAGGATGTTTGCCACATGAGCAAAGCACATTCCCATGGTGCCTGTTACCTCCATTCCTGGGTGTTGGGTTGTAGCTACAGAAACTTTTTTTGTGATCCCTCTGCTCTGGGTAGCAGCCTGTATTTCTCTCCAAATGCTCTCTTCTTCATTGTTCTTTTAATTCCTTTGCATATAGGTTTTTAAACACCTACTATTTTTTATGCTAAGAAAATATTATTTTTCTCATTGTAATCCATCTATATAATTTTACAGTACAGTTTAACTACATACCCTCTGATTTACTTCCCTCCTGCATGTGTGTATGTGTTTCAGAATTTTTTTTAAGTGACAATTCAACATCCATCTAATATCTATATGCAGATATACAGTGTACGTTTACCTGTATCTACATCTAATGTGTTATGCTTGCCCCTATCCTTAACACCATGATAATTTGATCGGCAAATGAGCTTTGTTTTCATTCTTATTTCTTAGCACCTGGTGATGTTAGATTTTTTGTGTGCTTATTTGGTGTTTATATTGTTTTTATAAATTGGCCATTTTTATCTTTCCCTATTTCTTTTTGTGGATTTTACTATTTTCTTATTAATTTCTTTGAAAGTACTTATAAAATCCGCACCTCATACATTGCAAAAACCAAAGTCATGGAATTTTACCCCTATGTTTTCTTCTAAGTATTTTATAATTTTGCTCTTATGTTTAGGTCTTTGATCCATTTTGAGTTAATTTTTGTATATGGTGTGAGGAAAGGGTCCAACTTCTTCTTTGCATGTGAATATCTGGTTTGTTCCAGCACCATTTGTATGGTTTTGGTACCCTTGTCAAAAATCAGTTGGCCATAAATATATGTGTTTATTTTGAGACTCTCAATTCTTTTCAACTAACCTATATTTCTATATTTGTGCCAGTATTGCATAGTCTTAATTATTCTAACTTTGTAGTAAGTTTTGAAATTAGGAAGTGTGAGAACTGTTTTGTATTTTTCAAGATGATTTTGGCTATCCTGAGTCTCTTGAAATTCTGTATGAATCTTAGAATCAGCTTATTTTATCCCAGCAATGCAAGGTTGGTTTAACACCTAAAAATGAATTAATGTATTGTATCATATCACTATAATTAAAAACAAGAAATCACAGGATCATCTCAACAGACTCAGAAAAAGCATTTGAAAAAATACAACATTCCATCATTTTTAAAAAAGATTTATTTATTTGAGAGAGAGAGCACAAGCAGGGGGAGAGGCAGAGGGCGAGGGAGAAGCAGACTCCCCGCTGAGCTGGGAGGCTGATGTGGGGCCCCCTCCCAGGACCTGGAGATCATGACCTGAGCCCAAGGCAGATGCTTAACCATCTGAGCCACCCAGGCACCCCAGACAATATTCCATCATTATAAAAACACTCAACAAAATAGGAATAGAAGAGAACTTCCTTAACCTGATAAAGGGCATGGACTAAAACCCATGGCTAACGAAACATCATACTTAATAGTGAAAGACTGCATACTTTCCTTTTAAGATCGGGAACGAGACAAAGATGTCTACTTTTGCCTCTTCAGTTCAGCATTGTGCTGGAAGTTCTAGGTAGGGCAGTTGGGCAAGAGAAAGAAATAAAAGGCATCCATATTGGAAAGGAAGGAGTAAAATAGTCTGTTTTTGCAGATGATATGATAAAGTACATAGAAATTCCTAAGGAATCCACCAAAAAACTATTACAACTAATAAATGAGTTCAGCAAGGTTGCAGGATACAAGATCAATATACAGAAATCAGTTGTTTCTATAAACTTGCTATGCACAATCAAAAAATGAAATTAAAAAAATAATTTCATTTATAATAGCATCAAACATAACATACTGCTTAGGACTAAATTTAATAAAAGAAGTGTGAAACTTGTACTCTTAAAATTATGAAACACTGTTGGAAGAAATTAAATTATATCTAAATAATTGGACAAACATCCTATGATTTATATTCTGTTTATAAAAGTTTTGATGTATTGAAGTTTTACCCTTTATGGTTGTAAAATCTCTCTCTCTATATGTATCTTTAACAAAAAGTAAATACTTAGCACAATTTTCTTCCTTTTCATACTTAAAATTTTTTTAACATTTATTTCCTTATTTATCTGAAATTTATTTTCATGTATGTGAACTATTTTTATTTCCCAATCTCCTTTATCTTCTATTACATTCCTACTGCAATTTATTTCTGAATATCTTTTCTGTTTTATTGTGCCAATAACACAGTGTTTTACTTTTAAAGATTTATTTATTTATTTGAGGTGGGGGGTGGAGGGGTAGATGGAGAAGAGAGTCTTAAGCAGATTCCATGCTGAGTGCAGAGCCCGACCTAGGGCTCGATCTCACAACCCTGAGATCATGATCTGGGCTGAAACCGAGTCAGATGCTTAACCAACTGTGCCACCCAGGCGCCCCTACAGTGTTTTACTTTTGTGGGTTTATAATTTGCTTTAATATCTGTCTGTCGTGTCTATAGTCCCTCTGCCTTTGCTTATTTTTATTTAGGGGTTCTCTTCTATTTGTGTGGCAAAGTTTAGGATACTTTTGTAAAGGCAAAGCTATTGCCCCTAAAATTATATTAAACCTATAAATTCATAGAGAATAATTGATATCTTTAAATATTCATTATTTTTTCCAATCCAGGGATCATGCTATATCCTTTCATTTGCTCATGTATTCTCTGTATTCCTTACTAAAATGCTTGATGATCTTTATATATCATTCGTGTGTTTCTAGTTAAGGTATTCATATTTATTTTTTTGTTATTCTTGTGGTTTGAATAGGGTTTTATTTTCTATTTTCTAATTTCTCATTGCAGATCTGTGTTAATGCTGCTATTTTTACTTTTATTTTTTAAATTAACCATCTTCTACATTTGACATTAAAATATTTTTAATTGACTCTCTGGGATATTTTAGTTATTATATGATGATTTCATCAGCATTTCTTAATTTTTTTCAATAAATACTTATCCTGAAAATACTGAGATGGCTGAGAAACAAATTGCACTGGATTTTTGGGTGAGTACTGACATGGGAAAAACTCTGTTACGTGTTGAGCTTTATTGAGAAGGTACATTATATGCCTTTTATTTTATTTATTTATTTATTTATTTGATAGAGACAGCCAGAGAGGGAACACAAGCAGGGGGAGTGGTAGAGGGAGAAGTAGGCTTCCTGCTGAGCAGAGATCCCGACCTGGGGCTCGATCCCAGGACTTTGGGATCATTACTTGAGCCGAAGGCAGACACTTAACGACTGAGCCCCTCAGGCGCCCCATATGCCTTTTTCTTATACCCTTTTGTCAACAGCCTCCCAGTCTTGTTACTTCTAAGACCTTGACCATTTTTTCATTAATTAGTGAGAATCATACTTCACACACCACCTCTCTTTTCATGCAAAGTAGACTAGAAATTCTTTCTTCAGGCAAAATTTACTGTTTTCATAACCATTCATGACCCCAAAAAGGCGTTTTTATATTTCAGCCCTCTAGCTGATGCCAGCTGTGAACTATGCTTATTTATTTATTTATTTTTTCACTCTAAGTGAACTGTTCATAGGGAATCCTATATATGACTATAGGCTTGGGTTGATAGTTAACAAATGGCTGAATGAAGCAAGCTGGGATATATGTCACTGCTTATGTAATTTACTTGTGTTTTGGATTCTAATTGGGATCAGTTCCATAAATACTACTTTCTCTTGATAGATTCATTCATTCATCCAGTGCTTATTGAGTGATTCCTGTATATCAGGCAAATAACCCTGGCAACATGGAG
This sequence comes from Zalophus californianus, assembly GCF_009762305.2. NCBI lineage: Eukaryota > Metazoa > Chordata > Mammalia > Carnivora > Otariidae > Zalophus > Zalophus californianus. Next base: position 54,929,360 of record NC_045604.1, on the reverse strand, counting down.
CTTACATTCTAGTTGGGGAGAAACCAACAACCACCAAAAAACAAAACAAAATGAAATAAGACAAACCCCCCAAACCATAGAATGTTAGATGATGAAGGAAGTGAGCATGCGGCTATTTATGTAGGCAGAGGGAAGTTAGAAGATTCTATGATGGGAACTACTTGTGTGTTTGAAGTATAGCAAGGATGCCACTAGGGCTGGAGTGGAGAAAGGAGGGACAATAGAAGATGAGGTAAAGGGAGACAGTGTTGCTCAAACAGTTGCTTGGGGAGGGTCTTGTGAGCCAGGTACCTTGAAAGAGAATATAATAGTATGATGAAGGCCTTAAAGCAGGTGCCACTGAATGTGAGAGAACGAAACAGTGAGTGGTTCAGGGATTGGATAGTGGGTTAGGATAATTCCTTTACTCATGAGGAGGATGAAGGGATACCTTTTCTATTGCAACCCCATGGAAAGAGGAAAATGTATGTCGGTGCTTTTAGTGGTAGAGAGTTGTGGGATTCTTCACTTGATGACTTTATTTTCTCCAGGAAGGAGCCAAGATATTTGCTAATAATGATCATTTTATCTTCTTATCTCCATTTGTATGTTATTTCTCTTTAATGTCTTCTTACATTGACCAGGACTTCCAGAACCATGTTTTGCTCCAAGTTCTTTTTTTTTTTTAAAGATTTTATTTATTTATTCGACAGAGAGAGAGATTGAAAGAGAGGGAACACAAGCAGGGGAGTGGGAGAGGGAGAAGCAGGCTTCCCGCTGAGCAGGGAGGCCAATGCGGGGCTCAATCCCAGGACCCTGGGATCATGACCTGAGCCGAAGGCAGATGCTTAACAACTGAGCCACTCAGGCATCCCTTTGCTCCTAGTTTTGGTGAAAATACCTCTTGTGTTAAATTATGCAAATATTATTTATTATTTGTTTTTCCTGGTAAGGAACTTTTTATTCCTAATTTTAAAAATATTTTGAAACCTAATAAATGGAGGGGTGCCTTAAGCATCTGCCTTCGGCTCAGGTTATGATCCCAGGGTCCTGGGATCAAGCCCTGCGGCTGGCTCCCTGCTCAGCGGGGAGTCTGCTTCTCCCCCTCCTTTCTGTTCGTGCTCTCTCTTGCTATCTCTGTCTCTCTCAACTAACTAAATAAAATATAAAAAATCCCTAATAAATAGATATATAATTTTAATAAATGGCATTTTGGCATTTATTGAGGTGATCATTTAAAAAACTTTTTGATAAGTTCACCTTTACATTTATAGATTTCTTATTTAAGCATCCTTGCATTCCCAAGGTATACTTGATTTTAGTAACTTATTCTTTTACTGTACTATTAAAGTAATTCTACTAATTTATCTAGGTTATTTACATTTCTTTATATATATATCATTGTCAAGTTATTGAATGAAATCTGTACTGGTCAGCATAAAATAAATTGAGTAACTCTCTTTCTGTCTCTTTTGACTTTCTTTTACTACCTTTTGAAATTCTTAACAACCCAGGGATGCATTTTAGTTTTTGTTTCCAATTAAGAATGGCTGCTAGCCTGGCTTTTTACAAAGGGTTATGTCTTAGATTCAGGGGTTCAGAGACAGCAGCTGTGGGCAGTAAGAGCCTGGAAGAGGTAGACTTGAGGCTGTGGTTGCACTGGGTCCAGAGACATGGGATGTCAGAGCATATAGGGAATATTCAAAACCATGTGGATACTTCCTGTTCTTGTTTGTTTGTTTGTTTGTTTTTGAGAGAGAGTGAGTGCGTGCGTGGGGGTGAGAGGTGAGAGGGTGGGGTGCAGTGGGGGGAGGGCAGAGGAAGAGGGAGAGAGAGAGAATCTTTTTTTTTTTAAAGATTTTATTTATTTATTTGAGAGAGAGAGAATGAGAGATAGAAAGCACGAGAGGGAAGAGGGTCAGAGGGAGAAGCAGACTCCCCGCTGAGCAGGAAGCCCGATGTGGGACTCGATCCCAGGACTCCAGGATCATGACCTGAGCCGAAGGCAGTCGCTTAACCAACTGAGCCACCCAGGCACCCGAGAGAGAGAATCTTAAGGAGGCTCCACACCAGTGTGGAGCCCAATGTGGGGCTTGATCTCACAGCCCTGAGATTATGACCTGAGCCAAAATCAAAAGTTGGACACTTAACCTACTGAGACACCCAGGTGCCCCGATACTTCCTGTTCTAATGCAGAGATTTTCCTTTTACAATTATAAGAAACTCTTATAAAAGTATTGCTAAGCCCAGGACAGTTACTATTTAGAAAACTATAATACTGACTGGTTGCCCTATTTTTGAGCATTAGATATGTATCAGCACTATGCAAGAACCTTCTGAGATAGATGTTACGATTCCCATTTTTAGAAAAAGAGCCCCAGCAAGGTTAAGCAATTTGTCAGAGGCCACACTGTTGGTAGGAGTAGGGGTTATTACTAGTATCTTTCTGACACTGATAATATTGCATTTTAAAAATAGGAAACTCTGCTTGCTTTATTTATTTAAAAAAATATTTTTTATTATGCAAACTCTACACACAATGTGGGGCTTGAACTCACAGCTGTGAAATCAAGAGTCACATGATCTACCAACTGAGCTAGCTAGGTGCCCCTTGAACTGCTTGCTTTATATTTTCAGGATACACTTTATATTTTTATTGGGTTATATTTTATGTAAGGGAGCATCAATATGTGAATAGTAAATATAGAAATTATTTGGCTAATTCATAATTATCATTTACTTTGCAACATAATGCTCGTTTACTAATATTTAACTGCTTGTCCCCATCTGCTGCTGTATTAGTTCCTAAACGAAGCCAAGAAATTAATTACAGACCCTAAGCCTTATTCTGTGTAATTTTTTAAAGGAAATTTAGTTTTTAGTATAGGAGATCATTCCAGAAAATCACAGTGTTGTGAAGAAGGTGAGAAAAATCACTATGTCCGTGATTTTATTAATAAGGGTAAAATTTTTAAGTCATAAGGTCGTGATAGTTTGGATTTAGAGAGAAGGATTTCTGAAGGTTTTGCTTGAAAGGACAAGAGTTGGACAAAGCACTGATGAGGTGTTGGGTAAGGACTGTTGTGTCAAGAGCAAGGGAGTAGGTAGAGGGTCTTGGTAAAACAAGGGGACAGTTTTCAATGCCTTTGGGCATTTCCGGTACCATGTTGTAACTGGCTCGTGTCAGCTCCTGAGACCCGATAATGCAACTCTCTTCTCCTCCCTGTATTCACTGACATCATGGAGGTAACCTGAAGCTGGTCACGGTGGGAGTATTCTCAGTATGGAAATTGGCAAATGCTATAAACCAGGACTTTCCCCCCTAGGGTGCCAACTGTTGTTAAACATTTATCAGCTTGCCGCTGGTTTCTTTCTTCTCAGTATCTGGTCTCACTGTTACTGCTTTAGTGACATGACAAATTGAGAAAGCAAATGTGCCTGAGTATAATATTTTTGGCGAACTACTGAGTATATTGAAAGTGTCACTGCTTTAGGAAATAATCCATTTGGAGTCTGATCTATCTCCTGAAGGACTGAATCTGTCACTCTTTGCATTAAAAGTTACTGTTAAGAACTTAAAAAGTAAAGCCTGTAGGTCATGGTTAAGGATAAGTGGTTTTGTCTCCTAGAGAACTTTTCTACATTAAAATACTTCTCTAAATGCTATTATATTGCCTGATGCGCCTTTATTTCAATGTCATTAGTGTAAAAAAGAAAGATATTACAAATTAGAGCTTTCAAAATGGATAAATTAAAGTTAATTGTTCACATTACAGAAGTATTCTTTCTCTTGTGAAAGACTTCCTTGGCATTTCCTCCTTTCATGCATGTCAAATATATTATTAATTCCTCAAAATTTGATTTACCACCTTTGTGTTGCATTTACTGCACAATGTAACATGTCCATATTTCAATAATTGCATAAGATATAGTTTATTAGAGAATTATTACTATTCAGTGTTTGGGGTCCTTGAGTTGCTCTAAGTGACCATTTGAATAAAGTTATTCAGTAACAGAAGTCGGAACACTTGTTTCTGAGGCACCAGATAACTAACAGGTGAGGAACAGAGTTCAGGCAGCAGGTCTGAGAAGCAGCAGGAAGGCTGTGAAGGTGTTCTAAGTGAGGGGCTGCACAATGAGGTCTCTTCAGAACAGCTTTCAAAGAATTGTGAGTCTAGGTGGAACTGAGCCAGAGTGTGTTTGAGGAGATTGCTTCTTTCCACAAGAGTCAAGGATAGTTAATTCTAAAGAGAAATGTCACCTTCTCACAGGTGAGATATTTTAAAGAAATTTACAGATTACTTAGACTTTAAATCCTGATGTATGTACAATGACCAGGACTTGTTTTCTAGTTTCATAAATTAGATTGCTACATGTTTAGTAGAAACATTCAAGTATTTCTTGAATAACAACATTGAAAATATTTTAAAACTAAATGTCATTTGTTTTATATTTAAATATCTGAATTTAATTAAAACGGATATTTTAGAATAAGATAGTCTGTTTTTGCAGGATTAAATGTTTATTTTCTTTTCATTGTAACAAGTTAACCTCATGTGAAAACAAATGCGATTCTGAAAACATTCTTTCTTGACTACAGCTTTGACCTTGTTCTGCCCCAGTGCTGGTTTCCTATGGCTTTCCTTATAAAGTGCAGGTTACCATATAAAGTGCAGATTCATAGTTTAAAGTCCCTTGAATATAGCTCTTCTTAAATTTTAATGTGCATAAGTTTCCTGAGGATTTCTGGGAATCATCCTCAGAAGTTTTGATTCAGCAGGTCTGGCGTAAAAGCCCTGGGAGATAGCTGTTGGTCTTTGATAAACACTTTGAGAAACATTCATAACAATTCCATCTAATTGTTTTACTGTTGTTTTCTTTTTCTAGATATCTTTCCTTCTTCCTTTTAATAGCTCCCTTTTTTGAGCTATTACCTATTATTCTTTTAAAAATTGTCTTAAATGTTTGGTTATGGAGTCTTTAGACAGGTCTAAGCACTGTGCTTTGAACATAAGAGGCACTCACTCATTCAGTTCTGAACTGTATTCTCCTGCTGCCAGGGCATCTAGCTCAGACACCAGCACATTTGGCCCTGGAATTTGAAGAGCCTGAGGATATTTTCTTTCCAGCTTTATTTTGATATAATTGACATATAACACTGTGTAAGCTTAAGGTGTACGATGTAATAATGTGATATATGTGTATCTGAGGATTTTCATAGACTGTCAGAGGTTGATATTCTAATAACATCTAATTTTGTTGTTATATAACTGACTTACATTCCAGGCATAAATGTAGAGAGAAAAAAACCATCCAAGTGAAATCTCAGCAAGTGCATATCCACCCATCCCTTAGAGCTGGGGTCTTCCTTGATTTCTGATAAGCCCAGGAAGTCCCTTTGACCCCTTGGAATGTCACATGGTTATCAAGCACACAATTTTAATTCTGGAAAATATAACTATCAAAAATACATTAGAATATATTTGTTGGGGTATTGGACAATGAGGATGTTGGGTTTTCTAAAATAGAATAGACGGGGGGTGCCTGGGTGGCTCAGTTGGTTAAGCGTCCAACTCTTGATCTCAGCTCATGTCTTGATCTCAGGGTTGTGAACTCAAGCCCTACACTGGGCTCCACACAGGGCGTGAAGCCTATTTATAATTAATTAATTAATTAATTAAAATAAAATAGAGACAAGTAGACCTTAAAAACAAATTATTGCCAACTCAAAAGTCATCTTAACCTCACAAACAACAATAGAATTCTACTGAAATACATATTTCTTCATTTCCTTACAAGAGAAACATAATACCTTTAATTTAGTCATTTCCTTCCTAAATGGAAATAAATGTGGCATTAAAGGGCAGCCACCTACCTGTGAAGAAATAAAATTTAAGACAGGTTTGCTTAGAATAGTTCTTTGACTTTTCTCAAAATTTTGAGAGTTGAGCAAAAATTGCTGTGGACTTTGTAAATGGAAGATATATAACTGAGCAACTAACTAGAAATTCTATTAATCAATGGGTAGCCAATATTTAAGCTAAGAAAAAAGGACAACAAAAGGAAAATGGTAAAAAATAACAGTTTTAGAGTGTTGTCAGCAAAAAGAAGAAGTGGGGGTAAGAAAAATGTATATAACTAGTAATTGAAAGTAGGATCCCAATAACCAAACATAAAATGAAGACAAGTTAAATTTCTTGAGTTATAAAAATATTAAAAGAGCAGTGACCTGAAAAATACAACAAAACCAGATTTAAAATATGTTGGATGAAAGTGCACAAACTACTCTTTTTCCCTCCTCAAAAATAAGGTTTATAAGAATCCTGAGAGTCATTTGACCTCTCCATGAAATAGATTATAAATGTAGGAACATTTGGACAAAGTCTTACCTTAATACATGTATATAGTCTACATTTCTATCCATTTAACAAGAATATTATCCTATTTAAGACCTTTGAGAGTTCCTTTATTACATTGTGCCCCATATTCACGGAATAATAACCCAAAGCATCCCCCAGAAAAACAAATCCCTTTAAAAAAAGAAGGCATTGAGGTTTTTATTGGCCTCAAGTTTCCAAGCCAAAAATTGTATTTATCTGACCTTTTGCTCCATCTAATGTCTTCCAGAATTATGTCTGCTTAAAGAGGCTGAATGGAAGGGTGATAACAAGTTTCTTCATTTTTGGACTTCTTTTTCCTTCTATAAGCCTTTGTTCTCCCAGTTTTTAAAAATGGGTTGTCTGGAAATAATTGATATTGAAGAAGATAAGCTGTATAGTTGTTAATATCTGTTTAAATCTGAGAGGGGGAGGTGTGATTTTTATTGTAAGAAAATGAATAGACTTATTTTACATCATGCCTATGACTAATAATAATTATTACTTACTCCTCCTTCCTACTCTCATTGTTTCCACTTGGGCTTCTAACAGTGGAAATTGTAGATCACAGATGTCCCCTGTATTTGCATTTGTTGGATAAGTTGCAGTAGTCTGGAAATCATTTTCTTTGCCTTCTCCTCTGTGGGTCATGCTTAATTTTCCCCTACTGCCATAGCCTGCACCCTCCTTTCTGTGAAACATTCACCTCAGTGGTCACTTGGCCAGCAGGGTAGGATGCATTATAGCATCTGTTGAATGATACGGCCTACAAATTTAAGAGATTGGTTGTTCTGTTGTCTGAACAGCATAGAATGGACCATCATTGAACTACTTTACTGGTTTACAAGATAGTTTTGTAGTAACCAAAGGTATTTATTTTGCAAAATGAGGTAAATTCACATTAAGTACTTTTAAAGTGATTGTGTTAGTTTAATATGAACAATATCCTCCAAGCCTGATGGGATTCCTTCTCATTATTTTCCCAAAGTGTATTTGTTTGGTCAATTTTTATCTTCATGTTTTGCATTTGTTCATCTGTTCGTTAAATAGATTTTAAATACCTACAAGTGTGCGACACAACAGAGAAGTTGCCAGTGTGTGTCCTGTACGCCATGTTCCTTCAACTGTCTTCCTGTTACTATTACTTTGGCTAATATTTAAAGAAGCTTTTTTTTTTTTAAACCTCTACATACATAACAAAGTCTATATGGATGGAATTGCCTCTCTCACTGGACTTCAGTTTTTATAGTTCCATTATATAGGAATTTGGGGTCATGCAATACTTTGTAAGTATTAGGGCTTAGAAACTACTATACCTCTGTAAGGCATATGAAAAGCAATTTGAGTCTCTATCCTTTGGAGGGTCTCAAATCTAAGGCATGTCAACTGTGATTTCCTTTTTTTTTTTTTTGATATTTTATTTATTTATTTGACAGAGGGAGAGACAAAAGAGAGGGAATACAAGCGAGGGGAGTGTGAGAGGGGAAGCAGGCTTCCCGCTGAGCAGGGAGCCTGATGTGGGGCTCGATCCCAGGACCCTGGGATCATGACCTGAGCCAAAGGCAGACGCTTAAGGACTGAGCCACCCAGGCGCCCCAAGTGATTTCCATTTTGAATATCCATTTACTCTTGTTCTTCTTATTCCTCATCAAAACCCTTTTTCTTGACATGTACATGATATATCTGACTCTTCATCAGTGTCTTAATGTTTCATTTTTCTTATTTTCTGTGTACATGTCTACCAGTGTTCATATTAGGCTTGTATAGGCTTTTGCTTGACCAAGTATAAGTGCAGGATTCAGAATAAACATCAACATACTTAAATATAATGCAGGTCTATTTTGATTTGCAAGGTAGGTGTAATCTTGAGATGTTGCCTAAATTGTTTATTGTCTAAAGTATTGCTAGCCTTGGGACACCTGGGTGACTCAGTCGGTTGAGCATCTGCCTTCAGCTTGGGTCATGATCTCAGGGTCCTGGGATCGAGACCCATGTCGGGCTCTCTGCTCAGCATGGAGCCTGCTTCTCCCTCTCCCTCTGCCGCTCTCCCTGCTTGTGCTCTCTCTCTCTTTCTCTGTCAAATAAATGAATAAATAAAATCTTTAAAAAAATAAAGTATTGCTAGCCTTTTAAGTAAATCTTTTAATTATTTTGTGTCTATGTTACTGAGATTGTTAAAGTTGAGTGTTCAGAAAAGTACATATGTAAGGAGCACTTATTCAAAGCTTATCGAGTGCCTTTTTTCTCATATGAAAACCTTACTGAAAGGTGTACGAAGATATATATGAGACACAGTTCCTACATTAAAAGGGTGGTACTGAGTGTCCAATAGGTGAGAATAGCCATGCCCATAAATAATTCCTGGATAGTATAATAGCAGAGGGTAAAACTATGGGAGTGATAATGAAGGGATTATCACACTGAGGAAAGTATATGTACTTCAACCGCCAAATGAGCGAGAATAATGAAGGTGAACGTTCAGAGGTTGGTCCTGGAGGATACTCTGCAGGGGAAAAGTAATACTGTGTGTCAACTATACTTCAATTTAAAAGAAGAATAAAAAAATGCATCAAAGTGATCACTAAATGATTATACTTTAATTAAATCATGACATGTTATATTTATTTTTTAAAATTTTTTTAAAGATGTTATTTATTTATTTGACACAGAGAGAGTGAGAGCGCAAGCAGGGAGAGTAGCAGAGGGAGAGGGAGAAGCAGACTCTCTCATGAGCAGGGAGTCCAACACGGGGCTCAGTCCCAGGACCCTGGGATCATGACCTGAGCTGAAGGCAGACACTTAATGACTAAGCCACCCAGGTGCCCCCATTATATTAATTTAATATAAATATATAACTTATAAAATTTGCCATGTGTTAAAAAAATTCTTGTCTGCTAATTCCATCCTCTTTGTAAGTTTTGTGTCTGTTCCTGCTGAATGACTTTTATCCTGTTACGGCTCCTACAGTAACTGAATACTGGCCATTGTGAATTTTATGTTGTGCTGGATTTTGTTTTAATAATTTTGGGCTTTGTTCTGATATGCAGTAAATTAATAGGCATCAGTTTGATCTCTTTGAGGCTTGCTTTTAAAATTTATTGGGATGGTCCAGAGCAGCCTTTAGTCAAGGGCAAATTTGACTTCTTTATTGACTCTACTTGAAGTCTCAGGTATTAATAAGTATTTCCACTCTGGTTTATTGGAACACCAACTATTCCAAGCCTGTTGTGAGCTGACATTGTTCCTCCTACTCCTTTTGGTGGTTCTTTCCCCCAGTCTTGGTAGTGTCCTTACGTGCATTCACTAGTCTCTGGAACTTTATTTCTATGCAGCTCCCTTTTCTTCAATACTTGAAGAATGTTGCTACACTAAATTCTACCTGCCTTGGCTTCCTTGAACTCTGAATTCTGTCCCTTCATCGTAGTGAGGCTGTTGACATTTGTATGGAGTCTGCCTTCCTGAGCTGCGACATTGATGCTTTCTCTAGGCCTTGAGCTGGAACTATTGAAGTACTCACCTTGTTGGTTTCCCTTCTCTCGGGAATTACTATCTTGCATTGCCTGTTGTTCAATGTAGGAACACTGTTCTTTTATATACTGGGTCCTATTTTCTAATTTTTTAATGTGGGAGGGTACATCTAATGCCTGATACTTTATTATGGCTGGGAGTGGAGGTAAGACTCAGTTAACCTTTTACTCTGATTGTTAATGATCAGCATTGAAATCACATTGGTTTTCACTGCTCATGAAAACATTTCCAGGGTTTTGGGCATTGGTTTATGGCTCTGAGATGATGAAAACAACCTTACAATTATACCTCCTAGATAAGGAGTTTACCTCAAACTGTTTCTTTCACATCTCTCTCTCTTTTTTGTAATATGTCTCCCACTTATAGAAGCTACCAAAGAAATATGGAATACCGGATGAGCAAGGCATTTTTTTTTTTCAAGTTAAAACCACCAGATTTGCTAAAATCCTGATGGTGCCTCTTAGCTACTATAGGGATGTGAAATTCAGACATTTTTACATAATAGAGGGAAGTTACCTGGCTGCAAGTTAGATGAATTTACAAGACTTGGGTTTGTAGTTGTCACATTTAGAGCTTAATCTTAAAATCCATCTGCATTAGACTCTGTAGATAGTTACCACTGATATGACCATGTCACCATTATCAGTGGTTACCATTAATATGACCGCTTCTCAAGAAGAGTCTTAGGAAGAATTTTGTCAGGACTGTTTATTGGTGCTTGCCTTTACTTGCTTCTTTGGTTCTTGGCTGTTGCAAAAAAAAAAAAAATCTTCATGTTGGTCTTAAAAGGAGTAATGTCAGGGATAATAAGGAAAGTGAAATTAGTTCATGAGGCCATCTTCTCATTGTGAGGATTATTCATGTACCCAAAATAGGTGGCTTTGCTTCAATTATTCTAACTGGTGGAAGTTAAATGTTAGATGATGCCAAGTCTGAGAACCTCACAAGGATAGTTATTTAAAGGTGTGAACACATTATAGAAGTGTGGATTCAGATCTATAATTTTAAGTTAAAATTTAATGACCCTCATTAAATATCTCTAACTAAATAACCAACAAAGCCATGGATAACCGTTTAGACTTCATAAGAGCCATCTTGTGTAGGCTATTGATAACTTGTATATTTCCATAGAATTGAGGGAGACTAGTGGAACTGTGCCTAGCTAATGATGATTGATAAGCGTCCTTTCCCTGCTAACTTGCCTTTGGCTGGATGATAAGGTATTTGTGAAGTTGTGGTAAGTATGTGTGCGAATATGCTCAATGCTATGTGGTTTGGTGAAGTATCCATTTACATTTACATTTCAGTTGGTGGCAGTGGTGGGATCACCATGCTGTGACATTTATCAGAAGTGAGACAAGAGGAATAGGGAGCAGCTATTGGTTACTCTGATGGCAGCATGGAGGTAGACCCGGTGGAGTTTGTGGTTCCTGTTGATCAGGCGGCTGCATTTGGACTGAGGCTTCATTTCTTCTCGTTATGCCTCTAGCTTTATCATGAGCTTCATAAGATTTGTAATCTATAGGACGTGTATGTGTGTGTGTGTGTGTGTGTGTGTGTGTGTGTCTACTATACTGTCCTTAGGTTAATTTTTTCCAGCAGGTTTTGTGTGTATGCATGTTAGGGAAAAGGATGTGTATTGTCCATCAAGGCTTCTAATTTGACTGGACTTAGATATTTTTCAAAAGCATTACTCATAGTTTAAATGTTTTTAATTTCATAATAACAGGCTGAGAAAAATCAGCGTTTCATAGTAAATAATGGAACACTTCTATTTGACTTTATTTTCAAGAGATTATCAATAATAATTTCAGGTGTATTAATAACAATAACTTTCCTTAGTATTTGTATAGAATTTTTAGGGTTTCTGTAAGATAAGAAGTAGTTAAGTAAATTAAATTTGTTTCCTTTGGCTCCAACCTACCATATCTGTTTTGATTTTTACTCTGTATGCTGTCTCATCTCTCCTAGGCCCCTGAGTTTTCATGTACTCTTAATACCTGGAGAGCCTTTCCAAGAGCATCTAATAAGTTCATTTACACTCAGATACAAGTAACTGATACAGTTTGAAGTGTTAATATCCCACAGCCCTTTGCATTTTAACAAAAAAGTGAGAAACCTTACTTATAGAAATTAATCTCTATTAGTGGAGTTTTCTGTTGGGAAAGGGATGGTTTTTATTTGTGTATTTTGAATCTGTAGCGTCTTTTTCAAGCTCTTAAAACCAGACCACTGAGGTGGTTATAGCTCTGCTTCTACCCAAAGTTAGTACCTTAACGTAATTCCATTGTCAGTAAGTTCAGAGTTCTTTATAAATTACTTCTAATCTTTAAAACACTCTATTTGTAGTGAACAGACAGCATTTCAATCTGTTGACAGCTGATGGAACAAATACAACGTTGTAGAGAAATAAAATAATGTCCTTGAAAATACTGTGAAAAGTGTTCATGCATTATACGAGCAAATTTTTATTGGTAAATTACTTAAGACCTGACAATTTAAGCAGTCTCACTAAATTTTTGATGAAGGTACTAATTTATAATGGATAAGAAAAGTAGGAGAAGTTAATACTGAGATGTTTTAAGAATGAGCTGGGTTAAGAACTGTGGTATTTCTTAACTTGAGGACCTAAGTTAGACTGTCATTTTTATTTTTTAGGGTTCTGGTGTTTGGTCATGGAAGGGTCATATAATAGACTGCCAGATGGCTAATGGCAAGTTGAAGATGTCCAACATATATATATATATATATATATATATATATATATATATATGCTCACATCTGAATGAGCTTCTCATTGATCTTATCACTTTTAGAGAGAAAAAGGAAAGCAGCTCTTCACTGATAACACGGGTAATTGAAAGAAGTGCTGCCAAGGGAAACAGCTACTACTTGTTACTGGTTCTGCTGGAACCCCTAACATACTTCCTCAAACAGATGAGTTTCCTGAAGGAGCGAAATTCTTAAATGATAATCTAACCAAAACATTAAGTGACTCTTGTGGTTAAAACAGAATCCAGATAGAGGAAGCACTAAGGTCAAGATTTGTAAGCTACAACTAAATTATGAAAACTATTCTACTTCCTAGTATTCAGGCATTTAAGAGCTCTGTAAAAAAATTCAGTATTATGTGACTTCCTCAATTACGTAATTTGTTTAGGTATACTGGGTAGGAGCTGGAAATATACCTATCTCAGACTTTTCTGTTTTTATATTAAAGAGAATATTCTTATCTGTTATGATTTTTTATAAGGGAAAAGCATAAAAGTTACTAAAAACCAAATCACGTTATTTTTTTAATTATAGGGAAACCTCAAGAATTTACTCATTTCATGAAATCAATAGCTGTGCCATTCATACAATGTTATTAATATGGGAATGATAGAAATACTTCATATTTTTAAAACTTTATTTAAATGAATATATTTTATATTTTCAACAAAATATTGCTAACCATACCAGTATTGGAAGCACATTACCTCACAATACTTTTCCCTATGTGAATGTGTGAATAGAAATGTTAGATATGGGCTCTCCATCCAGGGACAAAGATAATAGTTTACTAAAGGTGAGAAAGGGAGAGTGGGACTGCTGGTACAGGAATAAGGAGGGATGGCAGTTAAGTACTATGAAAATAATCTCAACATCCTTAGTCATTAGAGAAGTGTGAATTAAAACCATAACCAGAGAATTAATATACCTATTAGAGTGACTAAAGTTAAAAAGATTGGCTGTACAAAGTGTTAACTAGGATGTAGAGGAACTAGAATTCTCATACGCTGTTGATGTCTAATGTAAAATGGCACACCACTTTGGAAGACAGTTGGGAAATTTCTTAAAAAATTGAACACACACCTACCATATAACTAGCCAATTTACTCTCAGGCATTTACCCAAGAGAAGTTGGTGCATTTGTCTTCCCAAAGACTTGTGCACAAATAATCAAAAACTGGAAACAGCGCATATGGTCATCAGTGGGTGAATAGATAAACAAATTGTGGAACATTCATACAATGGAATACAGCTTAGTTTTAAAAGGCATGAACAAGTGATATACTCAGTGACATGGATCATTTAAATTTCTAGAAAATGGAAACTAATCTGTAGTGGCAGAAAGCACATCGGTGTTTTTGGAGGGAGGGTGGAGAGTGGCAGGAGGAAGGGATTACACAGGGGCATGAGGAAACATCAGGGTTGTGACAGATATGTTCTTGATCATAGTGATGGTTTCACAGTGTACATGTATCAAAACATCACACTGTATGTTTTAAGTATGTGTGTTTTATTGTTGTGATAGTCAATTTTATGTGCTAAGGAATGCCTAGAGAACTGGTAAAACATTATTTTAGGGTGTGTCTATGAGCGTGTCTTCAGAAGAGATTAGCATTTGAATTGATAGACTGAGTAAAGAAAATCCCTCTCACTAGTGCTTGTGGGCATCATCCAACCTGTTGAGGGCCTGAAATTAAATGGATGAATGAATGAATGAATGAATGGCAGAGGAAGGGTGGATTTGCCTTCTCTGTTTCAGCTGAACCATCCGTCTTTTGCCCTTGGATATTGGTGCTTCTGGTTATCAAGCCTTCGGATTCAGATGGGGACTTAAACCATCAGCTACCTGCTACCCTCTCCTCCATGGTTTTTCAGGCTTAAATGGAATTACGTTACTGGTTTTCCTGGGTCTCCAGATTGTAGATGGCAGATTGAGGGACTCCTCAGCCTCCATAATCATGTGAAACAATCCCTTATAATAAATCTCTTTCTATATATGTGTATATACATGTAAATACATGTAAATATTTCTGTATTTCTATATCTATCCATCCATCCATCCATCCATCCACCCACCCTCCCTACTGGTACTTTTTCGCTGGAAAACCCTGAGTAATACAATTGTATGTGAATTACACCTCAGTAAGGCTGTTAAAAATACCATTTGTCCATCTACTGCTCTGAAGTTGTGGCTTAGTTATATGCAGAAACTGCTGCTTATTTTGGGGGTAGGGGAATGAGGATGTGCCATGCCATCCTGCTCATGCATGAATTTTGGTGCTCTGTTTCCCAAAGGTGTTAGATAATAAACTCAATGTGCTAATCACATACACATTCTCCTAGGGTTAAATTCTCTTTAAGGTATTGTAAACTCTACTAACTTCATATTTGCTGAGTCCTTAGTTCAGATAATGAGACTTGGTGGTTGCTTTTTCAGTTGTAATGATCCTGGTGACTGATGTTCCCTCTTGTTCTACTTAAAACATGATGGTAATTTTGATAATACATTTTGATCTCAAGGCAGGGAAATACTGCAAATCTCATATCTCGACCTCTTTGATAAATGTAGGACTTGGTGCCTACTTGGTTATCAAGTGGCAAAGTATTAAAATAGAAACCAGACTTTGAAATATTTTACATGTTGCATTATAAAAGCCTAATTTGTCATCTACATGGCTTTTCTTTCCCTATAGTGTGCTTATGGTTGGCAAAAGCATTCTCATGCTCTAAAGTTTTATTTCTGAAGAAATATAGTTTTGAATAATCATATTTCTAAAGAGGCAGATTTTCTGCTCAGGCATTAAAACTCAGTGTAAGTAAATGGTATTGCTGATTTATTGTATGGCCTTGGCCAGTATATAGCATATTTGGTCTTTGGTTTTTTTCTTCGTTGACATAAAAATAGTACTATAAGCTGACATTGTGAATCCCTAGGTAGAAGTTTCCCAAAGTCTTCTTTAATTCTTTCATTGCTGGATTGTGCATTCTTTATTCAGAAAGGTCTCTCTTTTCATGTGGTACTGTAATAGGGATGGCTTGGGTGATAATGATGGTGATATTTAACTAGAAAGATGATATTAAAATAATTAAAAATTTGATATGCCCTAAAATTTAATATACAAGAATCAAGAGTTTCATGTATTTTATTTTATTTTATTTTATTTTATTTTATTTTATTTTATTTATGTTTTAGAGCAGAGGGAGGGGTAGAGGGAGTGAGAATCTTAAGCAGGCTCCATGCCCAGCATGGAGCCCAATGTGGGGCTTGATCCTACAACCCTGAGATCATGACCTGAGCCTAAATCAACAATTGGACGCTTAACCAGTTGAACCACCAAGGTGCCCCAAGATTTTCATGCTTTTTGAAAAATTAAAAGCTGTGTTCTCTGCTCCCCATGCCAATCAAAACTATTTGTCTATTTGATACATTACCACCTACGTCTTGTACAGTTTGCACAGTACTTGCAAAGCTTGATGGGCGTATGGTTGAAGTAAAAGCCATAGTTCCTGTACTGGGGAGGCACGGGGTGGATTGACAATTTAGTGATAAGCTGTGCACTTGTGACTTTCAGTGCAGACGAGTGCAAGGAAAGGAGAGATCAAAGTCGGTTTGAGTATTGAAGAAGGTGTAGTGGAGGCCCAGATGTGATGTAAACTTAAGAAACAGAGGGCAAGCGGGGTGATGATCTACATGGAGAGTCAGATTTGAAGTTAGGTCTTGAGAGTGGGGTACACAGCACACAGTGAGCAGACCTCTACTTCCACTTTGGTGATGAGGCTGGTTTGGTTGGTACAGGGTAAGGCCTGGTTAGAGAGAACATTGAAAACTTGGTAGAGGAGTTTAGAATTTTGTGGTGAGAGACAGAGTGCCATTATAGATTTCTGAGCAGGGAAATACCGGTGTTAGGAAAACATTTTAAGAATCCTATCTGGAGGACTTACTGCAATGATCAAGTGATAGAGGTGTTGACAAGGTAGTGGGCAGCTGTCTTACCTAAAAAAAAATATATATATATAAAATTTAGGATTGCTTAGGTTCCTGGATATTATTTTTTTTCCCCAAATCCTTCAAAGTTTGGTTTCATCTTTCCAGTCTCTCTCTCTTTTTTTTTTTTGGTGTGTGTTATTCACTCAACCCTCTATTTCAGCATGGCATTTCTCAGGCTGTTCTTTCTGTCTGAAATTCCTTCAGTCATTCTCTTTTCCTGATGTACTTCTGTTCTCTTGTGAAAAAGGTTGCAGGCAGGTGCCACTTCTTCTATAAGCCTTATCCAACATCCTCCTTCCCTTAATTGTTTGTGCTTTCCCTTATGTTCCATAGACTTTGCATAGACTTCTCTAATAATACCCATCACTTTGTTCTGTAACTTGTTTTTTTGTCTTACCTAGCAATCAGTAAGCTTTTATTTATTTATATTTAAATTCAGTTAATTAACATATATTGGTTTCAGACGTAGAGGTCAGTGATTCATCAGTCTTATGTAATACCCAGTGCTCATTACATCACATGTCTTCCTTAATGTCCATCACCCAGTTAATCAGTAAGCTTCTTGAAGGCAGAGGCCATTATAGTTGTAGCCAAGCACCTAAGTGTAACTCCTGTAAAATGGTAGACAATTGTATAACTGATCCTTGAATGAATTAATGGGTCCTTCTCCATCTCCACTGAATTTGAGATCTTGTGAGATCCTACCCAGTATAAACTTTAGTGGGTGAAAATACATTAGAAGTGGGTATTCCGCAAAAATTTAATGACATGAAATTTAGTACAGGCAACTTAAATGGACCAGTAAATTTATTGGCTATTTTGAAGACAGTTATTTTACAATGTGAATTATCAAAAGAATTATTGGTTGTTTCTTTGCTGCTTCTGTAGAAGGCAAAGGAGTTTCTACAACTCTAATAGTAATACATCTACATTTTAAAATTATGGTTCTTTTCTCTTAGGGAGCTATAATTTGTATTTATCGTCATTAATAGCACCAATTTTATAGTTAACATAGTCAATAAAACATTATTCTTTTAACTTGTTTTATTCTCTTCATTCATAGAAGTATTTATTATATCATGGCTTTTGGTAAGAAATGACTGTTGATTCTAGGCATTTAATAATAATCCTTTTTTGGGGGTTGCCTGGATGGCTCAGTTGGTTAAGCATCTGCCTTCAGCTCAGATTATGATCCCAGGGTGCTGGGATCAAGCCCCATGTCTGGCTCCCTGCTCAGTGGGGAGTCTGCTTCTCTCTCTCCTTCTGCTGCTCCCCCTGCTTGTGCTTTCTGTCTCTCTCTCTCTGTCAAATAAATAAATAAAATCTTTAAAAAAATGGTCTTTTTTTTAAAGATTTTATTTATTTACTTGAGAGAGAGAATGAGATAGAGAGAGAGAGCATGAGAGGGGGGAGGATCAGAGGGAGAAGCGGACTCCCCGCCGAGCAGGGAGCCCGATGCGGGACCCGATCCCGAGACTCCAGGATCATGACCTGAGCCGAAGGCAGTTGCCCAACCAACTGAGCCACCCAGGCGCCCAAAAAATGGCCTTTTTGGAGAGAAGGACTTTAAAGCTTTAAAACATTCAAATTTTAACTATAAATAAAAATTGCCAGATAAGATGTAGTCTACTTATTTAGTTTGTATTAGATGCAGATATCTAGAGGACTAACATATTTATGCTCTCACACTCATATCTAGTTCCTGAAGATGTATTTCTTCAAATATATCATAGCTGAATGTAATATTTGCTATTATCTACAGATCACAAACTTGGCTGTTATTTTTCTCTTTGTAATTATATGCCATATTCACACCTTCAATTATAATTATTTATGGTTTTAGAAGTTTAGGCAAATTATCTTGCACTTTCAGTGAAGCCAGTTATCTGAGCTTTAAATAGATGAGAACTTAGGGAAGCATTCAGTGTACCCTATGCTCAACTCTATTTTTATTTACAGTACCTTTCTGCATCTTCAGTTTTCTTACTTCATTTAAAAATTTTTTAACTAGAGGAATGCTAATAGCCAGGAATGATGTCCAGAAGGTGCAGCTTTGAAAGAAATGTGTTCAGAATAAAAAGCATTGAATCCCTATTAAACTTTTGTTTTAATTTTCTTTAGGAAAGTTTTGGGTGTGGGGTTGCGTTTCTTCACTGTTGTGGTCACCATCCTTTTTCATATATTCCAGTTTTTCAGTAAACACATTGAAGCTTGGTTTCCAAAACTGCACCGAATACCTGTATGGTTTACACAGCACATTATTCTGAGGGACAGGCTGCCCCTCATGTTCTGGACACTAAACTGCATTTAATGTAGTCTTAGGTCACACTAGTTTCTGGTAGCGATATTTTATTATTGGTTTATATTGAACTTGCCATCCTTTATAATTGCCAACTCTTTTCTTTTTTGTACTTGCCTGGATTCTCTACTTGTGTTACTGATTTAAGAGCAGGACTTTATATTTATTATGATAACACATTTCTTTTGTTAAATTTCACTGATGACTTCAGCCTATTGAGAATTTTGGGTTATGATTCTTTTTTCCAGCTTGTGTAGTTTCTCTTCTGGGTAATAAGCTTACCATTTTATTTCGCCCAAATCATGGGGGAAAGTAGTGCTTGTCAGAACAGGGTCTGGGACCTTTTTAAGTAGCAAAGGACCTTGTTGCTCCTCATGCATTTTGTAACCTTCTTTGGTTTCTGGGTGCCTCATATTATTCCTTGAAGTCTTTTTAAGATAGCAAAGTGACTGTCAGCCTTAATGCTCTTAAATCACTTTGCTGCTGAGTATTCTCACTGTTGAAATTCAGTTCCCTCTGGGGGCAGTGACATTTTATATCTGATCACCTTCTATTTCAATTAGTGTGCTTGCTCATTTCTACAAGGGGAGTTTAGTCCTTGGTAATGAGTCCAGAAAATTCTAAACCACACCAGTAGAAAACACCACTGGAAGAAGGATGATTTTTTAATAAAAACATATTCTCATATTGTGGCATTTCAAGTAGCATGACTACAATTGAAAAAACTGGGGCAATACTTTGTTATGTAATTTTTTTTGAGATAGCTAAAAATATGTTCTCAGCAGAGTATTAATGAATTATAGTAATTTGATGCTAAGCAGTTTGGTTTTAATTAGGGATATTTAGCTTACTAATAAAATGTCACCACAATTTGACACAAGCTGTTAGAACAGCTTAAATTGATATTATCTTTTTTTAAACGGGTGGCTCAGCATGTTAAAATAACAATTTTTGAAGTGCATATATGGGAAATACTACTATGTAATAGCAACCTCCATCTTTGTCGTTCTAGTTGGGTAGACTCTAGGTTTTTACACTCTTTGAATAGGTGAGTTGCTGAATAAGTGTTATCTCTTAGCCAGGGAGGAGTTACCATAAATGTATTATTTGCATGAATGCACTGGGTAATGAACTGCTTAAAGGCATGGAAGCTATGTATAGCTGTACTTAAGAAAATTTGACACATATTCATTTATAAAACATGGTGCATCTGATCATTTCAAAAAGAAAATCATGTTCTAAAATAAGATCCTAATTTTCATAGTTACAGAGAACAATTATGAAAGAACTAATTTTTTCAGTATATACTGAATGCATTTTTTATTTCAGTCGATGTGGCAGATATAGAGGAAACAGAGATGAATATGAGATAATCTTGGACCTATAGGAACACATAGACCAGAAGGGGAGTCAGAGACTTAAATAGCAAATGTGGCCAATAAAATGAGAAAGCTACTATCATAGCCACAATCATAACAGTAATCATAACTATATCTAATAGGAGATTTTAGAGGAGAGATACCTGAGGTGAGGGACATGGGTAGCACCAAATGAAAACTTTTTGTTGAGGAGATGCTTAAGCTGAATCTGAATGAATAGAAGCTAGCCAGGTGAAAGGGTGTGTGTGTGTGTATGTATTTTGTGCAGGCATGCATGTAAATGTGTGTGGAGGTGTCTGTGTGTTTGGAAGAACAAAGGAAAGGGGTGGGAAGTGAGTTGGAATAAAAGCTTGGAGGTGAGAAACATAATGAATTTGCTGGAGTGTATAGTGATTGTGTGTGTGAGAGATTGGGGTGGGGTACATGAGGAGCTTGTGGACAAAAGAGAACTTTCGAAGGTGTTGGAGCAAGGGGATGGTATAGTTAGCTTTACATGTTGAATGGATTGCTGTGATGATAATGGGGAAAGTAGACTGAATGGAGCAAGACTCAGGGCACAATTGTGGAGTAAACTGCCCAGGTGAGAGATGATGAGGGCTTCCCTTACTTGGCATTGGTGGTTGGGATTTGAGGGGAGGCAAGAAATTTTTTTTTTTTTAGAATATGTTTTTTTTAAATTTTTTATTGTTATGTTAATCACCATATATTACATCATTTGTTTTGGTGTACTGTTCCATGATTCATTGTTTGTTCATAACACCCAGTGCTCCATGCAGAATGTGCCCTCTTTAATACCCATCACCAGGCTAACCCATCCCCCAACCCTCCTCCCCTCTAGAAACCTCAGTTTGTTTTTCAGAGTCCTTCGTCTCTCCTGGTTCATCTCCCCCTCTGACTTACTCCCCTTCATTCTTCCTCTCCTGCTATCTTCTTCTTTTTCTTTTTTTCTTAAAATATGTTGCGTTATTTGTTTCAGAAGTACAGATCTGTGATTCAACAGTCTTACACAATTCACAGCGCTCACTGTAGCACATACCCTCCCCAATGTCTATCACCCAGCCACCCCATCCCTCCCACCCCCAACCACTCCAGCAACCCTCAGTTTGTTCCTGAGATTAAGAATTCCCCATATCAGTGAGGTCATATGATACATGTCTTTCTCTGATTGACTTATTTCACTCAGCATAACACCCTCCAGTTCCATCCACGTCGTTGCAAATGGCAAGAAATTTTTAGAAAGTAAAGTCAGATAGATATACCTATATGACATATCTTTTGTTAGGTTCACTTCTAGGCATCGTAGTTTCTGTTAATATTATAAATTATATATTTCTAAAATTATGTTTTCTAATTAATTCTCATGATAGAATATTATGTGGAAGTATATCTAGTGCACTGTGCCTCTGTGTGTTAGCATGAATGAGTCTTATAAGTGCAATGTTGAATGAATAAGCAAGTCCCAGGGAAAGGACTGCATTTTTTTTTAAAGATTTTATTTATTTATTAGAGAGAGAGAGAGAATGAGAGACAGAGAGCACGAGAGGGAAGAGGGTCAGAGGGAGAAGCAGACCCCCCGCTGAGCAGGGAGCCCGACGTGGGACTCGATCCCAGGACTCCAGGATCACGACCTGATCCGAAGGCAGGCGCCCAACCAACTGAGCCACCCAGGCGCCCCAGGACTTCATTTTTTTAAGCTCAAAAACAAGCCAAACTAAACAATGTTTAGAAGTACATGCATATGAAATAAACCAATATAGGAAAGGAAAACCTAAAAACAAAATAAAGGATAATGGTTATTTTTCATGGAAGGGGAGATGAGGAAAAGGATATGGAATGGGGAAGTGCATAGAAGGGTAGAATGGTAGAATGCAATCTCAATAACAATGTATTAACTATTTGACCATCCAGATGTGTCATCATACTGAAAACTGATTTGAAAATATGCTCTACTATTTGATAAGCCCTCTTAGTAATTTCATTATGTTAGAAGAACCCATCCGAAATAGCTGCATCTTGGGGCGCCTGGTAGATGAATCTTGTTTATCCATTCTGTCATTCTGTCTTTTGATTGGAGTGGTTAGTCCATTTACATTCAAAGTAATTATTGATATATATTTGTTGTCGTTGTATTACTTGTTTTGTCGTTGTTTCTGAAGATTTTCTCTGATACTTTCTTGTCTTTGTCTCTTTCATGGTTTGCTAGTTTTCCTTAGTGATATATTTGGATTTGTCTTTATTCTTTGCATATTTATTAGTAATGTTTGATTTTTGGTTACCATTATTTGTATATAACCTCTTCTGTATATTAAGTTGGTGGTTGTTTAAGTTTGAACCCATTCTTTTCTTTTCTCCTCCCCACATTTTAGGTATATGATATCATATTTCACATCCTTTTATTTTGTGTGTTCCTAGACTGATTTTTTTACAGAAATATTCATTTTTACTGCTTTTGTGTTTCTTACCTTCATAGTGTCATTTTTGGTCTTCCCTTTCCACTCAAAGAGTCCCCTTTAATATTTCTTGCAGGGCTGGTTTAGTGGTCATGAACTCATTTAGTTTTTGTTTGTCTCTCCTTCTATTCTGAATGATAGCCTTGCTGGATAGAGTATTCTTGGATGCAGATTTTTCCCATTCAGCACTTTGCATATATCATGGCACTCCCTTCTGGCTTGGGAAATTTCTGCTGAAAAACCTGCTGATAGCCTTGTGGTGTTTCCTTTGTATGTACCTGTCTTCCTTTTTCTTGCTGCTCTTAATATATTTGATATCATTATATTTTGCCATTTTAATTACAATATGTCCTGGTGTGGATCTGCTTTTGTTGATTTTGTTTGGGGTTCTCTGTGATTCCTGTATCTGGATATCTGTTTCTTTCCCTAGATTATGGAAGTTTTCATCTATTATTTCTTGAGATAAATTTTCTGCTCCTTTATCTCTCTTTTCTTCTTCTGGGACTCCTATAATATGAATTTGTTTTTACATTTGATGGAGTCACTGAGTTGCCTAAGTCTATTCTCATTTAGCATAATTCTTGTTTCTCTCTTTTATTCAGCTTGATTACTTTTCATTACTGTCTTCTAGGTCATTAATTCATTCCTCTGCTTCTTCCAGCCTGCTGTTCTTTCAATCAAGTGTGTTTCTCATTTCGTTTTTTGAGTCCTTTATCTCTGCTATGTTATTCCTTATCTCTGTTAATGGTCTCACTGATGTCCTCCATTCTTTTCTCGAGTCCAGGGAGTATCCTTATGATCATTGCTTTAAATTCTCCATCAGGCATGTTACTTGTATCTGTTTTGCTTAGATGTCCAGCTATAACCTTGTCCTGTTCTTTCATTTAGGACAAATTTCTTGGTCTTCTAATTTTATCTAAGTCTCTGTGTCTGTTTCTCTGTGTTGGAAAAGTCAGCTATGTCTCTTGTTCTTGAGGGTAATGGCTTTCTGAAGAAGCAGTCCTGTAGTGCCCTGCAGTATAGTGTCCCTTGTTCCCCAGGCCTGGTGCTTCTGGGAGTGTCTACCAAGTGTGCTGTATGCACTCTGCTCTTGTGTCCTGGTCACTTTATCCTTCAGGCCAGTTGTCTGTGGCTCTCTTTGCTTGTTGTGGGCAGTGTTTGTCCTTAGCCTGAATGTGGTGAGTTTTAATAGGTGTGTACTGGTCTGCTTGGGAAATAAGAAGTATCACCACTGATGCCAGAACTGAGGTCCTGCAAAACTTGTGGGTTGGGATGTAGTGTGGGCAGGGGTTTGATTGGTCTTCTGGGGAAGGGGCCCGCCTCCCTGGGACTGAGGTAAGTGTGACTGGAAGGGGCAGTTCTTCTGGAATGAGGGGATGAAGCTTGGTGTAAGCAAGTTAGGTAGCTATTGTTGGTGCTGTGTTGGTTTCCACAGGTCACTCTGTGGTTATGCTGAGGGGTAGGGCAAGTAAATGGTGCCTGCCAGTTTCTTTGTTTCCAGAGGGGTCTCTCTGTGAATGCTGCTTCTCTGGGACATGCTCTAAGAAGAGTAAATAACCTTCCCACTGTGTGCTTCAGGTGATCTTCAGATCACTGTTTCCACACTTGTATGTCTACAGGCTGTTTGCCCTGCCTTTTCTCCAAGAGCAGCCTCACTGTCCTCTGAGCTCTCCCAGAGCCAAGCACGCTGACCTTTAAAAGTCCAGGCTTTAAGCCCCACTGGTTGCAAGAACTCACGAAATTCAGGCCCTCTTGCTTTCTAAGCCAATTGCTATGGGGATTTGTTTTCCCCATGCACTCCCTTTGTGCTAGTCTGTCTCTTGCCCTTCTCTGTGACTGCAGTGCCCTCCCCACCACCACAGCCACAATCTAGTTCTCTCCCAAACTGGGTTTCCACATTTCCTACCTACTTCAGTGTGGTCTCTTCTCTACCTTTAGTTGTAGAGTTTGTTCTGCCAGTCTTCAGATTGATTTTTGGAGTATGTAGGATGATTTGATAGTTATCTAGTTGTGTTCATGGAACAAGGTGAGCCTAAGGTCCTCCTACTCTGCTGCCATCTTCCCCTCCCAATAGCCTACATTCTTTATATGCTTAGTATGGAATGGACACTGTGCAAATGCTTTATGTGCAACATCTCATTTAACATTTATCCACAAAGAGGGGTGCATTCTGTTTCTTATACTCCTCCATAAATGCTTTATGTTTTCATTCATTCCATAAATATTTTTTTTAATTGGGTATTTTGTTATTATTTGCCCAGCTGGTTTACCCCCAATTCTCATTTGGCTTTTTACTTTGGTACTTTTGTTATCATTTTTTAAAAGATTTTATTTATTTATTTGAGAGAGAGCGGAAGAGAGAAAGAGAGAGAAAGCACAAGTGGTGAGGAGGGGCAAAAGGAGATGGAGAAGTAGACTCCCTGCTGAGCAGGGAGCCTGATGTAGGGCTCCATCCCAGGACCCTGAGATCACAACCTGAGCTCAAGGCAGACACTTAACTGACTGAGCCACCCAGGTGTCCCTGTTTGTAGAAAACTTTAAATGTTCTCTTGTCTCTTGTTGGTTTTTGCCCAGTTCTATCTATCCTCCTAAATCTACTCAGACTCAGCTCTTTCCAGAAATCCCTTACAGACCACCCCAGCCTAAAGACTCTTCCCTTTGCTAAATCCTCATAGCACAAGGTACTCCATTTATTTGTCAATTACTTATGACCATGTTTTCTATCTTGAAATCTTATTTAAATCTTTTGCTTAATTTTCACAACTTTGTCTTCTTTTTCTAACTTGGGTAAGTTCTTCAAGATTATGAATGATAGCTTAACACTTCATGTCCCCTATAGTGTCTTAATAAGTAATAGATTTTTTATCTGGCCAGAAAACTAAACTCTCATTTGAAAGGAAATATTATATTACAGAATGGAAAACAATCACAATTTTGTAACCTAAGAAGCATAATGTGTAATTGAAAGCTGTTCAAAAGGAAATAGAAAACCTTATCACAAAAGCTAGAACAGGTTTTGGGAGACTGAAAATATATTTTTGTGGTATTACACTTCTTACTAAAATGAAGTCCAGGGAGCAATAACATACTCTCAAGAGTGTTATCCAGAGCTACTGATTAGACTAGAATGGGAGGAGATGGCTTATAAAAAGATCCTACATAGATTGTGCAGAAAAAGATTTTGCTCCACGGTGCCGATTCATACTGAATGAGGAAAAGATATTGGAAATTCTAAAATGCTCAAAGAGACTTTCAAGGCCTCATGAGTCTTTGAAAAATAGTGAATAGTAGTTCAGTTTTAACTCAGAGTCATCCATTCTTCGCTCATTTTTAAAAAAATCATTCCTGTATCCTTAAGGAATGTTACATAGCAGGTACAGTCCCTACTCTCTAGATACTTTCCTTATTGCATTGGAGATAAGATATATAAACAGTGATTGTGCTATGTAATACATGCTATGTGAATGTTCTTAAACATGTTACTTTGAATGGAGAATCTAAGGTTCTTTCTGCCTGTAAAATCACATGAGTAGTACATCCACAGAGTCCTAAAAAATTCAGAGGAGAAAAGCATTTCTCACAGTCAAGGAGTAATCAAAGAAAGTTTTTAGTAGAAATGATATTTATATAGGAACTTGTTAGGTAATGTTTTTTTTTTTTTTTAAAGATTTTATTTATTTATTCATGAGAGACAGAGAGAGAGAGAGGCAGAGGGAGAAGCAGGCTCCCAAGGAGCAGGGAGCCCGATGTGGGACTCCATCCCAGGACTCTGGGATCGTGACCTGAGCCGAAGGCAGACGCTTAACCATCTGAGCCACCCAGGCGCCCCTAGGTAATGTTTTGATAGGTACAGATTATAATCATGATAATGATATAAACCATTTTTTGTTTGTTATACAGGAGCCAATACTAGGTACTTTAAGTAAAACTGTGAGGAAGAGGGTCCAGTTATAAAGGTTCCAGGGTCTCCAGAAACACAAACCATGGTAGAGAGGGTAGCCCATGTAATTCCTGGTCTTTGAAAAATGCCCACCTAGGTGGAAAGAGGGAACTGTTGAAAATAAAGAAATGAAAATCTGAGAATTGGAAGCTCCAAGGAGGGCGGAGCTTGAAGTAATGAGAAACAATTGGTATAAGATATCAGAATGTCTGGATTTAAATCCTAGACTACCACCTTCTTAACTGTGTGACCTTAGGGAATTTATTTAATCTCTCTGAAACTAAGACCTTGCTATCTAGGTTAGCTGTTAAATATTTATTTAAGATTTCTTTGAATATTTTAAAAAGAGCTTACTATGTGTTAAATCCTTTAATTCATTTATTCTTTGATGTAATATAAATTTTTTGAGCTCATATAACCAGCCACTGGGAGAACTTTGGTAAAAGAAGCAGAATTGGCCATGTTCTTTTCCTCACCGCAACCTATGAAAGAGACTCCATTTATAGAGGTGGGAACTGAAGTATGGGCAAGTTAAAAGACTTTCCAAGTCACATGATGAAGAAATGACAGAACCTTCAAACTCAGGTCTGACTCCAGAGTCTTAATCAGTCATGTTTTTGACTACAGAATACTGTACAGGCATAGATAACTGTGAAAATGTTAACAAGGGGAAACCTACTTTACCTTAGGGATGATTTACATGTAGATTACTTGGTTTAAAGAGGAAGGATGCAGCTATTTTGTTTTTTTTTTTTTTTTTAAAGATTTTATTTATTTATTTGGCAGAGAGAGAGAGTGTGCACACAAGCAGGGGGAGAAGCAGGCAGAGGGGGAGGGAGAAGCAGGCTCTCCTTGGACTGGGAGCCTGATGCGAGACTCGATCCCAGGACCCTTGGATCATGACCTGAGCCAAAGGCAGACGCTTAACTGTCTGAGCCATCCAGGTGCCCCAGGATGCAGTTATTTTGGATGGGCTCTTCTAACATAACGAAATTACTAAGAGGGCTTATCAAATAATAGAGCATATTTTCAAATCAGTTTTCAGTATGATGACACATCTGGATGGTCAAATAGTTAATACATTGTTATTGAGAGTGCATTATTCATTGTGATCCATGAAATATATTCATATTTCAAGACCCTCTAAAATGAGTGCTCTTGTTTTCCAAGCCAGATAGTTTTTTTTCTCATGTATTTTTTACTGATTGTTAGTTTCCAACTCCTTTAATTTTGTTTTGTAAAAGTTATTGATTATCCCCATGTTTGAGCTCATTTTATTTTATTTATTTTTTATTTTTCAAAAAATATTTATTCATTGGAGAGAGAGAGTGAGAGAGTGAGGGGCAGAGGGGGAGGGAGAAGAAGAGAAAACCAAGAGACTCCCCACTGAGCCTGGGGCCTGATGCAGGGCTCAATCTCACGACCCTGAGATCATGACCTGAGCTGAAACAAAGAGTCAGACGCTTAACCAACTGAGCCACCCAGGCGCCCCTGAGCTCATTTTAAAGGAGGTGAGTGAAGAAAATCTTAAAAAAAAAAAACCCAAAAAACAAAAAATGGGGCACCTGGGTGGCTCAGTTGGTTGGGTGTCCAGCTCTTGATTTTGGCTTGGGTCATGACCTCAGGGTTGTGGAATCAAGCCCTGCATCAGGCTCCACTCTCAGCACGGAGTTGGCTTGGGATTCTTTCTCTCCTTCTCCCTCTGTCCCTCCCCCTGCTTGTGCTCTCTCTCAAATAAATAAATATATTTTAAAAAAGATTTTATTTGCTTATTTGAGAGTGAGAGAGAGAGAGAGGGAGAACATGAGGAGGGGGTGGGCAGAGGGAGAGGGAGAAGCAGACTCCCCACTGAGCAGGGAGCCCGATATGGGACTCGATCCCAGGACCCTGGGGCCATGACCTGAGCTGAAGGCAGAGGCTTAATCGACAGAGCCACACAAGCACCCCTCAAATAAATAAATAAATAAAATCTTTAAAAAAAATAAAGGAGGTGAGTGTCCTTGTGGAAAAGTTTTCTATTACTTAAGTTCCTATTGAGATAATTGGTGACTGTTGTAGCTAAGTATTAATTTACATGCAATCTAACTTGGAAAAACTGTAGTACAGAGTTTCAGATCAGAACTTTATTTTTTCTGTATAGGTATATTTCTGTTAGCATCATTTAAGCTGACCACATAATGCATTGGGTTTGCTAAGTGCTGGATGTTCTTACAAAATCCCTTAGCATTAAAACAAAAATCATTCAAAGAAGACCTTAAAATATTTTAACATTTCTTATCTTCATTTAGATAATTAATACACTAATCAACCTGTTCTATTGAGTTTTCTTCATAGGGACAACTTAGTTTTTCTTTTTTTTTTTTGAGTTTTTAAGAACTGGTTGAATTGACTATTGTCTGAGTCATAGAATAATTTTTGTAATTTGTGAAAGAAAGGCATCTTTTTTTTTTGACTCTAAGAAAGAACACTATTTTTTTCACTTTATTTATGTTTTAATTCAATTAGCCAACACATAAGTACATCATTAGTTTCAGATGCAGTGCTCAACAATTTATCAGTTGCGTATAACACCCAGTGCTCATCACATCACATAAAAGCATCTTGTCAGAAGAAGTTACTTTTCATTTTAGTTTTATGCCATCAGTTGTGAATATAGGCATATCTTAGAGATATTGCAAGGTTTAGTTCCAGAGTACTGCAGTAAAGTAGATATCACAATAAAGTGAGTCAAATGAATTTTTTGGTTTCCCAGTGAATATAAACGTTATGTTTACACTATGCTATAGTTTGTTATGTGTGCAGTAGCATTATATCTAAAAAAACAGTGTACATACCTTAATTTAAAAATATTTTATTGCTAAAAATGCTAACCATCATCTGAGTTTGTAGCAAGTTGTAATCATTTTGTTGGTGGAGGGTCTAGCCTCTGTGTTAATGACTGCTGACTGATCAGGGTGGTGGTTGCTGAAGGTTGAGGTGGACGTGGCAATTTCTTAAAATAAGACAACAATGAAGTTTGCCACATTAATTGACTCTTTCTTTGAGGAAAAATTGCTCTGTAGCATTTTATCTGCAGTCAATTCTCTCAAACCCTGCTGTGGCTATTTTCTTTTTTTTAAAGATTTTATTTATTTATTTGACAGAGAGAGACACAGCAAGAGAGGGAACACAAGCAGGGGGAGTGGGAGAGGGAGAAGGAGAGAGAGAATCCCGATGCGGGGCTCGATCCCAGGACTCTGGGATCATGACCTGAGCAGAAGGCAGACACTTAACGACTGAGCCACCCAGGTGCCCCCTGCTGTGGCTTTATCAACAAAGTTTATGTAGTACTCTAAGTCCTTTGTTGTCATTTCAACAATTTTCATAGCATCTTCACCAGGAGTGAAGAAACCACTTTCTTTGCGCATCCATAAGAAGCAACTCCTTGTCCATTAAAGTTTTGTCATCAGATTGCAGCAATTCAGTCCCATCTTCAAACTCTTCTCATTGTAGTTCTCTTGCTATTTCTATCACATCTGCAGTTACTTCTGCTACTGAAGTCTCTAACCCGTCAAGTCATCCATGAGGGTTGGAATCAACTTCCAAACTCCTGTTAATGGTGATGTTTTGTTTTCTTCCCATGAATCACAAATGTTCTTAATGTCATCTAGAATGGTGAATCCTTTCCAGAAGGTTTTCAGTTTACTTTGCCCAGATCCCTCAGAGGAAGCACTATCTATGTCAGCTCTAGCCTCACAAAGTGTATTTCTTAAATTTTGACTTGAAAGTGAAAATGACTCCTTGATCCATGGACTGCAGCATGGATTTTATGTTAGCAGTCATGGAAACAGCATGAATCTTGTCCATCTCCATCAGACATCTTGGGCGACCGGGTACATTGTCAATGAGCAGTAATATTTTGAAAGGAATCTTTTCTTAGCAGTAAGTCTCAACAATGAGCTTAAAAACATTCAGTAAACCATGTTGTAAACAGATGATGTACTGTTATATAGACTTTGTTGTTCCGTTTCTAGAGCACAGACAGAGTAGAGTTAGCATACTTCTTAAGGGCCCTAGAGTTTTCAGGATGGTAAATGAGCATTGGCTTCAACTTAAAGTCATCAGTTGCATTAGCCCCTAATAAGAGAGTCAGCATGTCCTTTGAAGCTTTGTAGTCAGATATTGACTTATCTCTGGCAGTGAAAGTCCTACATGGCCTCTTGTTCCAATAGAAGACTGCTTCATCTACACTGAAAATCTGTTGTTTAAAGAAGCCACCTTCATTAATTATCTTAGCTCAATCTTCTGAATAATTTGCTGCAGTTTCTATATCAGCACTTGCTGCTTTACTTTGCATTTGAATGTTATGGAGAGGGCTTCTTTCCTTACATCTCATGAACCAACCTCTGCGGGCTTCAGACTTTTCTTGTGCACCAGAGTTGGGGCCTTGCTCTGGATGAGGCTTTGACTTAAGGAAATGTAATGGCTGGTTTGATGTTCTATCCAGACCATTACAACTTTCTTCATATCAGCAATCACACCCTTTTGCTTTTTTTAAAAAGATATTTATTTATTTATTTGTTTGTTTGTTTGACAGAGAGAGACACAGCGAGAGAGGGAACACAAGCAGGGGGAGTGGGAGAGGGAGAAGCAGGCCTCCTGCTGAGCAGGGAGCCCGATGTGGGGCTCGTTGTGGGGCTCGATCCCAGGACCCTGGGATCATGACCTGATCATGACCTGAGCCTATGGCAGATGCTTAATGACTGAGCCACCCAGGCTCCCCACCCTTTGGTTTCTTACCATTCATGTGTTTATTGGAGTACCACTTTTAATTTACTTCAAGAACTTTTCCTTTGCATTCACAACTTGGATGTCTGGAGCAAGAGACCTAGCTTTTGCCCTGTCTCAGCTTTTGGCATGCCTTCCTCACTGAGTTTAATCATTTCTAGCTTTTGATTTAAAGTGAGAGATATGTGACTCTTACTTGAATACTTATAGAGGCCTAATCTCAATATTGTGTCTCAGGGAATAGGGAGGCCCAAGGAGAGGGAAAGACACAGGGGGACTGCCAGCGTGTTGAGCAGTCATAATATACAATGTTTATTGATTAAGTTGGCTGTCTTTTATGTCTGTGGTTCATGGCATGCCAAAACAATTACAATAGTAACATCAAAGATCACCGATCACAGATCATCATAACAAATATAATAAAGAAAAGTTTGAAATATTGTGAGAATTACCAAAATGTGACACAAAGACATGTAGTGAGAAAATGCTGTTGGAAAAGTGGTGTCAATGGCCATGCTTAATAGAGGTTTTGCCACAAAACTTCATTCGTAAATAGAACATCATGTGCAAAGTGAAGTAAAGCAAAGCAAAATAAAATGAAGTATTCTTGTATCATGTCCAGGAATTTTCATGAATTCAAGATACAATATTTATTTTTATTTGTTCAGACTTTTGTTGTAAAACTATGTCTTCTTATTATCGAGCTATACCATACTGGCTGATTAGATAATGCTTGGGCCAGAGTTGATAAATATTTTTGTATGATCCCCAACAACATTGAACTGATTGCTCTAATGAAATGGAGTTTAGAGTAGATGTACCTCCCTGTTATAAGAATCTGTAATTTTGTTAAAGTTTAATGCATTTAGCAGAGCAGACATCCACGGGAAAATTCTTATGCTTTTACCTCAACATGTTGTGTGTGTATGTACAAGCTTGGGGTGGAGGAGGAAACCTTTCCTGAGTAATATTGTGAAGACTGCTATTGGTAGAGATTAAAATATTAGATTGTTTTGTAGAAATTGACAAGGTGGTTTTTAAAATTCATAGAAAATGCAAAGAACCCAGAATAGCCAAAACAACTTTAAAACATAATAACAAAGTTGGAGAATAAACACTACCTGATTTTAATAATGATTATAAAACTGCAATAATTAAGATAGTGTGACATTAGCATGAAGATAGACAAATAGGCCAGTGGAACAGAATAAAGTTCTGGACCTACAGGTAAACAGACAACTGATTTTTGTTAAAGGTGCAAAAGCAATTCATTGGAAAGAGTAGTATTTTTAACAAATGGTATTGGATAAATTGAAAATTTATATGTAAAAAGTGAACTTCTATTCATATCTTTTACCATGGGGAAAAGTTAAGTTGGCTCTGTTTCTAGCTGAGCTTCATGACCTTCAAGAATTTGTCATGAAGGGGCGCCTGGGTGGCTCATTGGTTAAGCGTCTGCCTTTGGCTGGGTCATGATCTCAGGGTCCTGGGATCAAGCCCTGCAAGGGGCTCCCTGGTGGGCGAGGAGTTGGCTTCTTCCTCTATCTCTCCCCCCACCCCTCATTTGTACTCTCTCTCTCAAATAAATAAATAAATAAATAAATAAATAAATTTGTCATGAAGACATTTGAGGAGCTTATCTAATAAAGTAAGATCTTTTTTTTTTAAAAGATTTTATTTATTCATTTGAGACACAGAGATACAGAGAGAGAGAGAGCATGAGCAAGGGGAGAGGCAGAGAGAGAGGGAGAAGCACGCTCCCTGCTGGGGCTCAATCCCAGGACCCTGGGATCAAGACCTGAGCCGAAGGCAGACGCTTAAACATCTGAGCCACTCAGGCGCCCCCCTAAGATCTATAAAATATTTAGGTGGTGTGCTTACAACTTGTGCATAGAAGTGCATACTCATGGAAAAGGTTTTTGGTCAAGCAGTTAAGATATATTGTATCTAGCAATGTATATTGTAGCTCAGATATTTTCTTTGAGAATATTTTTTTAGTTACATATTTATGTACTTGTAGTTCTGATATGATTACTACGAAAATCTCATTTATAAACTTCATTCCTTGTATATAAGATTTTAGGTGAAAATAATTTCATTTTGCAAATTAGACTTTGGATTGTATTTTTTCTATCGAAATTTGATTACTTGAATTTTCATGATGAAGTCTAGTCATTTCAATTTTAATTACTCTACAAATTTTTACTTGGGAGATTACCTTATTTTTTGTGTTATTAAAACAAGGAATGACATTGCATCATTTGCTGTTTCTGAATTTTTATATTCAATTATTCTTTTTTTTAAAGGTTTATTTTATTTATTTTAGAGAGAAAGTGACTGCGAGTGGGGGGAGGGGCAGGAGGGGGTGAGAGAGAATCCTCAAGCAGACTCCTGCTGAGCTCAGAGCCTGTTGTGGGGCCTGATCCCAGGACCTGAGATCATGACCTGAGCTGAAACCAAGAGTTGGCCGCCCAACTGACTGAGCCACCCAGGCACCCCTATTCAATTATTCTTAAATATTATTATAATAATGTACTTACTTGAAAACCTCTTTTTTATATTTTCAGTTTCTAAACTTCACTGATTATTGGGAGGAGGCAAAAAGATCCTTGGGTAGTTAAACTTAATATTGCAAAGTCTATGATCTAAAGCTCTTGTATTATACGGTTGTGGGCTTACTCTGGACTTTTTCATTTCTTTAGACTCAGACCATACACACTAGGTTACTGGACTTTTCATTCTAGAGTAAAAACATAAAGCTACAAGTTAGAATGGGAATGTTCTTAAAAACAGAGAATTTGCTAACAGTAAGAAGTGACAATTATAAACCTGATTGCAAGCGAAGAGACACAAGAAGAAAAAGTGTAAGAAAGCTAAAGCAGTACACTGAAACTAATGTGACACTGTATGTTAACTATACTGGAATTAGAATAAAAACATAAAATAAAAAAAGATAAAATAATTTTTAACTAAGCAAAGTATCTATAGCAAAAATCATTGAAATGATACATATTTCAATTACTTACAGAACATTATTTAAGGGTACAGGAAACTACATAACACATGCTCAATTTATGTAAATTCCTATAACCATTTGTTTGTACTTACCTTGCCCTTTCAACAGCTTTTAACATTATCCATTGCTTCTCTTTCTTGAAACACGCGAAAAGAATATTCTTTTGGCTTCCATAATACCACATACTTCTGGTTTTCCTTCTATCTCTCTGGCTACTCTTTCTGTCTCTTTTACAGACATTATCTTCTACCTGGCCCATAAAGTTTGAACCTACCCAAGGATCATTTCCGTGTCATTTGATATTAGACAGACTCTTGTGTGTACAACTTATGTACCTGTGACTTTCACATTTATAGCTCCTGGGATAAAACTCCAGACCCACATTTCCAGCTGACTTCCCGACTCTCTACTTGGATATTTCAAATATATCAAACTCAGTTTGTCAAAAGCCATATTTATGATCATTTTCTTTACCACATCCACAAACCTCATGTCCTCCAGTGTTTATATGTTGATTCATTCACTTACTTACTCATTCATTTTATTTGTTCATTAATTCAACAAATACGTATTGACTGCCTAGTAGATGCAGTTCAGTGTTTTGGGCACTTGGGATTTTAGCAGCTAATGTTCCAGTTTTCATGGAAACTATATTCGAGTGGATAAAGAGAGGCAATAAAAAACAAACAAGAAAAACTTTAGATTGTGATTATGTACATTAAAGAAAAGAAATTGGATGATGTGATAGAGTGTGACTGAGCTGCTGCTTTTCTTTGCCTGGTCAAGGAAGCCTAACTAAAGAGGTGATGTTTTGGATGAGAAGTCAATGACAGGGAGGACCCCACACATGCCACAGTCTTGGGAAAGTACATTCCAGAAGAGGAGCAGTTTCTAGAGAGGTCCTGATGTGGGAATGGATTTGGTGTGCTTGAGCAGAAACGAGGCTGTTGCAGCTAAAGTAATTTGAACGTGGCAGGTGGGGATAGTGTTAGATATAGAGGTCAGCAGGGGTCAGACTGCCTAGGACTTGGAATACCAGGATGAGGAATTTGGATATTTCTGACTGTACTAGGAAACTCACAGAAGGTTTTAAAAAGGCAGAGACATGGTCTGACATAAGATTTTAGAATGATCTCTCTATAACTGCTTGGTAGAGAATGGGTTAATTGGAGCAAGAGTGGTATCAGGAAGACCAGTTAGGATGTTTTTATGGTAGTCCAGGTAAGAGGTGGTTCCAGCTTAGGAGGAGGATGGCCGCAGTGGAGGCAGTGAGGCAGGGAGAGAGCTGAGGAAAGTGGAATGCAAAAATAGCTCTGGTTTTTGACTTGAGCACATGATTTAATGGCAGTAGCAATAACTGATGTGGAAGACTGTGAGGAGGAGCAAGTGTGGATGATGGGAGGGGGACTAAGTGGGAAAATACAGTTTGGTTTTGGACATGCTAATTTTGAGGTGTCTGTTAGACATCCAAGTGGAAATGCCAATTAAGCATTAGAATTGGATATAGAGAAGTCAAGTTCAGGGGAGAATTGAGTGCTTGAGATAAGTGCTTGAGATGAGTGCTTGAGATGAATTTGAATATATATATATATATCTATATATCTATATATATATTCATTCCGAGAAGGAAGAAATCCACAGATTTTTTTTTTAAGGCCATTAGAGTAGATGAGATCAACTAGAGAGAGGACAGAGGTGACAAAGAAGAAAAGAAGGTCTAGAAGGAAGTCTAGCAGTATTCGATATTTGGAAGCATAGAAGAGGAAGGGGGGAACAATGAGCGAAGAACATGGAGGAAGAACAATCAGTGAGGAAAGAGAAAAGTCAGGGAAGTTGGAATAATGGGAGTCCATAAAAGAGGATGTTTTGAGGTAGAAGAGGAAAATCATGTTAGAGGCTGCTGAGACTTAGAATAATTATTCGCTTTGCAATTTTTTGGCCAAGTGTTTGATATGCTTCTTACTTGGTTTCTGTATTTGGAATATAGTTTATCTCTTGATTGTGTTTTACATGGAAGCTATGAGGATGAAATAGAGTTGATTTTTGTTATATTCCTCGAGATCCTTTGAAAAAATATGGAACTCAGTCCAGCTATTTAGATATGATAGCTGCTGATTCTGATTTTTTTGGATACTTGTGGTGGAATATTCATACAGATTCCTATTGCTGGAGGAATTTCTGTCAAGTGCTGGCCTTGGTTTCATGTGCCAGCACTCCTTCAGTGATTGGGGGCCACGTAACCCTCACATGCAGGCTCAGCCCAATCCAGGCTCTAGAAGTAGCCCAGCTCTTAGGCAAGAAAACTGTAAAGGACATTGCTGAGCTGTAAATTTCAAGGCAGCATTGATAGTCCTTTCTCTTCACCCCGAGGTCCTGCATAAATGGCTTCGGCTACCAATGAAAAAGTCTCTGTCTTCCATTCTGTGATCGAGTTGGCATCTTGGTCTCTGCCTGGTTATCCTCTGGTTCACCTGGGTCCGGAATTCTGTCTTGATCTCCTCCTCTGCCTCTGGAGTATCAGAATCCTATCCTAAATGCTAGCATTTGTGTCTGGTCTCTGATACCTGCTTGGCACCCACCTTTTGTCTGCTATGAAACCTTGGCCCTCCTTATTCCCATCCCACCCCATTGTTTTTAACCCTCGTGCTGAGACTTCTACCTTTCACCCACTGCTGGACTCTCTCAGGTTGTTAGCTTTTTAAGATTTCCTGTTTACCTGTTCCGTGTTTACCTTAGGGACACAATTGAGTTCTACTTCAAATCTGGGTCTATAAAATTCATATGTAACTCACTATGTTGCTTATTCAACCACAGTTCTAGGACCTTGCCTTCAGGTTGGGATGACTCGAAGGCTTGAGGGAAGCATTTTTTCCTCCCAAAACTAACATTGATCAATGGTATGCAAAGTGGCCTGCTTTAAAGAAGAAGGAAGAAATCCACAGATGTTCTTTACTCTAAATATGATAGGCATTGGGGAAACACAGATGAGTAAGATGTAGCCTCTTTCTTTGAGAAAATGTTTTTAAATATAGTCATACATAGACACTTTATAGCCAGTGAATTCAGCTAGTTGCATTGAAAACTATTCCCTCTTTATGCGACCCACGTACTCTATTTTTGTTGGAGCCCTGTGCTCACAAAACACTGCTATTAAAACCCTTCAGAAATAAGACCTCAGCTATGGTATTGAGGACCCCAGTTCTTAGAATAAAGATTGACAAGAGGTTATGTGCATATGTTCCATAATTATTCTTTTTTACTTAACCTTGATTAATTGAAACATATGCATGTTTTTCCACATGGAAGGGGCATATTGGAAATATTTAAATTCTTATGGTCATGCTGTGCTTTTCACAGATGATTGGAATGCTGCCCAGGCATTAACCATCCCATGCTTCCCCCAAACAACTTGTCAGTTGTTTAACCTAGCATAATTTGTTTTTCATGACCGTTAGAAATGACAGTGCTAAAATGTTTTACAGAGGAATAAAAATAAAAAAGAGTGATAGCTTTGATTTTTTTTAAATACACGTCTTCCCCCCAATTATTGTTTGATATAAAAATGTGTCATAACCTTTGCTTCAAATGTAGACTATTTTTAACACTGGGGAAACAGGGATGATTTTTAAAACTAGGAGTCTTATTTTGCAAAACTGAAAACATATGAATTTTAGCAAGACAGGTTATACTGCCACACAATAGAATTTCAAGGATGCATTATCGGGGCTTCAGTGCTAATATGCACATAGCCTTCATCCTTTATATGAACCTGTGGCTAAGAAATTTAATCACTTTCTATTCAGACTGGACTTGGGCTGAAGTCTGGAATTGTTTGAGGAAGAGACCATTTCATGTCCCCAACTACCAAGCATTTAGAATGAAAGGAACATTAAAAACATGCCAAGAGAAGTTGTGCTACTGGAAACTCTGCCTTTCTATGAAAAAGCATATATCTCAACCATAAGATGAGATTGTTAGACCTTCAGACATTTTAGTTTACCATAGTGTAAAAGTCTCAGAAGGCACACATTTACTAGCTCTTTAAAAATGCAGCTACTGATCATCTGCTATACCCTGTTCTGTAGATTTTGGTTTAGGTGTTAGATTTTCCTTCATCCCCAAACTCGTGAACACTTTCAGGGGTGAGTATAGTAAGTGATGCATTACTCTTGTGATAATCCTTTTCAGGATTTTCATCTATAATTGTATTTTTGGACAGCAGAGAAGTAAAGCAGTCATCTTTAAATTCTGCATTGCTAATAAAGATTTATTTAGGATTGTGTGATGATATAAACTGATTGATGATTCTCCTCAATAGCAACTGTGGTCAGTTGTTCAAAAATATGTGTGCCACCTCTGCTGTCATTTATACTCCACTCGATAGGGGGCAGGGATCCCCTAACAGGACTGGCTTACCTTGTTGCTAGTGAGACACACCTTATTGGCAATATAATCCTGTAGCTATAAATTATAACATGTTTTTCTAATGAGAAAGTAGAATGTGTGGTCTGACCATTATCACTATACTATTAGAGATAAGGGGACATAGACCTATGAGTCTACAGAGCTGGGTAGAGGATGGGTCCTAGCAACTTGAAGTAGGTTTTGCTTGAATTCCATCCTGTAGGATGAATTGCTCTCTAAGAGGCACTTTGGGACCATAAAGAAATGGATTTTGTGGTTTCTGCCCCATTGGTTCTTCTGTAGTGCTGGGCAGGTCTGAATCCCAATGATGGACGTAGGTTAGACCTAGTTGACATCCCTCCTATGGTTACCCTTAGGTCAGTCATTTGGGATCACTCTACTGTGTGTGTGTGTGTGTGTGTGTGTGTGTGTGATGTATTTGGTGGTAGAAATAATAGTATTTGTAGGGTTTAACCAGTGAGAATATATACAGAAATGTTTTTTAAAGACATAAAATGACTTCAGACAAATATGATAAATCCCTGCTCTCACCTGATGAATTCCACAGGCTCCCTCCACCATCAGTTCACCAGTTTGTCTTGTCAACTCCCGTTGTTCTGTTTCCTTTCTGTTCTTACGGAGGAGCTGGTATGCCCCTTTCTAATGCATCCCGTCCCCTCGGCCTTAAGATGCCACTTCAGCACTTGCTTTTTTCTCAGTTCTGCATTGTCACCTTTCCCTTAGTACTGGATCAATGCCATCAATCTGTGAATGTGTTATCAGTTTGCCCATCTTTAGAAAACCCTCCCTTGACTTCACATCCCTCTCCAGCTGGCCTCTCACTGTTTTGCTCTTCTTTACGCAAAACTTAAAACAATTGTCTGCAATTAATCTCTACTTCCTCTTCTCCCCTCCTCTCCTAATCTCTTCCAATCAGGCTGCCTCACTCCACTGTAGCTGCTCTTGTCAATGTCCTGAAGGACTCTCAAGTTGCCCAATTCTATGATCATTCCTAGTTCTCATCTTCCTTAACATTGTTGGCAGTATTGGATGGAGTGGAAGTCTCTTACCTTCATGAAAAACCCTTTCTACTTGGCTTTGGGTCACCTCTTTCTGAGTTTACCCCCTGTCTTGTGGACCACTCCTTCTCACTCTCCCCTGACCTCTAAGCCCTGGAACACCCAGGGCCCAGTGCTCTGACTCTTCCCCAACTAACTCTCTCACTTAGTGACCTCATCCCCTTGCCTGACTTTAATGAATTCCAAATACATATTTCTAGCTTGTACTTCTCCCTAGATGAAAGACTAGTGTATCTAGCCCCAAAGGCATTCTTGTGCTAATTAGAAAAAGCTGCCTTTTTCCTTAAGCACTTGACTGCCGT
Source organism: Zalophus californianus (assembly GCF_009762305.2). NCBI lineage: Eukaryota > Metazoa > Chordata > Mammalia > Carnivora > Otariidae > Zalophus > Zalophus californianus. The sequence goes on along the minus strand of NC_045604.1, from coordinate 54,889,080 downwards.
CTTCTGGAAAAATTTCAGAATAAGTAAACACTTAACAGATGACTGGGGATGTGAGTGGTATCTCTTACAGCTGTGTAATCCTCAACCATTAGCAGCAGCTCTGTTTCTCCACTTGTGTAGTTAAGTATGGAGTAGGCATCACAAGTGTAGTAGGTCTGCAACCCCCATCTCCCCAACCTCTTCTTTTCAGTCTTTTCTATTTCAAAATTCTCCCCATTGCTGAGGTCAAACTCTGGGAAACTGTTTTTGACTCTCCTCTCTTTCTCCTGCACCCCTCCTTTAATCCATCAGCAAATCCTATTGGTTTTTCCTTCAAAATACATTAGGATTTAGCCCCTTCTCACCACTCCCACTGCTGCTACCCTGGTCCAAGCCCCATCATCTCTCACCTCCATTATCCCAGTAGCCAGCTTCCTATCTTACTCCTCAGTGTCTGTTCTCAGCATGACAGCCACAGTAATTTATTTAAAACCTAGGTCACATCATGTCTCTACCCCAAACCCTTCGAGTGGTCTACCATTCTTTCAGAGTAAAAATTAAAGTCCCACAGGCTCCACACAATCCAGGTCTGCGCCACAGCTCTGACCTCATCTCCTGCCCCTCTCCCCCACAAAGTCTGTGATCCAGACATGTTGGCCTTGCTCTCCTTCCCTGATGCTTCCAGGTTCAGGGACTCTGCAGATGCACCTATGTAAAGCATTGCTTGCTCCCTCTTCTCTTCAGTTTTTGCTCAGATGTCACTTTATCATATCAGAGAAGCTTTCCTCAACCAAAGCACATAACAAACCAATCCTCCTGCCCTAGCATTTAATATCCCCCCTACTGTTCAATTTTCTCCACAGCATTTATCATCTGGCAACACCCACATTGTTTACTGTTTCATCTCATGCGAATTTAAGCTTCATGAGGTTAGGGACTTATTTTTTTCTCCTCTGCAATTTTTTTAAGATTTATTTATTTATTTGTCAGAGAGAGAGAGAGAGAGAGAGAGCGCGCGCGCGCAGCAGGCAAAGGGAGAAGCAGGCTCCCCTGCAGAGCAGGGAGCCCGATGCGGGGCTCCATCCCAGAACCCTCGGATCATGACCTGGGCTGAAGGCAGATGCTTAACCGACTAAGCCACCCAGGCGTCCCTCTCCTCTGCAATTTTTAAAATAGTGCGTGGTGAATAGTAAGAGCTCAAAATATTAATTGAATAAATAAATGAATACCAGCATCTTTAAATCTCTCTGCGGGACCCTATCCTTAAAAAGACACAAAGGTTTGAGATGGTCTTGCACAATTCTAATCTCTCAATTTCAAAATAAAAGCATTTTTAGGAGACCAAGAATGAATTTAAATATAATTTGGAAAAATTGCATTGATTTTGCAGCTTTCTGGAAGGGCACTGGTTTCCTACAGAGAAAGCAAGTAGGCGCCATCTAGTGGCGACAAGAGAAGTCTACGCTTGTGTTACTTGAATTATTGATTGGCAACATAATTCAAAATGTACTCTCTGATCCAGAAGCTTATTAATTTTATGAAAGTAATATTTATGATAGCTATAAGTCCTCAACTATGCATTTCCACAAAATATACTGAACTGAAAAAGTACAGTTCCATTTCTTATAAATTATTTTATGACTTCTTTTTATATATTAATTTTTGTTTGTTTTCTGGGATCTGACAGCCTTTGTTCCTTTTTATTTTTCTTATTGTTTTATCTTCTACTTATCTTTAAACTCTTATGTTCCCATGATTCTGGCCAATCCACTGGGTTAGGTAAATAAAATCAAGGCTGTATCTTCTGGGAATTTAGATGCTAATAAAAACAGCACCTATGAGGGTAAACATGTGAAAAGAACATGCCGGAAGATGCAGTCGTCACTTCAGGCCATAATTCTGAAGCCTGATGAATCTTTACTGTGTATACTTGCAGCACTGAGGAGTGAACTGTGGGAGTCTTAGCTTGCCGTTTTTCAGAAAGTAGCACATACTGTATGAAAAAACTAAGAAAGAAAAATATTCATGTCTACCTACATTGACAGGAAAGACTAAAATGAAGTAAAGTCTCTGCATTCTAACATTTGAAACATTAGGTCATTGCAGTTCTTTGGGAAAAGCCTGGGAAGAAGATGGACTCCTTGTGCCAGGGCTCAGATTAATCCCGGACTTTTTACAGGGAGGAAGACTTTGCCTGAGTAGCTCCAGGGGGCAAAAGTTGGACCAAGGAAATATGATCATAAAGCAGATTTCAGACCATTGTTAAGAAACATTCCGGTGTGCCTTGGTGGCTCAGTTGGTTAAGCGTCAGACTCTTGATCTCAGCTCAGGTCTCCATTTCAGGGTTGGGAGTTCAAGCCCCACACTGGGCTCCATGCTGGGCATGGAGCCTACTTAAAAAAAAAAATGTTTCTTTTTTTTCCCCAGTAAGAGTTTTTTTCCAGACATCAAAGCCTCAGTTTCCCATCAGTGGATGTTTCTGAGCAGAGGCTGGATGATAACCAGCCCAGGATATGTTGGACTATTAAGATTCTCGATTCCCTGAAAGACCTTGCTTTCTCTGCACACACTGAAACCCTCCCCGCTCTTCAGTACCTGGTTCAAACCACATTTTCTTTTTTAGGCACTGCAACTTGAAGCCATGTTTCCTATCTCTGTCTTTCCTTTTTCTTTAAATGCAGATCAGCACCATTTCCTGCTGCCTGTGTTATCTGGTGCTAAGCTGCTTGAAGACATCTTATAGTTGTCTCCCTATTGGCTTTGTCATATTGGGTGAAGGTTAAATGTTTATGGTGGAAATGGCAGAAAGACTACTAATAATTGTCTCAGCTGACAACTGGGCTCCAGATACTTAGCCTTAGTCTAAGTTTGGTGCCACAATTCTTCAGCTAGTTATTAGAAAAACTAAAATATTTGTTAAGATTCATTCTCTTATTAAGATTGTAATTTTAAGTCTAATAGTATCAGCTTCCTTTTTGAGTTGTGTTATATACCTGATACTTCTGGAAGCAGGAATAGAAATCGATAGCACAACAGTGAGTAAGATGTTACTGAAACTTAATCTAATTTTCTGTTATTATATATAGTTTTTCCTACTTCCACAGATACTGATTTTTTTTTCAGATTGCAGGTAATATTTTCTTTGATCTAAAACTCTTTTTTTCTTGGAGAAATTATCTTTTTAATTATACAAGTTGGTGTGGTATCTTGAATAGTATATTTTAAAGCTAAGATATTCCATATATTATTTCTTTTTAAAGAATTAAGTAATTTTGTTTCTGAATTGTCTTGCCTTTTGAAGCTATATTTATATAACTTAGAATTCCCTCTTGATAAAGTGGGGATATTGAAAAAGGACATGCTAATAGGATTAGGTAGACTTTGTATGTACCCTAGACTTAATTTCTTTAACAATCAGATGCTGTTTGCTTTATCATTTGGAGGGCCAGAATTCTCTTTAAATTATTTAATAGACTGGATGATTTTAGTACTTTTAGTATTTAATTGCTCCTCTGAAAATTAGCAAATTTAGCATTCTTAGCATTTGTACTGTGTTTAATATTTCTAAAGTATTAGCTGTGTTTCTTAGTAACTACTGTATTCTCTCATTTTAATGGCTGAGGAGACAATATGGGATACTTTGATTTGTATTAAAGAAACATTTTTTCCTTACAATTATTGCAAGAGTGCATGGATTTTAAGTTGTGTTAATTTGTCTTTTGTAGAATATGCTGAATTTCTACATTGCAAAGGAAAAAAATTTACAGACTTTGATGAAGTTCGCCATGAGATTGAAGCAGAAACAGATCGAGTGACTGGAATGAATAAAGGCATTTCCTCCATACCCATTAATTTACGAGTTTACTCTCCACATGGTAAGTAAAATAACAAAATTTTTTAATTTTTTTGAGGTTTGTCAAAAAAGTTTGACAAACTTTTTTGTCCTCAAAAATTTTTACATTAATTGACATACATTATTTGTGCAGAGGATGGTTTGTTCTCTCTGAAAGTACTGGGTTTCTAGGATTGTGTTTGGGTACTACCATAAATGGGATGGTCCAAAAAGTTCACAGATTTATGGGGAGGCAGGAGGACATGACTTGTAAAAAGGTCAGAATTGAGTATGGCACTTAAAAATTTTTCTTTAAGTTTATTTTAAACTTTTAGAATTTCAAGAGGTATGCGTGAAAAATTCCATTTTTTAACATCTTCAGTCTTAGCAAGAATCTTAGAGGTACCTGGTACTGTGACTGAGTCTTCTGCTATTGGATTTTCTTGTAGCCCCATATATTTCTATTTATTCTCTTCCTGAGGAACCACCGATGACTTTTTCTAGATTATCAGCAGAAACTTAAAAATTAGATAACCAGTTCATGGTATGTGATATGGAGTAGCCTCTATTCTGACTAAATTTTCAGTGGGGCAGATTTTAATCTCTAATCTTCTACTCAGCTCTGTTGCTTTTAAAATGGAGCATGAGTGAAATAAGCTCAATTATGACTTTCCAAGAGGATTTGGTGCCAACTCTCTTGTGTGCAGAGAACGATAGCCAGGTCACAGCTGGAGTAGCTGACGCAGGGGTAGTTCCCTGCTCTCCCGATGGTACACCATGAGTCTGGCTGGTTACCCTACACAGTAACCTCATGGTACCACAGTGGCTCACAGCTTTCCAATAGGCTAAGTGTCTAACCCCCCACTAGATAGTATATGATGCGTTTGAAGCGAAGGACAGATCTTACCCTAAGAATTTTAGGCCAGTTGAGGGCAATGTACAAGACTGGCAGACAGCATATACACTTCTTGTTCAGTTTTTGAATTATAACACACTAGTTACAGATATGACAGCTCTCTCTTAGCTATGCAAATTAATGCCTTTCAAATTGGGTTAAAATGATCATTTGGTATAGCACAATCATATCATAAAAATAGAGAAAACTAACAAAGGCATTTTGTATTCTGTGCTTTTTATTCTACACACAAGTTTGAGTTAGGTCAATATACAATATGTAAAGCTGAGCTTGTTTTATTTCCACTAAAGAGACAGATGATTTTGCATTGTTATTTTTTAGCATTGAGGGTATATGTAAAACTCTTTTTTTCCACACAGTGTTAAATCTCACACTTATCGACCTACCTGGAATTACTAAAGTGCCTGTGGGAGATCAGCCACCAGATATTGAGTATCAGATCAGAGAAATGATTATGCAGTTCATCATGCGGGAGAACTGTCTGATTTTGGCTGTTACCCCAGCCAACACCGATCTTGCAAACTCAGATGCATTGAAGCTAGCTAAAGAAGTTGATCCTCAGGGTGAGTGTGTGGTCTTTAAGATGAAAGAGAATTAGTTTAAAATGTTAAGGGTTTGGGTATATTTCAAGATAACACAAATTCTCATAACTTAATTTTATTGTTAATTTAATTAGCCATGATTAATACTGTTAGATTTTTTTTTGAATTTAAGATGCTGAAAGAAAAATAACTAGGGGATATAGTCTGAACCTATATGAATAAGATTAAGTGAGATCTAAGCAAACAGATATTTCTAATCCCCATGAACTACTTATTTTAAAAAACCAACAAAATAAACTTCTGGTACAGAATTCAGACAGTCCCCTTTAGTTATTAAAAGAGTTACCCAAATATACTCGCAGTGAAAACTCCTTCTGTTTCATGTGTGTTTTGTTTTTTTAAAATAAGAAGCATTGTCTTCCTAAAAGGTTCTTCATCCATTTTGAGTTTATCTTTGTGTATGGTGTAAGAAAATGGTCCAATTTCATTCTGCATGTGGCTGTCCAGTTTTCCCAACACCCTTTGTTGAAGAGACTGTCTTTTTTCCATTGGATGTTCCTTCCTGCTTTGTCGAAGATTAGTTGACCATAGAGTTGAGGGTCCATTTCTGGGCTCTCGATTCTGTTCCATTGATCGATGTGTCTGTTTTTGTGCCAGTACCATACTGTCTTGATGATGACAGCTTTGTAATAGAGCTTGAAGTCTGGCATTGTGATGCCACAAGCTTTGGTTTCCCTTTTCAACATTCCTCTGGCTATTTGGGGTCTTTTCTGGTTCCATACAAATTTTAGGATTATTTGTCCCAGCTTTGTGAAAAATGTCAATGGTATTTTGATGGGGATTGCACTGATGCAAGCTGGTACAGCCACTCTGGAAAACAGTATGGAGGTTCCTCAAGAAGCTAAAAAAATAGAGCTACCCTACGACCCAGCAATTGCACTACTGGGTATTTACCCCAAAGATAGAAATGTAGTGATCCCGGGGGCACCTGCACCCCAATGTTCATAGCAGCAATGTCCACAACAGCCAAACTATGGAAAGAGCCCAGATGCCCATCAACAGATGAATGGATAAAGAAGATGTGGTATATATATACAATGGACTATTACTCGGCCATCAGAAAGGATGAAATTTTACCATTTACATTGACATGGATGGAACTGGAGGGTATTATGCTGAGTGAAATAAGTCAATCAGAGAAGGACAGTTATATGGTTTCACTCATATGTGGAATATAAGAAACAGTGTAGTGGATCATAGGGGAAGGGAGGGAAAACTGAATGGGAAGAAATCAGAGAGGGAGACAAACCATAAAAGACTGAATCATAGGAAACAAACTGAAGGTTGTTGGAGGGGAGGGGGGTGGGGGTTGGGATAACTGGGTGACGGGCATTAAGGAGGGCATGTGGTGAGCACTGGGTGCTATATGCAACTGATGAATTACTGAACTCTACATCTGAAACTAATGATGTTCTGTATGTTGGCTAATTGAATTTAAATAAATAAATTAAAAAATAGGAATTAAAAATAAAACATTTTAATGCATGTAAAATATTTAATTTATAATTATTTGACATAAGCATATACTATAAAAGCAGGGACTTTATGTTATTAGCATTTCAGAAACCAGAAAAGTACCTTATTTCTGCTGATGTTTTGATTTTTTTCTTTCTGTGAGCTGAGTAATAATAGTTTATCTTCAGAGACCCCCAAATGGGGCTTTGTGTGTGTGTGTGTATGTGTGTGTGTGTTTAAAGTAATTATGGAAAGGCACTCAGTGATGAGTCTGTTCAATATAGAGATGCATGTTCTCCAATTCTAGGAAAATTTTTTTTTTTGATAATTAATTGCCCCTACTTTCTCTGTTGTCTTTATCTGGAATCCTTATTATTAGCATGTTAGAACTTCTGGATTAACCCTCTTTTAAAAAAATCCTCCTCTTTTATCATGTTTCTTTGTATTTATGTTCTACTTTTTGCAAAATTTACTCAACTTTATCTTCAGCTCTTCTGATTAATTTTTCATTTCTGATATCATTTAAAAAGTTCCAACAGCATTTTCTCATTTTGTGAATGTTATTTTTATTATTTATTTATTTACTTATTTATTTAATTTATTTCTTTATTTCTTATTTATGTTTTTTAACAGGAGTATTTTTGTTTTTTAAAATAACATCATTCTCTTGGTTTTGCAAGTACAGTGTCTTCTCTAAAGATTTTAATGAGAGATCTTTTGAGGCTTTCCTTTTCCTAATCTACATTGTCTCTTGAGTGTCCATTTTTTTCTGGTGGTCTTTCTTGGTCATCATCTTTGATGTCAGAGACCTTTTGTTCAAGTGATTGGTGATCTTTTGCTGCTCATTCAGATAGAAGAGTAGAGCACTAACAAGCTGATGGAAATTCTATATGTGTATGAATGGGATTCATTGACTAATGGGCTTTATCATAGGGTGATGGGGCTGGCCATTTTGTGAGGAGACTTCCTCAGCTACTCTTAGATGCTATGAGTATTTCCACTTGCGCTGGTCTGGTATAACCTGATGTCCAGTGGTCTCAGAATCAAGAGGAAGAATTGAGTTGGCAAGGGTGTGGGGTGGTTCTCACTGTTCAGCATGTAGACCTTTAATTAATCCCTCTGCTTTCATAATGGCATTCCTGAACAGTGAGATGGCATTCCTGATTCAGTCTTTGGTTCTGTCTCCTTGGAGTTGTTTCTTTTCTCAGATAGACTCTCCTCACAGGTGACAAGATGGTTGCAGTTGTCTCAGCCACACATCCTCACATCTTCAAAGATAGTGAAAGAATAGCCAATGGAGAATCAATCTTCCTTCCTTCCTTCCTTCCTTCCTTCCTTCCTTCCTTCCTTCCTTCCTTCCTTCCTTCCTTCCTTCCTTCCTTCTTCCTTCCTTTGTCAGGAGAGAGAGAGAGAGAGAGAGCACAAGCAGGGGGAGTGGCAGGCAGAGGGAGAAGCAGGCTCCCTGCTGAGCAAGGAATCTGATGTGGGACTCGATCCCAGGACTCTGGGATCATGACCTGAGCTGAAGGCAGACCTTAACTGACTGAGACACCCAGGCATCCTGAGAATCTTTTATTTTTATAAATTCTGAATTTTATAAGAAATATAAATTAAAAGAAAATTGGCTAGCTAATATATCCTATAAAATATATACAGTTAATTCTTGAGATTGGTTTAACATATTCATGTTATATTTTACTCCTTTTGTTTAGAAGGGATTATTATCATTTTTTAAAAATTTTTAAAAAGATTTTATTTATTTATTTGACAGCGAGAGAGGGAACACAAGCAGGGGGAGTGGGAGAGGGAGAAGCAGGTTTCCCGCTGAGTGGGGAGCCCAATGTGGGGCTCGATCCCAGGACAGTGATCATGACCTGAGCCGAAGGCAGACGTTTAACCGACTGAGCCACCCAGGCGCCCTGGAAGGGATTATTAATGGTAGTGACTATATCTCATTCCTCGGGCTCCTCAATAGAAGATTCATTTATCAGTAGCTAAATAACTACCAAAACAATAACTCTCACGTGAATGGCATATCATTAGGTGGGAGTAATTAATGTTGGTGGAGGGAATTGTCAGTTTACCAGAAAGGAATCAGTCTTTACAATTTCACTGACAGTATTTACAGTGTGTTGTTACAGCATAAATAAAATATAGCATTAAGTTTCAGTCATAGATTTGTAATACTATGCTACAAATCTGTATGCAGAAAGTTAAATTTGAATGTTTTTTCCTAATGTAGGCCTGGCTTATTTTAATAAGCCTATTGTTATTCAATGCTACTTAGAAGTTGCCATCTGAATGTTCATGAACTTACCCAAAATGGGTCTAATTTCTTGTGGATCAGTAGAACTCCTGCTTTGTCAAAGAAAGGCCCTCATTACTCCAATTTTTAATATCCTATATATGATAGTTTTGAGAACAGATTTTTGTAAGTTTTGCAGATAATTGGCAGATAATTTTGCAGAAAAGAGAAAACATTCAGTGCCACTGTGTACCATTTACTTGTCTGACCGATTCCTTCATGGTGATTGGTAAGGAGGACAATTAATCCATTGCCTGAAGACTCTTAATAAGTATGATTTTGGGTTCATTAATAAAAGGTCCTTGCTAATCTCAAGGCTTGTCATTTGTTTTCATATCCCAGTTTAAATTCCAAAACTCCTAAACACTCTTATGCCTGAGAATCCTGAAAATTATCCAAAGGGTTTGCATGGTGCTCAGGTCTCCAGAGACCCATTTTGGTGTGTTGCTATCCTGTGGCTTTGACTGGTCCTGGACATCACTGAAGCACCAAAGGAAGAGGGTGGATTCTTTCCCAAACCAATAGAGTTCACATTGTGTGTTTTCAGTAGTTGTGAGAGAATTAAGACAGAGAAAGGAAGAAGCTGGAAAGGACTTAGAATCTGGTATTTAGGGATATGTTGAATTGGGATTGACAAATAGAGACTTTCATTTACTTTCTGTGTCCTTCTAGTCATTCTGTGAGTATGTTTTAAATATCTGTTTCAGAAGTCTAGTTTTCCTTATAATTACAGCTTTGGTAAAAAAGCAGTGACATCAACTTTGGTTATTTAGATGTGTGTTGCTTAATTTCCACATGTTTGTGAAATCCCCCAACTTCCTTCTGTTGTTGATTTCTAGTTTCATTTAATTTTGGTTGGAGAACATACTTTGTAACATTTCAGTTCTTTAAAATTCACTGAGACTTATTTTATGGCTTAACATGTGGCCTGTCTAGAGAATGTTCCATGTACATTTGAGAAGAATGTATATTCTGCTGTTGTTGGGTATAGTGTTCTATAGATATTTGTTAGGTCTATTTGGTTTATAGTGTTACTCAAATGTTTCCTTTCTTCTATCTGGTTGTTCTATTACTTTAATTGAGACATTAAAGTCTACCACTATTCCTGATGAATTGTCTGTTTTTCCCTTCAATTGTCAGTTTTTGATTTATGTATTTTGGGACTCCATTGTTGGGTGAATTTGTACTTGTTATGTCTTCTTGATGGATTGGCCTTTGATCATTATAAAATGTCATTTTTGCATCTAGTAACAATTTTTGTATCAAAATCCTGTTTGGTTTGGTATTAGTATAGCTACTCCAACTCTTTTTTGGTTACTTTTTTCTAGGTATATCTTTTCCCATTGTTTACTTTCAATCTATTTGTGTCTTTGAATATAAAATATGTCTCTTGTAGACAGCATATAGGTGGATCATTTTTTAAAACCCATTCTCTAATGTTTGCCTTTTGACCAGTGTTTAATCCATTTCCATGTAATGTAATCACTGATAAGGCAGAATTCATATCTCATTTGCTGGTTGTTTTCTGTATTGTTATGTCTTTTGTTTGTGTATTTCTCTATTAAGTAATAGAGAAATAATTCTTTGTTAAAAATGTATTTTCATCTGTACCATTTTAATTCTCTTATCATTTATCTTAATGTTTTTTTTAAGGTTATTTTCTTGCTGGTTGCCATGGAATTAAAATTAACATCTTAATTTATAACAATAAAGTTCAGACCAGTACAACTTAATTTCAACAGTGTACAAAATTTTCCTCCTGTATAACTCAATTTCCTCCCCTTCCTTTGTGCTATTATAATTATACAAATTACATCTTTATATATTACATGCCCATCAACACAGACATATAATTATTTCTTTATTCAGTTGTCTTTTAAATCAGAGAGGAGAAAAAAAGAGTTACAAATTAATAATAATACATTTGTATTTTCTTTTATATTTACCTATGTAGCTACGTTTACCAGTATTCTTTATTTGTGTGGATTTGAACTACTTTCTAGTGCCCTTTCTTTCAGCCTGAAAGACTCCAGTTAGTATTTCTTATAGGGCAGGCCTGCTAGTGTGGGATTCTCAGTTTTTATCTGGGAAAGTCTTAATTTCTCCTTAATTTTTGAAGGAAAATTCTTAGTTGATAGTCTTCCCCCCCCACCAACACTTTTCAAGTATGTCATCTTATTACTTTCTGACCTCTAAGGTTTTTTTTTTTTAAAGAGAAATCAGCTGTTAATCTCATTGAGGACCATCTTGAACATGATGGATCTTTTTTTCTTGCTGCTTTCAAGATTTTCTCATTATCTTTAAGAATTTGATTATGATATGTGTAGTTGTGAATCTCCTTGATTTTATCCTTTTTGGAGTTTTAGGGTTTTGGGGAGTGTAGATTAATGTTTTTCATCCAATTTGGGACATTTTCAGCCATTCTTTTTTTTTAATGTACTTTGTAACATTTCAGTCCTTTAAAATTTATTGAGACTTATTTTATGGCTTAACACATTAGTTAATATATAGCATAGTATTGGTTTCAGGAGTAAAATTTAGTGATTCATCACTTAAATATAACACCCAGCGCTCAGTGCTCATCCCAACAAATGCCCTCCTTAATGCCTGTCATCCGTTTAACACATCCCTCCCACCCGCCTCTCCTCTAGCAACCCTCAGTTTGTTCTCTATAGTTAAGAGTCCTTTGGGTTTGCTTCCCTCTCTGTTTTTATCTTATTTTATTTTTCCTTCCCTTCTCCTCTGCTTCGTCTGTTTTGCTTCTTAAATTCCATGCAAGTGAAATCAGATTTGTCTTTCTCTGACTGGCTTATTTCACTTATCATAATACACTGTAGTTCCATCCACGTTGTTTCAAATAGCAAGATTTCATTCTTTTTGATGGCTGAGTAATATGCCATTGTATAAATATACCACATCTTCTTTATCCATTCATCAGTTGATGGACATCTGGGCTCTTTCCATATTTTGGCTAATGTGGACATTGCTACTCTAAACATTGGGGTGCATGTACCCCTTTGAATTTTTGTATCCTTTGGATAAATTTTATATCCTTTTGATAAATACCTAGTAGTGCAAATGCTGGGTCATAGGGTAGTTCTATTTTTAACCTTTTGAGGAACCTCCAAACTGTTTTCTAGAGTGGCTGCACCAGCTTGCACCCCCCCCAACAGTATGAGAGGGTTGCCCTCTCTCTGCATCCTCACGAACATCTGTTGTTTCTTGTGTTGTTAATTTTAGCTGTTCTGACAGGTATAAGGTGGTATCTCATCGTGGTTTCCATTTGTATTTCCCTGATGATGAGTGATGTTGAGCATCTGTTAGTGATCTGGATGTCTTCTTTGGAAAAGTGTCTATTCGTGTCTTCTGCCGATTTCTTAATTGGATTATTTGTTTTTTGGGTGTTGAGTTTGGTAAGTTCTTTATATATTTTGAATACGAACCCTAAATAAGATATCTTGTTGGCAAATATCTTCTCCCATTCCATATGTTGCCTTAGTTTTGTTGATTGTTTCCTTTGCTGTGCAGAAGCTTTTTATCTTGATGGGGTCCCAGTAGTTCATTTTTGGCTTTTGTTTCCATTGCCTCTGGTGATGTGTCTAATAAGAAGTTGATACTGCCGAGGTCAAAGAGGTTTTTGCCTGTGTTCTCCTCTAGGATTTTGATGGTTTCCTGTCTCACATTTAGGTCTTTCATCCATCTTGAATTTACTTTTGTGTATGATGTAAGAGTGGTCCATTTCATTCTTCTTCATGTTGCTGTCCAGTTTCCCAACACCATTTGTTGAAGAGACTGTCTTTTTTCCGTCGGGTATTCTGTCCTGTTTTGTTGAAGATTAGTTGATCATATAGTTCTGAGTCCATTTCTGGGTTTTCTACTGTGTTCCATTGATCTCTGTGTCTGTTTTTGTGCCAGTACCATAAGTCTTGATGACTACGGATTTGTAATATAGCCTGAAGTCCAGAATTGCGATGCCTCCAGCTTTGCTTTTCTTTTTCAGGACTTTGGTTATTCGGGGTCTTTTGTGGTTCCATACAAATTTTAGGGTTGTTTATTCTAGCTCTGTGAAAATGCTGGTGGTGGTTTGATAGGGATTGCATTAAACGTTTAGATTGCTTTGGGTAGTATAGACATTTTAACAATGTTCTTCCAATCCATGAACATGAAATGTTTTCCATTTCTTTGTGTCCTCTTCAATTTCTTTCATAAGTTTTCTGTAGTGTTCAGAGTACATATCTTTGACCTCTTTAGTTAGGTTTATTCCTAGATATCTTATTGTTTTTGGTGCAATTGCAAATGGGATCAATTTCTTGATTTCTTTTTCTGCTGCTTTGCTCTTGGTGTGTAGAAATCCAACAGATTTCTGCACATTGATTTTATATTATGCAACTTTGCTGAATTCATGTATGAGTTCTAGCAATATTTTGTTGGAGTCTTTTGGGTTTTCTACAAGGAGTACCATGTCATCTGCAGATGGTGAAAGTTTGACGTCTTCCTTGCCAATTTGGATGCCTTTTCTTTTCTTTTTGGTGTCTGATTACTGGGGCTAAGACTTCCAGTATTATGTTAAATAGTAATGGTGAGAGTGGACATCCTTGTCTTGTTGCTGACTGTAGGAGCAAGGCTCTCAGATTTTCCCCATAGAGGATGGTAGTAGCTGTGGGTCTTTTGTATATAGCCTTTAAATGTTGAGGTATGTACCATCTCTCCCTACTTTGTTGAGGGTTTTTACCAAGAAAGGATGCGGTATTTTGTCAGATGTCTTTTTTTTTTTTTTTTTTGTATCTATTGGTGGGATCATATGGTTCTTATCCTTTCTTTTCTTAATGTGATGTATCATGTTGATTGAACTGTGCATGTTGAACCACCCCTGCAGCCCAGGAATAAATCCTACTTGATCGTGGTGAATAATTCTTTTAATGTACTGTTGAATTTAATTAGCAAGTATTTTACTAAGAAAGTTTGCATCCATGTTCATCAGGGATATTGGCCTGTGATTCTCCTTTTTAGTGGGGTCTTTGGTTTTGGAATTAAGGTAATGCTGGCTTCGTAGAATGAGTTTGGAAGTTTTCCTTCCATTTCTATTATTTGGAACAGTTTGAGGAGAATAGGTATTAACTCTTCTTTTTAAAAAATTTTTTTATTGTTATGTTAATCACCATACATTACATCATTAGTTTTTGATATAGTGTTCCATGATTCATTGTTTGTGCATAACACCCAGTGCTCCATGCAGAACGTGCCCTCTTTAATACCCATCACCAGGCTAACCCATCCTCCCACCCACCTGCCCTCTAGAACCCTCAGTTTGTTTTTCAGAGTCCATCATCTCTAATGGTTCGTCTCCTCCTCCAATTTCCCCACCTTCATTCTTCCCCTCCTGCTATCGTCTTCTTTTTTTTTTCTTAACATATATTGCATTATTTGTTTCAGAGGTACAGATCTGCGATTCAACAGTCTTGCACAGTTCACAGTGCTCACCATAGAACATACCCCACCCAATGTCTATCACCCAACCACCCCATCCCTCCCACCCCCCCACTCCAGCAACCCTCAGTTTGTTTCCTGAGATTAGGAATTCCTCATAACAGTGAGGTCATATGATACATGTCTTTCTCTGATTAACTTATTTCGCTCAGCATAACACCCTCCAGTTCCATCCACGTTGTTGCAAATGGCAAGATCTCATTCCTTGTGATGGCTGCATAATATTCCATTGTATATATATACCACTTCTTCTTTAACCATTCATCTGTTGATGGACATCTTGACTCTTTCCACAGTTTGGCTATTGTGGACATTCCTGTTATAAACATTGGGATGCACGTACCCCTTCGGATCCCTAAATTTGTATCTTTGGGGTAAATGCCCAGTAGTGCAGTTGCTGGATTGTAGGGTAGCTCTATTTTCAACTTTTTGAGGAACCTCCAAACTGTTTTCCAGGGTGGCTGCACCAGCTTGCATTCCCACCAATAGTGTAGGAGGGTTCTCCTTTCTCCGCATCCCCGCCAACATCTGTGGTTTCCTGACTTGTTAATTTTAGCCATTCTGACTGGTGTGAGGTGATATCTCATTGAGGTTTTGATTTGGATTTCCCTGATGCCGAGCGATGTTGAGCACTTTTTCCTGTGTCTGTTGGCCATTTGGATGTCTTCTTTGGAAAAATGTCTGTTCATGTCTTCTGCCCATTTCTTGATGGGATTATTTGTTCTTTGGGTGTTGAGTTTGATAAGTTCTTTATAGATTTTGGATACTAGCCCTTTATCTGATATGTCATTTGCAAATATCTTCTCCCCTTCTGTTGGTTGTCTTTTGGTGTTGTTGACTGTTTCTTTTGCTGTGCAAAAGGTTTTATCTTGATGAGGTCCCAGTAGTTCATTTTTTTTTTTTTTAATGTCTTCCTGGCGAGTTTTTTTTAAAATTTTTATTGTTATGTTAATCACCATATATTACATAATTTGTTTTGGTGTACTGTTCCATGATTCATTGTTTGTTCATAACACCCAGTGCTCCATGCGGAACGTGCCCTCCTCAATACCCATCACCAGACTAACCCATCCCCGCACCCTCCTCCTCTCCAGAAACCTCAGTTTGTTTTTCAGAGTCCATCATCTCTCCTGGTTCGTCTCCCCCTCTGACTTACTCCCCTTCATTCTTCCTCTCCTGCTATCTTCTTCTTTTTCTTTTTTCTTAACATATGTTGCGTTATTTGTTTCAGAAGTACAGATCTGTGATTCAACAGTCTTACACAATTCACAGCGCTCACTGTAGCACATATCTTCCCCAATGTCCATCACCCAGCCACCCCATCCCTCCCACCCCCGACCACTCCAGCAACCCTCAGTTTGTTCCCGAGATTAAGAATTCCTCATATCAGTGAGGTCATATGATACACGTCTTTCTCTGATTGACTTATTTCACTCAGCATAACACCCTTCAGTTCCATCCACGTTGTTGCAAATGGCAAGATCTCATTCCTTTTGATGGCTGCATAATATTCCATTGTGTATATATACCACATCTTCTTTATCCATTCATCTGTCGATGGACATCTTGGCTCTTTCCACAGTTTGGCTATTGTGGACATTGCTGCTATAAACATTGGGGTGCATGTACCCCTTCAGGTCCCTACATTTGTATCTTTGGGGAAATACCCAGTAGTGCAATTGCTGGATCGAATGGTAGCTCTAATTTCAACTGTTTGAGGAACCTCCATACTGTTTTCCAGAGGGGTTGCACCAGCTTGCATTCCCACCAACAGTGTAGGAGGGTTCCCCTTTCTCCACATCCCCGCCAACATCTGTCGTTCCCTGACTTGTTAATTTTAGCCATTCTGATGGGTGTGAGGTGGTATCTCATTGAGGTTTTGATTTGGATTTCCCTGATGCCGAGCGATGTGGAGCACTTTTTCATGTGCCTGTTGGCCATTTGGATGTCTTCTTTGGAAAAATGTCTGTTCATGTCTTCTGCCCATTTCTTGATGGGATTATTTGTTCTTTGGGTGTTGAGTTTGATAAGTTCTTTATAGATTTTGGATACTAGCCCTTTATCTGATATGTCATTTGCAAATATTTTCTCCCATTCTGTCGGTTGTCTTTTGGTTTTGTGGACTGTTTCTTTTGCTGTGCAAAAGCTTTTTATCTTGATGAAATCCCAATAGTTCATTTTTGCCCTTGCTTCCCTTGCCTTTGGTGATGTTTCTAGGAAGAAGTTGCTGCGGCTGAGGTCAAAGAGGTTGCTGCCTGTGTTCTCCTTTAGGATTTTGATGGACTCCTGTCTCACATTGAGGTCTTTCAACATTTGGAGTCTATTTTTGTGTGTGGTGTAAGGAAATGGTCCAGTTTCATTCTTCTGCATGTGGCTGTCCAATTTTCCCAGCACCATCTGTTGAAGAGACTGTCTTTTTTCCATTGGACATTCTTTCCTGCTTTATCAAAGATTAGTTGACCATAGAGTTGAAGGTCCATTTCTGGGCTCTCTATTCTGTTTCATTGATCTATGTGTCTGTTTTTGTGCTAGTACCATACTGTCCTGATGATGACAGCTTTGTAATAGAGCTGGAAGTCCGGAATTGTGATGCCACCAGCTTTGCTTTTCTTTTTCAATATTTTTCTGGCTATTCGGGGTCTCTTCTGGTTCCATACAAATTTTGGGATTTTTTGTTCCATTTCTTTGAAAAAAGTGGGTGGTATTTTGATGGGGATTGCATTGAATGTGTAGATTGCTCTAGGTAGCATTGACATCTTCACAATGTTTGTTCTTCCAATCCATGAGCATGGAATGTTTTTCCATTTCTTTGTGTCTTCTGCAATTTCTTTCATGAGTATTTTATAGTTTTCTGAGTACAGATCCTTTGCCTGTTTGGTTAGATTTATTCCAAGGTATCTTACGGTTTTAGGTGCAGTTGTAAATGGGATCGACTCCTTAATTTCTCTTTCTTCTGTCCTGTAGTTGGTGTGTAGGAATGCCACTGATTTCTGTGCACTGATTTTATATCCTCCCACTTTACTGAATTCCTGTATGAGTTCTAGCAGTTTTGGGGTGGAGTCTTTTGGGTTTTCCACATAAAGTATCATATCATCTGCAAACAGTGAGAATTTCACTTCTTCTTTGCCGATTTGGATGCCTTTGATTTCTTTTTGTTGTCTGATTGCTGTGGCTAGGACTTCTAATACTATGTTGAATAGCAGTGGTGATAGTGGACATCCCTGCCGTGTTCCTGATCTTAGGGGGAAACCTCTCAGTTTTTCCCCATTGAGTTGATATTCGCTGTAGATGGCTTTTTGATATTGAGGTATGTACCCTCTATCCCTATACTCTGAAGAGTTTTGATCAAGAAGGATACTGTACTTTGTCAAATGCTTTTTCTGCATCTATTGAGAGGATCCTATGATTCTCGTTCTTTCTTTTGTTAATGTATTGTATCACGTTGATTGATTTGTGGATGTTGAACCAACCTTTCAGCCCAGGGATAAATCCCCCTTGGTCGTGGTGAATAATCCTTTTAATGTACTGTTGGATCCTGTTGGCTAGTATTTTGGTGAGAATTTTTGCATCCATGTTCATCAAGGATATTGGTCTGTAATTCTCCTTTTTGTTGGGGTCTTTGTCTGGTTTGGGGATCAAGGTAATGGTGGCCTCATAAAACAAGTTTGGAAATTTTCCTTCCATTTCTAATCTTTGGAACAGTTTCAGAAGAGTAGGTATTAATTCTTTAAATGTTTGGTAGAGTTCCCTTGGGAAGCTATCTAGCCCTGGACTTTTGTTTGTTGGGAGATTTTTGATTACCAATTCAATTTCTTTGCTGGTTATGGGCCTGTTCAAATTTTCTATCTCTTCCTGTTTTAGTTTTGATAGTTTATAATTTTCTAGGAATTTGTCTATTTCTTCCAGGTCACCCAGTTTGTTGGCATATGATTTTTCATAGTATTGTCTGATAATTGTTTGTAGTTCTGTGGTGTTGGTCCTCTTTCATTTGTGCTTTTACCTATTTGGGTCCTTTTGTTTTCTTTTTGATAAGTCTGGCTAGGTGTTTATCAATTTTGTTAATTTTTTCAAGGAACCAGCTCCTAGTTTTGTTGATCTGTTCTGTTTTTTTACTTCCTTTTTTTTTTTTAAGATTTTCTTTATTTATTTGACAGAGAGAGACACAGCGAGAGAGGGAGCACAAGTGGGGGGAGTGGGGGAGGAAGAAGCAGACTTCCCGCGGAACAGGGAGACTGACGCAGGGCTCGATCCCAGGACCCTGGGATCACGACCCGAGCCGAAGGCAAGATGCTCAACGACTGAGCCACCCAGGCACCCCTGTTTTTTTTGACTTCTATATCATTTATTTCTGTTCTGATCTTAATTATTTCCCTTCTGCTGGTTTTAGGCCATATTTGCTCTTCATTTTCCAGCTCCTTTAGGGTATAAGGTTAGGTTGTGTATTTGAGACTTTTCTTGCTTCTTGAGGAAGGTCTGTATTGCAGTATACTTCCCTCTTAGGACTGCCTTTGCTGTGTCCCAAAGGTTTTGGACTGTTGTGTTTTTTGGGTTTTTGTCTCTTTTTTAAGATCCATTTAGTTATTAGAGAGAGAGAGAGCCTGTGAGTGGGGAAAGGGGTGGAGGGAGAGGGAAAGAATCTCAAACAGACTTCTTGCTGAGCACAGACTCTGATTTGAGTCTCAATCCCACAACCTCGAGATCATGACCTGAGCTGAAACCAAGCATCAGATGCTCAAGAGACTGAGCCACCCAGGCACCCCTAGACTGTTATGTTTTCACTTTCATTTGCTTCCATGTATTTTCTTATTTCTTCTTTAATTTTCTGGTTAATCCATTCATGTTTTAGTAGGATATTCTTTAACCTCCATATATTTGTGTTCTTTAAAAATTTTTCTTGTGGTTGACTTGAGGTTTCATAGCGTTGTGGTCTGAAAATATGCATGTTATGATCTCAGTCTTTTTATACTTATTGAGGGTTGATTTGTGACCCAGTATGTGATCTGTTCTGTACAATGTTGCATGTGTACTCGAAAAGAATGTTTATTCTGCTGCTTTAGGATGAAATGCTCTGGATATATCTCTTAAGTCCATCTGGTCCGGTGTGTCATTCAAAGCCATTGTTTCCTTGTTGCTCTTCTTAGATAATCTATTGCTGTGAGTGGGGTGCTAAAGTCCCCTACTATTATTATATTATTATCAATGAGTTTCTTTAAGTTTGTTATTAATTGATTTATATATTTGGCTGCTTCCAAGTTGGGGCCATAAATATTTACAAATGTTAGATCTTGTTGGATAGACCCCTTTATTGTGATATAGTGCCCTTCTTCATCTCTTATTACGGAGATTGGTAGAAAATTTAGTTTGTGTGACATAAGTAGGGCTACTTCAGCTTTCTTTAGATGTCCGTTAGCATGATAGATGGTTCTCCACTCCCTCACTTTCAATCTGGAGGTGTCTTTGGGTCTAAATGAGTCTCTTGTAAGATGGATTTTGTTTTTTTATCCATTCCGATACCCGGTATCTTTTGATTAGAGCATTTAGTCCATTTTCATTCAGAGTAATTATTGATAGATACAAATTTAATTCCATTGTTTTATCTGTAAAGTCGCTGTCCTATAGATTGTCTCTGTTCCTTTCTAGTCTTTGTTGCTTTCAGTCTCTCTTTCCCACTGAAAGGGTCCCCTTTAATGTTTCTGGAAGAGCTGGTTTAGTGTTCATGAACTCCTTTAGTTTTTGCTTGTCTTGGAAACTCTTCATCTCTCCTTCTATTCTGAATGACAGCCTTGCTGGATAGAGTATTCTTGGTTGCATATTTTTCTCATTCAGCATGTTGATATATCATGCCACTTTCCTCTGGCCTGCCTGGCCTGTGGACAGGTCTGCTGCTAACCTTATGTATCTATCCTTGTAGGTTAAGGACATTTTGTCCCTAGCTGCTTTCAGAATTCTCTCTTTATCTTTGTATTTTGCAAGTTTCCCTATGCTATATGTCTTGGTGTTGACCTGTTTTTGTTGATATTGAGGGCAGGTCTCTGTGCCTCTTGTACTTGAATGCCTCTTTTCTTCCCCATATTAGGGAATTTCTCAGGTGTAATTTGTTCAAATAAACCTTCTGCCTCCTGTTCCCACTCTTCTTCTGGGACTTCTATGATATGGATATTATTGTACTTTGTGGAATTGCTGAGTTCCCTAAGTATATATTTGTGATCTAATAGTTTTCTTTCCATCTTCTTTTCAGCTTCATAATTTTTCCATAATTTTATCTCTCTCTCTTTTTTTAAAGATTCTACTTATTTATTTTTGTAAGAGAGAGAGAGAAAGAGAGTGAGCGAGCATGAGCTGGGGGAGGGGCAGAGGGAGAAGCAGACTCCCCTCTGAGCAGGGAGCCCAGTGTGGGGCTTGATCCCTGGACCCCAGGATCACAACCTGAGCTAAAGGCAGACGTTTAACCAACTGAGCCACCCAGGCGCCCCATAATTTTATCTCTATATCACCTATTTAATCCTCAGTTTCTTTCATCCTCATTCTGATTACATCTAGTCAGTTTTGCATCTCAGTTATAGCATTTTTTGTTTTGCCTGACTAGTTTTTAGGTCTTTTATCTCTTTTTTTTTTAAAGATTTTATTTATTTATTTGAGAGAGAGAGAATGAGAGATAGAGAGCACGAGAGGGAAGAGGGTCAGAGGGAGAAGCAGACTCCCTGCTGAGCAAGGAGCCCGATGTGGGACTCGATCCCAGGACTCCAGGATCACGGCCTGAGCCAAAGGCAGTCGCTTAACCAACTGAGCCACCCAGGTGCCCTAGGTCTTTTATCTCTTCAGCCAAGGTTTCTCTGGTGTCTTCTTTTTCTTTCAAGCCTAGCTAGTATTCTTATGACTGTTCTTCTAAATTCTTGTTCAGATATACTGCTTATATCTGTTTTTAGCAAGTCCCTGGCTGTGATTTCTTCTTGATCTTTCTTTAGGGGAGAATTCCTCCATCTTGTCATTATGTCCAGGTTTCTGTCTTTTGCGTATTATGAAAGCTTGCTATGTTTCCTGCTCCTAGAGTAATACTGTATTAAGAAAGCATCATACACTGTCTAGGGCCTAGTGCTTCAGGAAGTGTTTCTTGCATATGCTGTGTGCACTCTGCTGTTGTATTGTTGCTGCTCTTTCCCAGAGGTCAGTCCTCTACAGCGTTCCTCCTTGCTTGCAGTGGTGAGTGTTTGGACTTTTAACTATGTTTGCTTTGATTTGATTGTTAAGATAAGCCTGATTAAAAAAAAAAAGTGATCCCACAAAAGAGAAAAGGAAAAGGAACAAAAAAGCAAACAGATAAAAAAGTATCATCCTGATTCCAAAGGAAATAAAAGAAGGAACAAAGAAAAAAAATAGCCTGATCCAAAAAATGAGAGAAGGAAACCAACCAACCAACCAACCAACAGAAAACTGTAAGCCTGATTCCAAAGGAAAAGAAAAAAAACATTACCCCCCCCCACCCCCTCCCCCCCCAAAAAAACGAAAGCCCGGTCCTATTTCCCCCAGAACTGAAACTGTCACTTTGGAACACTCTGTGATCAGTAGACTTGGTACATGCAAGGAACCTGTGTTGGTCTTTTAAGGGAGAGGCCTGCTGTGCCGGCTCAGTCAGACCTGCCCTATTAAAGATGTCCCTGCCACGCACAGCAGGGCATGGTTTGGTGTAAGCAACTCCAGCCTCCACTCAAGTCGCTGTGTTTTTCTCTGAAGTCCCACCATGCTGGTGGGCTGGGAGGGCTAGGAAGAGGTGGTGGAAGATGGCATTACCCCACCCTCTCAACCCTGATGAGGGGAACTTGCAGCTGCCAGTGTTTAGGAAGCCCTCACAGAAAAGCGAACAGTCTCCCCTCTTGTGTACCAGGCTTTCATCAAATCCCTGCCCTCAAACCTGTCCATTTCTGGCCAGCGGCATGCCCAGCGCCACAGTTCTTCTGTGTTTTATCTCTGGCCTGCGGCTGGTATTCAAAACTCCAAATCTTAAAAGACTCAGCAAGGCGCGGACCCAGTCCCCTCCCCCAGAGGAGAGCCTCACAGTCTGCACCCTGTCCTGGAAAAGCAATTGCAGGCCCATGTAGGTGCCTGGAGTCTGTGACGAAGTACAGCGAAAGGCTGCGACCAGGTTGTCTGCCCTCTGTGTGCACCTCTGTCCCCTGTTGTTGAATGGCCACTCAGTGGTGCCTGGTGGGTCTTTTGTCCTTGGAGAGGCAAAATACCTTCTTCCAAATATACTCTAGAAAGGGGAGTATTCTCTCCCAGGGAGACCGAGAGGATCCCCACACCGGGGCATCTTGTGTGAACCTCCCACTCTCTCCCTTACTTCTCTGTACCCTCCCCTTTCCTGCATTTTGGCTTTTCTCTCCCCAAATTCTCATCTCTGAACCATGCATCTGCCATGTTCTCTCCCTCCAATTGTAGAGATTGTTTTCTTAATCCTCAGATCAATTTCCTAGTTGTTCAAAATGATTTGATGTTGGGCGCCTGGGTGGCTCAGTCAGTTAAGTGTCTGCCTTCGGCTCAGGTCATAATTCCAGGGTCCTGGGATGGAGTCCTGCTTTGGGCTTCTTACTTAGCCGGGGGGCTGCTTCTCCCTCTCCCTCTGCCACTCCCCCTGCTTGTACTCTCACTCTGTCAAATAAGTAAATAAAGTCTTAAAAAAAATTTTTTTTTCAAAATGATTTGATGTTGATCTAGCTGTGTTCGAAGACAAAGCAAGCTCAGGGTCCCCCCTACTAGTCTGCCATCTTACCTCCTCCCCCAGCCATTATTTCTTCAACTATTCTTTCTTCCCTCTCCTCTCTGAGGCTCCCATGAAATGTATGTGGGTATGCTTTATGTGTCTCAGAAGCCTCTGAGGCTGTTCATTTATTTTCTTTATGGGTTTTTTTGTTTTTCTTTTCTGTTTCTCAGGTGTGAGGAACAATCTAATTGACCTATCTTCAAGTTTGCTGATTCTTCTGCCTGCTCAGGTCTTCTGTTGAGTATGTCTAGGGAATTTTTAATTTTTATTATTTTAATTTCCACCTCCAGAATTTCTACTTGGTTCTTTTAAAAATTAATTCTGTCTCTTTACTGATATTCTATATTTGGTGTGATATCATCCTTGTACTTTTTAAAAATTATGTAGATTTGGCTTTTTTAGTTCTTTGAACACATTTAAAATAGCTGATTTAAATTCCTTGTCTAGTAAGTTCAGTGTCTGGGTTTCCTCAGAGATAGTTTCTGTTGAATGCTTATTTTCTTGTGTATGGGCCACACTTTCTTTGCTTATCTGGTAGTTTTTTTCATTGAAAATGGGACATTTTAAGTAATATAATGTGGCAACACTCAAAATCAGATTCCTCTCCTCCTCCAATGTTTGTTTTTGTTGCTATTTGTTGTTGTTGCTGTTGGTATTTGCTTAGTAATTTTCCTGAACTAAATCTGTAAAATCTGTATTCTTTGTTGTGTGTGGGCATTAGAGACTTTGCTCAATTTTCTTATTGGTCAGTTAATAATTGGACAGAGGTTTTCCTAAGTGTACAGGGCCAATAAGCCTCCCAGCATTTGGTGAAGGGTGTGGTGTGCATTGTGGAATATGCCTTCAGTACTCAGGCAGGCAGTTTACAGTTCTACCTTAGCTTTCACTTCCTGTTTGTGTAGAGCCTTAATGTTAGCCAGAGGTGAGAGTTTGGGGCCTTCTCAGATCTTTCATGAGAATGTGTACAGCCTTACACATGCATGTGGCCTTTTAGATTCTAAATTGTACATATATTCAAATCTCAAAGATCCTATGACCATCTCACTCCCCAGCTTTTCCTTTTAAGTTTTTTGGTCAGCTTTTTCTGCCCCAACTCTTATTGCTGCTCGAAGTAGCTGTGATGTTAAGTAATTGCCCCTGATTGTTTTTGCGTGCTTCCTGTGGAAGAGGCTGTTTGTGCTGAGTATACCCTGAGTCAGATTGAATAAGGAAAAGCCCTATGAATAGGTGTTTTTAGTGAACTGCTAGAGAGGTTAAATAATTATACTTCTCAGAAAATGGTATTTTTGGTGTATTCCAACCATATTTTGTCCCTTCTGATGGTTCCTGGCTGTTAGTTTTCACTGCGATTTTTGTTTTCAAGACTACTATTGCACTACAGAGACAGTACTGGGAATTGGAAAAGTTCAAACACCACAAATCTCACTGTTCTTACTGAGATTCAGCCATTTTTGTTGAATAAATGCTTCTCATTTTGTTTCAAGACTGGTTTATTGAGAATTCTGAAAAAGTTGATTTTTACAATTTTTGCCAGTATTCTTGTTGCTTTTAGAGGTTCTGAGGGTTGTGAAAAAGTTGATTTTTACAATTTTCTGAGAGTTCTGAAAAAGTTATGAAAAAGTTGATTTTTACAATTTTTGCCAGTGTTCTTATTGCTTTTAGAGGTGTAGCCTTCTCAGAGATCCTTATTCCATTCCATTATTCCTCATTCTGATCTTGTGTAACTTTAATAATTGGGAAATTTTCAAATAAAAGACGTTTGAATTGGGATGCTGAGGGCAATCTGGTTGTGACATCTGTTACCCTGTTGGTCTTCAGGATTGATTTCAGTGGCTATGCAAGTGGCCTGTTCTCATCACTACATGTTCATCTTTACTGAAATTTTGCCCTTAGCTGATGAAGATGACCTATTTAGATAATAGAAGGCCATTCTTTATTCAAGGTATCTGAAATATAATCTTATCCACCAAGGTACGTAATTGTATAGTTTTCTGAGAGGTGGTCTATTTTAGGCAGTCGTGATTTTGTACTAAATTAAGCCTCTTTGACAGAGATAGGCCATTTTCAACTAGGCAGGGTATATTTGAATATATACTTGGGAGGTTTATGTTTGTGTAATGATACTCAAAATAAAAGCTTTTATAAAATGAATATTATTATAATGCTGGGATATATTTATATATGTCTTGTATTAAAAGAAATTTAATGCTGAATTATTCTCTCAGTATATGTAGAATGTTACCCATTTGTGGCTTGAGAAAGCTCAAGTTTATCTTTTGTGACATTTGTGAAAAATATTTTTCCTGACTAAGTGAGGATTTTTAGTAAAACCTCAAGGGGAATGGTTATACTATTTAAAAGGTCAAATTCCTAGTCATTGGAATTGTATGTTTTAGATATATTTTTCCCTGTATGATGGTCTTAACATTTTGAAATTTTCTTACATACTTTGGTTTTAGTTTCACCAGAATACTGTAAGGTTTATTTGTTGAGAGGTCCTATTTTTGGGGTGAGGATGTTAATTTAGGTGTTGGTGATTTACACTGTTGAATAACATGGCTGCAACCACACAGTGCATTGTGACAGCCCCTCCCTCCTCATCTAGTGTTTTTTCTACTTTATCAGACCACTTCTCAATTAATTGCTTTATTCAGTGGTGTACATAAAGAACACAGGGTTTGGAAGCAGATCTGTCACTTCCCAGTTGTGTGTCCTTGGGAAAGTTATTTAACTTTTTTAAAACTTACTACCTCATCTAGAAAATGAAATGAGGTTATAATAAACCTTACCTCAAAAGGTTGCTATAATAATTAAATAAGATAAATTTATCTGTAAAGAGAACTCTAATTCTAAATGGCTAACCAAATGCTAGCAATTATTTTCCCCTTGAAAAGAGTCAAAGGACACTGCTTTGCTACTGTATTGTATATAATTTATAGGGATTAAAAAACCTATAAAACACTCATTGGCATTCTGTAATCCATACTGTTGCCTACTCTAGTATGAATTAATGAAGCTTGATAACACTTAGAATTATAATAGAATTATTTCAAATATTTAATAATATATCATAAAAATAAAAATAATTTCAGATTCATTTGCAATAACTGTAGGTGAAAGAAGATTTTAGCTGGGTCAGGTTGAGGCTAGGGTAGGGTGGAAAGAGGGCTGTTTTTACTTTGACTTGATGGGTTTAAGGCATTGTGCCATCCCACACTCATAGATTTAGAATAAGAGGGCAGACTCAGATTCTCAGCATAGTCTCACCATGGAGACTACATTGATTTCTCTAAGGATCACTTCCCCTAGCTTTTAAGAATTTCTATTCAGATATATTAAGAATTCAGTCACTTCCTTTGTTAGTTGGTTTGTTAATTTCTTGTTCAACAAACATTATCATTCATCTTTTGAACTAGACAAAGTGCTCATGGTCAGTAGTGTAAATTCTATGTGCTGAACCACCGAGTAGGAAACTAGACTAGACACATGCTCAGTATATATTTCTGATAATTGCTGTGACTCTTCACTACTTAAAAAAAAAATAAGCTTTTTGTTTGCATGGCATCTTTTCTTACGTGTGAGGTCATTGAAATCCCCAGAAAGGTATTCTTGAAGATCTGCTTCATTAAATGAACATTTTCATATTTTAGGGGATGTGATTTGACTCACAGCATATATCAGTTCAAGTGCAATCAGTTGTGCAATAACACTGTGTCATATGTTATAACCACAAATGGTGGCACTATTCAGTTTTATATAGGAGGAACTGAGCTCAGAGAACTTGCTCATGGTCAAACAGCAGCTTGTTAAGTAGCAGAAGCATGATATAAGCCCACATATCTATGATATCAACAGGTCTGGTTTGCCATTGTATCATCTATCTTTCTCACACCAACTGTGCTATAAATACTTTAGTCAGGGATAAGATGACTACATGTTGGAATTTTATAAAATTGAAGTAAAACCTGCTCAATGAAGTTTTATGGTACTAAACACAGTGAAACATTGTTAAAGTTATGTTGAATTGGGTTTTTGCCTTTTAGTTCTTTTGTAAGACAGATTTATTGGAATATCTCTGCATCAACATGTATAAGAAAGACACTTTGGCAAACTTAGAAACTGAACTTCTAGAGCAAATATTATAAATGCTGAAGAAAGAATTAGAAGAGTTCATGTTTACATTCTCATGTGAATGCTTCTTCATTATTTCCCCAAAGCACTTAGTGAGCATTATCTTCAACTGGTTTAATGTGATTTTCACTTTTCCTATTAGTTTTTAATATGGCTACATTGCTTTAATTTTGAGGGATCATTTTAGTTGTTTGTTCATTTATTCAACACATGGTTAACGAGCAGCTACTACATGCCAGGCACCATTCTGAGCATCATGAATAAATTGGTAAGCAAAACAAAAGTTTTAGCCTTATGGAGCTTACATGCTGACAGAAGAAATAGATGACAGATAAACAATTATTTTATTATCAGGTTAATATAATACCAGGCAGTGATAAGTACTATGAAGAAAACTAAAACAGAATAAGGGCAGAGAGAGTGATTGGGAATGCTATTTTAGACAATGGAAACAGCATTTGAACAGAGAATTGCTAAATGAGGGAATAAGCTCTGTGAATATCTGGAGGTGGAGCATTCCAGGCAAAGAAAAGAACAAGCACAAAGGACTGGGGTGGAGCTGGTTTAACATGTTAAGGAGGAGCAAGGAGGCCATTGAGGATGGAACTCAGTGAGAAGAGGGCAGCAGCTTCTACATTCAGAGAGGTAGGCAGGGCCCAGGTCATGTATTTTTTCAAAGTATGATGAGTAGCAGTTGCATGGTTTTGAGTGTAGAGGGACAAGATTTGATTTATGTTTTCATAGGTCGGTCTTGCTGCTGTGAGAAGAAATGACTAAAAGAAAGGCATGAATAGAAACAAAGAGATCAGTTAGATTGTTCCTACAAAGAGGTCCTGTGGGGAGATAGATGATGTGGTTTGGAATAAGAGAGTAAATGGTACAGTGGGGAGAAGCTGTCAGAGTCAAGATATATTTTGAATGTAGAGCTGACAGTGTACTGATGTTTTGCTCTTAATAAATAAAAGTCAAGGATCACTTCAAAGGCTTTAGCCAAAGGAACAGGTTAAATGGTGATGCCGTTTATTAAGATTGGGAATGTTAAGAAAGGAAAATGTTTGGGGGAATCAAGAGTTCTATTATGAACATGTAAAATATGTGATGTTTATTAGACAGGTAGGTGGTGATGTTAAGAGACTAGAATTCAAGGGAGAGTTTCATGCTGGAGTTATGAATCTGGTAAACATCAGCCTAGATGTGGTATAGTGAGTTGAACTTTTTCCTCCAAAAGATATGTCTAAGGCCTAACCTCCCATACTGTGAATGTGTCCTTATTTGGAAAAAGGTCTTTGCAGATATAATTAAGAATCTTGGGATGAGATCATCCTAGATTGAGGGTGGGACCTAAATCAAGTAATTAGTGTCTTTATAAGAGAAAAGAGAAGGAGGTTTGAGAGAGACACACAGGGGAGGCCATGTAAAGACGGAGGCATAGACTGGAACTATGCTATCATAGCCAAGAAACTCCAACAGTCACCAGAAGTTGGAAGAGGTAAGGAAGGATCCTCCTCTAGAGCCTTTTATGGGAGTGATTGTGGCACTGCTAACACTCTAATTCCAGATTTCTGGACTCCAGAACTATGAGAAAATAAATTCCTATTGTTTTAAGCCATTAGTTTGTGGTAATTTGTTACAACAGCCATAGGGAACTAATTCAGATAGTAATTCCTGGAGACATTAGATAAGATCATGTAGGAGATGAATGTAGATAGAGAAGAGAAGGAAGGTCATGGAAGTAGCCTTGGGGCTCTCCAGGGCTATATTAATAGGTGGAGGGGAGGAGAAAAAGCAGATGCCACTGAGAAGTGATAGGGAACCAAGTGAGCATGGTACTCCAGAAGCCATGGGAGTGGCTTAGCACATTGGCTGTGCTAAATGCTGCTGAGAGATCAAGAAGGATGATTTGATAGGGCAAAGCTGAGCCTACTGTGAGGAAGCCCAATAACACAGTAAGAAATGGAACACAAGACTTGGTAACTATGGGGTAGTAAGATTTCCCTTAAATTGTAATGAAGTGGTACACCCAACCTAATGGCATAAAAGGCAGGGCACCCATATTTCTTTGCGTCTCTGGTTTGGCAGTTTACCCAGTCCTTACAGGCTGTATTCAACTTCAAACTGACAGTGCTCCTCTGTGAGGAACCAGGGAGGTGCTAGAATGCTGCATCCATTCAGTCACTTATACTCTTAGCCCTGAATCCTTTCCATTGCTTGCTGGAAGATTCAGTAGTAAGGTGAAGGAAAGCAGCCTTGACCTGGGTCTAATTCATCGTTACCTCCAATCTTTGTATCTAAACCAGAGTTTTATGTTTTCATGTAATAGAGATGAAGGTAGAGAACTGACCATTGGATTTGCCACATCAAAGTCATTGGTGGTGACTTTGATAACGAGGGCTTGGTAGGGTAGTCTCCTTAAAGAAGGTTCAAAAGAGACTTGGATGTGAGGAAGTAGAGAGAATATAGACAGCTCTTTCAAGTTTCACTGTAGAGTGAGCAGAAAAGTAGGATACTAATGTAAGTTCAAGAGAATGTTTTTGAAAGATGGGAGATACTAATAGGATGTTTGTGTGTTGATGAGAATTATCCAGAAGAGAGATAAAATTGGTAAAGAAGGACAGAGATGAGATAAATGTAGGAGAACCAGGAAAAAGACAGGAGAAATAGATGAGAAAAATCCTTGATTTTTTCAGGGAGTGTAGATATAATGTAGGGCACCCGTGGGAGTCCTTGCCATAGACAGGAGAGAATTAGAACAGTACAGAAGGCAGGGATATGGATGCAGATGAAGTTGGTTAGACTGATTGGTTGGGAGATAGCTTTTTTCATGTTGAGTTTATTTATGATAGTGTAATACTCATTTATCCTGATAGATTGTGATGGTCATATAATAAAGACACCATGTTTACACTGCTGTTCAACATCTGCTTGTTTTATAGACCCTGCTATACCCTAGCTGAGCAGTTCATCATAAAGAGACACTCACATTTTCTGTATAGAAAGCAGATAAGTCAGTCCCAACAGTGGTATTGATTTATTACTTGAGCATGAGTTCATTACCCATGAAGACTCTCATTGTGTCTTTTATTTTCTGGGCACAGCAGTATTTTAGCATTACCCATCAAGTTTGTCATCTACAATAGAGGGCTGTTCAAAGGCCTCACTAAGGGAGGCAAATGTGTCTGGAAATTCCCTTCATGGTGATTTATTTTACGGCAAACGAATTTCATTTCTAAATCTAGCATGACCAGAGGTCTTCTTAGAGTATAAAAACACTCCACGAGGACTGTAAGACCCCTGGTTGGGAAGAGAGTACCATTTTCTCTTGAGATGAAATTTGTGAATTGGGTCAGAATTTACCATGAAGCTGGAGGCAGACTGCTTTATTTGTTCTATGGAGGTGTGTTCAACCTACCTCTTGAAGCTTTTGCCATTCAACAAGTCTCCCTCTTCAGTCTGGAAAAAGTTAAAATCCGTGGGTGATATAAGCTGATATTTATTGACCTTTGTTAACACTTAGCAGACATTTACCTTTCTGTCTGGTCATGGAGGTGCTGGAGGTGCTGTTAAGTTGAATAGAAGCTTCAAGCATTTAGGCATTAAATCAGCATTCAGAATATGGTGAATATATTTATAAACTGCAAATATAAGAGCAATCCAAGGAGAAAATCCCGTTTTTCAGACAGTATATCTGTCTTTGCAGGTATTCTTTTCCCCCAACTAGATTCTCACTTTACCTTGAAATTCCTAGCATAAATATTTGACCATATTAAAAAAGTTAATAGATCTTAAATAATTGCATTGAGTCCAAATCCCACCTGATATTAATTGGATCAATTAATATGTGTGAAGATATCATTCTTTAAGAAGAAATAACTCAGTGCATCACTCATGGAAGCCATTTTTTAACTTCTTATGGGACATATTATTTATTTATTTATTCCAAAGATTTTATTTATTTATTTTGAGAGAGACAGAAAGAGAGAGAGGGACAGAGGAAGAGGGAGAAGCAGACTCCCTGCTGAGCAGGGAGCCCGATGCAGGGCTTGATCCCAAGACCCTGAGATCATGACCTGAGCTGAAAGCAGACACTTAACCAACTGGAGCCACCCAGGTGCCCCTGTTTATTTTTAAAGATTTTATTTATTTG
The DNA here is from genome assembly GCF_009762305.2 of Zalophus californianus. NCBI lineage: Eukaryota > Metazoa > Chordata > Mammalia > Carnivora > Otariidae > Zalophus > Zalophus californianus. The sequence continues at coordinate 54,857,471 of NC_045604.1, read as the reverse complement.
AGAGAGAGAGAGAGTGAGCACAAGCGGGGGGAGAGGCAGAGGGAGAGGGAGAAGCAGACTCCTCAATGAGCAGGGAGCCTGACGCAGGGCTTGATCCCAGGACCCTGAGATTATGACCTGAGCCGAAGGCAGACGCTTAACCAACTGAGCCACTCAAGCACCCTTAAGGGATATATTTTTGAGCTTATTTCTAACACATCCAACTCTATGCTCAGTGCCGAGTCTGCTGGAGATTCTCTCTCTCCCTCTCTCTTTGCCCCTCACCCCAATCATGCTCTAAATAAATAAATAAATAAACAAAATCTTAAAAAAAAAAAAGAAAGCAGGGACCACAGGTACATGTGATCCTGCAATCTTGTGTATGATCAAGACTTTGATAGGAGGTTTATGGAATGTATCATCATAATATTATACTCTGAAGTCTGAGAATTACAGATGCACATTTCAAATTCATGTTGCCAGTTTACATTGTATGTACTTCAATTTTAAGAGTTTCACGCATATGCAATTCAAGTAAGTTTGTTAATCTTCTGTTAGAAATCAGCCCCTTTGCCGAGAGTAGTTCATCTGTAGTTTGGCAAATGGGTTTGTCAAAGTAGAGGACTTCCATTTGAGCTTTAAAAAAGTATCTTGAGTCTTAAAATTATATCTAAGATTTTCCTATGTTTATATATGTCATATATAATTCTTTATAACTATATGTATATCATAAAAAAGTATGTTGAATATTAGAATTGGAAACATGACCATAAAAATATTCATCTTATAGGCTTAAAAAAAGCTTTTTAATAAAGCTTAAAAAAGCTTTTTTTAAAATATATATTTTTTAAAGTATATATTTTTCATATGTTATTATGATTGGGAAAAATAAAATGGCCTGGGTTATAAAATTTACTATCAAATATCAAAGAGAATAGAATAGATTTAGAACTTGAATATGCATATGTATATGTAACACTTGAAATTAAAAAATAGGAACAAAAGAGAAAAATGTGAGGCATTTTGGCAAAAATGAACGTGCTGTTAAAATGGAACTTGTTATTGTCATCAAGATTTTATCAGTGTGAAAAGCCATGGAGATGTGGATTTCTAAAAGTGACACGTTCATTCCTTTTGCCACTGGGGGTCACTGTAAAGACATTGCTTGAACAAGTCTGCACCTTCCCAGAGTTGCTCTTTGTGGAGTTTGAATGTAGAAATTTTAATGTGGAGAAAAACTATTTATGAGAATGACTAAAAAGTATGTAAGAAAGCAATAAAACAACCTAGTCTTATACCTAAAGGAGCTAGGAAATGAAGAACAAGCAAAGCTCAAAGCCAGTAAAAACAATGAAATAATAAAGATTAGAGCAGAAATAAATGAAATAGAGACTAGAAAAACATAGAAAAGATCAGTGAAACCAGGAGCTGGTTCTTGGAAAAGATCAACAAAATTGGTAAACCTTTAACCAGACTCCTGAAGAAAAAAAGAGAGAGGTCTCAAATAAATAAACTCAGAAATGAAGGAGGAGAAATAACAACCCATACCACAGAAATAAAAAAGATTATAAGGGAATATTATGAAAAATTATGTACCAACAAATTGGACAACCTACAAGAAATGGAGAAATTCCTAGAAACCTATAACCTTCCAAAAATGAATCAGGAGGAAATAGAAAATTTGAACGACCCATTGCTAATGATGAAATTAAATCAGTAATCCAAAAATTCCAAACAAAAGTATAAGACCAGATGACTTCACAGGTGAATTCTACCAAACATTTAAAGTAGAGTTAATACCTATCTTCTCAAAGTACTCCAAAAAATAGAAAAGGAAGGAAAGTTTCCAAATACATTCTACGAAGCCAGCATTACCTTGATACCAAAACCGGAGAAGACACTACAAAAAAAGAAAACTACAGGCCGATATCTCTGATGATCATAGATGCAAAAATCCTCAACAAAAGATTAGCAAACCAAATTCAACGATACATTTAAAAAGTCATTCACCACGATCAAGTGGGATTTATTCCAGGGACATAAAGGTGATTTGATATGCACAAATCAATCAATATGCTATAGTGTATTAACAAGAGAAAAGATGAAAACCATATGATCACCTCACTAGATGCAGAAAAAACATTTGATGAAGTGCAGCATTCACTCATGTTGAAAATTCTCAACAAAGTAGGTCTAGAGGGAACATATCTCAACATGATAAAGGCCATTTATTAAAAACACACAGCTAACATCATAGTCAATGGTGAAAAAAAAACCAAGAGATTTTCCTCTAAGAGTAGGAACAAGACCAGGATGTCCATTCTCACCACTTTTATTCACTGTGGTACTGGAAGTCCTAGCCACAGCAGTCCAATAATAAAAAAGAAATAAAAGGCATCCAAGTTGGTAAGAAAGAAGTAAAACTGTTACTATTTGCAGATGACATGATACTGTGTATAGAAAACCCTAAAGAATCCACCAAAAAACTACTAGAACTGATAGATGAATTCAGTACAGTTTCAGGATATAAACTTAATATGCAGAAATCTGTTGCAGTTCTATACAATAATAATGAAGTAGTAGAAATAGAAATTAAGAAAATGATCCTACTTAGAATTGCCCCCCAAAGAATAAAATACTTAGGAATAAACTTAACCAAGAAGGTGGAAGACATGTACTCTGATAACTATAAAAGATTGGTGAAAGAAATTAAAGATGACACAAATAGAAAGATACTGCATGCACATGGATTGGCAGAACCAATATTGTTAAAATGTCCATACTACCCAAAGCAACCTACAGATTTCATACAATCCCTGTCAGAATACCAACAGCAGTTTTCATAGCACTAAAAAAATATTACTAACATTTGTATGAAATCACAAAAGACCCCTGGGCACCTGGGTGGCTCAGTTGGTTAAGTGTGTGCCTTCAGCTCATGTCATGATCTCAGGGTCCTGGGATCGAGCCCCACGTTGGCTCCCTGCTCAGCAGGGAGTCTGCTTCTCCCTCTCCCTCTGCTCCTCCCCACCTCGTTTGTGCTCTCTCTCTCTCTCTCATTCTCAAATAAACAAATTGTTTAAAAAGAGAGAGAAATCACAAAAGACCCCAAATAGCCAAAGAAATCTTGAGAAAGAAGAACAAAGCTGGAAGTATTACAATCCTAGATTTCAAGATACACTACAAAGCTGTAGTAATCAAAACAGTATGGTACAGGCACAAAAACAGACACAAACATCATGAAACATAACAGAAACTCTGAAAATAAACCCATGCTTTTATGGTCAATTGATCTAGAACATAGGAGGCAAGAATATAAAATGGTAAAAAGATAGTATCTTCAACAAATTGTGTCAGGAAAACTGCTACATGCAAAAAATAAACCTGGACCACTTTCTTACATCATATACAAAAATAAACTCGAAATGGATTACAGACCTAGATGTGAGACCTAAAACCTTAAAATTCCTGGGAGAAATCTTAGGCAGTAATTTCTTTGACATTAGCCATAGAAACATTTTCCTAGATGTGTCTCCTCAGGCAAGGGAAACAAAAGCAAAAATTAAACTATTAAGACTTTGCCAAAATAAAGAGCTGTGTACAGTAAAGGAAAGCATCAACAAAATGAAAACACAGCCTACTGAATGGGAGATGATATTTGCAAATGTTATATCTAATAAGGGGTTAATATCCAAGATATATAAAGAATTTATACAACTTAATACCAAATAATCCAATTAAAATGGGCCAAAGATATGAACAGACATTTTTCCAAAGAAGACATACAGATGGCCAACAGATACCTGCTGAACTTCACTAATTATCAGGGAAATGCAAATCAAAACCACAGTGAGATAGCACCTCACACCTGTAAGAACGGTTAAAATAAAAAAGACAAATAACGATTGTTGTCAAGGATGTGGAGAAAAAGGAACTATCATGCACTGTTTGTGAGAGTGCAAATTGGTGCAACCACTGTGGAAAATGTTATGCAGTTTCCTCAAAAATTAAAAATAGAATTACCATATGGTCCAGTAATTCCACAGTTGAGTATTTACCCAAAGAAAACAAAATCACTCTTTTGAAAAAAATAGATGCACTTTTGTTTATTGCAGCATTATTTACAATAGCCAAGATATGAAAGCAACTCAAATGTCTGTCAATGGATAAGGAAGAGGTGGTATATACACAATGGAATTTACTCAGTCAAAAAAAAGAATGAAATATTGCCATTTGCAACATGGGTGGACCTAGAGAGTACAATGCTAAATGAAATAAGTCAGACAGAAAAAGACAAATATGTGATTTCACTCATGTGTGGAATTTAAGAATCAAAACAAATGAACAAAGGAAGAAAGAGACAAACAATAAAACAGACTCTTAAATACAGAGAGCAAACTGGTAGTTACCCAGAGGGGAGGCAGGTGTGTGTGTGTGTGTGTGTGTGAGTGTGAGTGTGTGTGAGTGTGTGTGAAATAAAGGGGATTAAGAGGTACAAACTTTCAGTTACAACATAAATAGGTCACAAGGATGAAAAGTCCAGCATAGGGAATATAGTCAATCAGATGGCAATAATGTTTGGTGACAAATTGTGACTACACTTACTGTGGTGAGCGTTAAGTATTGTAGAATTGTTGAATATTATGTACCTGAAACTAATATAACACTGTATGTTAATTATACTTCAATAAAAAAGAAAAAAGCAATAAAACATATTTTTCCCTTCATTATAATTGCATATTGGTGATACAAATCTTTTTTGCTCAAGAATTCTCTTCATATTAACATATGGGTAAGTGTTGCAATGCTATTCAAGGTGGAAGTGTTTGATTAAAGTGACTTTAGTATTATAGAACAGTTGTATTCTCATGTCTTCCTTGTTTCAAAATTCAGAGACATTTAAAACACAATAAAGTTATCTATGCAATGAAATCTTACTCCTGAATTCTGCAGAAGTACGATTCTAAAGTACAAGCATCTGACATTGCCATTTGCATAGTAGCTTTTTAAAAAAGTTGCTATAGAAACATATTCTGTAAGCCATTCTCAGAATGTCCATCCAAACCAGATCCATACAGTTATTTTGTGGGCATTATAAATCAAATATGATCATTAAATCAAAACAAAACTCTTCTAAATTTTTTTTTTAAAGTTTTGCTTGGGTATTTTTTTTTTTTAAAGATTTATTTATTTATTTATTTGAGAGTGAGAATGAGAGATAGCACGAGAGAGAGAAGAGGGTCAGAGGGAGAAGCAGACTCCCCGCCGAGCAGGGAGCCTGATGCGCGACTCGATCCTGGGACTCCGGGATCATGACCCGAGCTGAAGGCAGTCGCTTAACCAACTGAGCCACCCAGGCGCCCCAAAACTCTTCTAAATTTTTATAAGATTTTCATTTTCCCTGTTTTTCAGGAATCCCCTCCCTCCTTCCCTCCCTCCCTTCCTTCCTTCCTTCCTGTCTCCAGCCTACCTCCCACCCTCTCTCTCCTTCCTTTTTTCTTCTTCTTTCTCTGTTCTTCCTCTCCAACATTTCTTGGATGTTTGCTATGATCATTGAGTAGAAGAATTATTTCTTCCACAGAGGCAAGAGTGAAGTAAGAGAGTACATGCAGATAGAGGTTAATTTATAGATATCTGGAGAGGCATTTGACGAATTTATTGCCTGTTAAAATAGGTTTTTCTCTTCAAGTAGGAACAAGACTACTGGCTGAGAAAGAACTGAGAGTGGGGTGCAGAAGGAGTATAGGAGAGACGAGGGCTGTGTAAGATCTTTGAGAAGAGAGGTATTTTGAACAGCCTCTGTGGAGAAAGGGAGAAGGAGAAAGTGTGCCAACTCTGAAGAACTCCACTGAGATCAGAGTCCATCCGCACCAGACTTCAGGCTTGTGTAATTCCCAGAAACATTTGGCAGTTGGGGGTTAAAGAGGAAAAAGCTTTGATTGCTTTTGGGTTAGAATTTTGCTGGATTAGGTGAGTAGAAGACAAAATGGGCAAAAGAGTTGAGGATATTGGAAAAATAATAATTGGGGAGATGGACCGTAAAATCTCACAAGAAGGGAAGAGAATGAAGCCAAAAAAGACCTATAAATTTTTGGGGAAATGGATGGTTCAGGGATGGGGTTCTGGACGAGACTGGAGAATAGCAATGCACTATTCATAGTAGGTGAATGAAGGAATTGGAAGAATAGGAATTTGTGGTTAAAGAGTAGAATATTGGAGCTTATGATTTACAGCTGGAACAAGTCAAGGTTATAAATGTCCAGGATGTGGTCATGGGAGGAAATTGCTAAAAATGGCATATAGGTGAAAATTATTGAATGGAAGAGGTCAAGAGACTCAATACATAAAGAGAACTGGATGCATCATCCTCACATACACTGATGCTGCCCAGATAATGGTGGAAATAAGGGTAGTGAGAAGTACGATTCTAAAACCTTCAATAAAGTGTGTCTGTGTGTGTATTTGTGTGTGTGTTGAAGATGGGCGTCCCAGCATTTGGTAGATGACAGCAACAAGGAAGAATAGAGGGTGCTATATAACCAGATGATGTGAGGCTCCAAAGCAATGTTTTTTATGTGAAGGTAGAAGATTTTAGTTTGGAGCAGCACTGAGGGTAAGAAAACTTTATTAGCCTTCATTCTGTCTTCCTCCAACCCTCGGGTCATTGGAGCCTGGGAGAATATGCAGTTTGCAGTTTTCACCTGAGAGGCATGAAGGAGAGATCTGGGTTTAAATGAAGGCAAGGATGTGAGAGAGACTGTTTAGACCAGAGCACTGAGTGTGTTGGAGTAATTTGATGTCAATAAAGATGGTTCCAGATGGCACAGTAGAAAGGACTGGCAGAAAGGCAGCAAGGGGAAGAAGTGGACAGCATGTTGGAATGAAGGTGCAAGCTGTTCCGCTGAGATAATCAAGAAACCTTCTTAAGAAATTTTGCCTTAAGAAGAAATTGCATTAATAGAAGCATAAGACTTATAAAAATTACATTTTCAAACAGTACAGCCTAATGGATAATAGCAGAAACTCTGGAGCCAAGTAGCTTGGGTTTGAATCCTGGCTCCACAGTTTACAAGCTGTGTGATCTTAGGCAAATTTCTTAATCTATGTCTGAGTTCCCTCATCTGTGAATTGGGGATAATAATAATAATACCTTCCTTATTAGATTATTATGAATTTAAATGAGTAAATGTCTGTGAAGTACTTAGAAAAGTACCTGTCACGTAATAAGCTCTATAAAAGTGTTACATAAGATTAATTTGTTTCATTGGTTAAAAAGTGGGTTTGTGGCTATCGAGTTTCAGACTTACAAACATTTTTCCTGCAGGAATTTCTGTTATAAAAGACCTTAAAAAAACCAATAGATAGTTGTAGTATTTTCAGGAAGTGTATAGATGCTAAATTTAAACCTTACTCAGCAGTGTTAACCCTTGCTTTCCACTTCCTTCTTGCCTGTCTTTTCTTAGGGTTGCCAACAATATCACTTGCCCAAGGTTCTTTGTTCATGTGTTGTTATCTTTATAACCCATTATGATGCACAAAGCCAGAGCCACCTTTTCAAAAAGCAGTTGTATTACCTATGTAATTGTGTGTGTATATGTGTGTGTGTGTGTAAACCACAGTTTCTGGTAATGGTGCCTGTAGCTGTCAATGTAATGCAAATCATGTTCCCTATTTAGTAGGTCCCAGCAGAGCTGAAGGACTTAATGGAAACTTTTGCTGTATGAGAAATTCTTGTTCAGAAGAGAATAGCTGACCAGAGGAACTTGAATTTGGTTTGAGAGTGAAGGGTGACATTGAAAAAGAGCCATCTGGTGCTTTCAACGAATCCCAAGTTAACCAGCTAGGATTCCAGTTAAAAGAGAGTCCAGGCTATTGCCAACAGTGTCCCTGGATGGTGTTCTGGGCCAGAACATTTTTTTTAATAATTTTTTATTGTTATGTTAATCACCATACATTACATCTGGGCCAGAACATTTTGTGGTCAGCAGTCAGCAGTCTGAGTTATCTGTTCAGGATGCCAAATAGATTGCTGAGGGCTGTGTGAGGAGCATGATTAGTTATTGTCTACAATGAAAACTGTATGAGAAAGGTGAGAGTGGGAAATATGTAACATCCCAGATCCATAGCAATGATAGAATCCTACTGGGCAGGCACTGTGAAGACTTCCAGGTCCTACACTGGCAGTGAAAGAAGTTTCTTGATTAAATCCTAAGTGTGCTTTCTTGGAGGAACGCCCTCGTCCATTGTCCATTGTTCTCCCAGGACTGCTTCCGGGAGTTTGTTCCTTGTCTGTTACGCTCTATGACAAATCTGACAAATCTGAAGTGGAAACAAGGGATTTGACCTACTTGGGAGATGCATAGCTTTTACAGCCTGCTATCTACTTGTAAAAACTTGGGGCCATAAAGTTTGCTTAAAGACTCATACGGTCAAAGTCTTTTTTCGGCCAAGCTTTTTGTTTCTTTGGGAATACAATTTCCTAAAAAACTCCGTAAGCTTAACTCTCTGCTTCTAATAACTCCATGTACAGATAATTGTGTGTACAAAACTTTTTCCACAGACATAGGTCTTAAATCTATTCTATTTCTTTGTTTCTTTGCCATCAGTACCTTTTCCTCAACCCTCTTCTCTCTCTTTCAACTTACTGGGGTTACCTTGAGGCTACCTGAGACTATAGGCTTGGGTAGGGAGGTATGCATTTTAAGTGTAAAGTTTGGTAAGTTTTGACAAATATATACACTCATGCAACTACCACCACAACCAAGATAACATTTCCATCACCCATAAAGGTTTTCTTGTGTTCCTTTTCAGTGTCTCACCCTGGTCCCTCACTCCTTGCTTCAGGAAACTACTGATCTGCTTTTTGTCACAATAAATTAGATTTGTCTTTTCTAGAGTTTCATATAAAAATGGAATCATACAGAAAGTACTCTTGATGCCTGGCTTCCTTTGCTCTCAGCATGTTTCTTGAGATTCATCCATGCTGCTGCATGTTTCAGTAGTTCATTCTTCTAAATTGATGAATGGTTATTTCACTGTGTGGATATGCTACATTGAGTTGATCCATTCAACCTGTTGATAGAATTTTAGTTTTTTTCTAATAAGCGATTATAAATAAACCTGCCATAAATATATATATATATTTATTATATATATATATATATATATATTTTTTTTTTTTTTAGAGGGGGTTAGGGGCAGAGGGAGAGAGAGAATCTTAAGCAGACTTCATGCCCAGCCCAGAGCCCAACATAGGGCTCAGTGTTGCAACCCTGAGGTCATATCCTGAGCTGAAATCAAGAGTCGGATGCTTAACTGACTGAGCCACCCAGGCACCCCTGCCATAAATATTTCTATACAAGTTTTCTATGTTCATATGTTTTCATTTCACTTGGGAAAATACTTAAGAGTGGAATTGCTGGGTAGGTGTATGTTTAATGTTTTTAAGAAACCCCAAAGTTCTTCTCCAAAACGATGTACAACTTTTATTCCTAGCAGCAATAGATGAATGTTTCAGTTGCTCCACATACTCACCAATGCTTGGTATTTTTATTTTAGTTTTATTTTAATTGCAATCACTGTAATGTCTGTGTCATGGTATTGATTTGCATTTCTCTGATGATTCATGATGCTGAGCATCTTTTCATGTCCTTGTAAGCCATTCATAAATTTTTTTGTGTGGTGTGTTGTTTAGATCTTTTGCCTATTTTTAAATGATCTGTCTTCTTAGTATTAAGTTATGAAGTTTTATTTATTTATTTATTTATTTAAGATTTTATTATTTATTTGTCAGAGAGAGAGAGAGAGAGCACAAGCAGAGGGAGAAGCAGGCTTCCTGCTGAGCAGGGACCCAGATGCAGGACTCGATCCCAGGACCCTGGGATCATGACCTAAGCCTAAGGCAAACGCTTAACTGACTGAGCCACCCAGGCATCCCTATTTTTTATTTTTATTTTTAAAAGATTTTATTTATTTATTTGACAGAGAGATAGAGAGAGCACAAGTAGGCAGAGCAGCAGGCAGAGGGAGAAGGAGAAGCAGGCTCCCTGCTGAGTAGGGAGCCTGACATAGGGCTCCATCCCAGGACCCTGGGACCATGACCCGAGCTGAAGGCAGCCACTTAACCGACTGAGCCATTCAGGCGCCCCATGAAGTTTAAAAAAATATATTTTGACATGGATCTTTTGCCATGTAATGTAAATATTTTCTCTCCATTTATAGCTTACTTTTAAAATATTATTCTGTTTTTTTAAATTTTATTATGTTATGTTAATCACCATACATTACATCATTAGTTTTTGATGTAGTGTTCCATGACTCATTGTTTGCCTATAACACCCAGTGCTCTATTCAGTACGTGCCCTCTTTAACACCTATCACCAGGCTAACCCATCCCTCCACCCCCTTCCCCTCTAGAACCCTCAGTTTGTTTCTCAGAGTCCATAGTCTCTCATGGGTCTTCTCTCCCTCCAATTTCCCCCCCTTCATTTCTCCCTTCCTACTATCTTTTTTTTTTTTTTGACATATAATGTATTATTTGTTTCAGAGATACAGGTCTGTGATTCAACATTCAAGTGCTCACCATAGCACATACCCTCCCCATTGTCTATCACCCAGCCACCCCATCCCTCCCACCCCCTACTATATTTTAAAAGAACAAATTTTATTTATTATTTCTTAAAGCTTTCTTTTCATTTTTTCAAAGAACAAGTTTTAAATCGATGATGTGCAACTTACAAATTTTAAAAATATCCTCCACATTTTAAGCCATTTTATTCATTCATTCATTTATTTATTTAATTTATTTATTTATTACTTGAATTTTGTTAGTTAACATACAGTACAATATTGGTTTTTGGAGTAGAATTTAGTGATTCATCACTCACATACAATACCCAGTGCTCATCACAATGTGTACTCCTTAATACCTGTGGCCCATCTAGTCCATCCCCCACCTACTTCCCACCATCAACCCCCGTTTGTTCTCTATTGTTGTCTCTTTATGCTTTGTTTCCCTCTCTCCTTTTCTTTCTTCCCTTCCTTCCTGTATGTTCATCTGTTTTCTCTCTTAGATTTCACATATGAGTGTGATCATATGGTATTTGTCTTTCTTGGACTGACTTATTTCACTTAGCATAATACTCTAGTTCCATCCACGTTGTTGCACATGGCAAGAGTTCATTCTTTTTGATGGCTGAATAATATTCCATTATATATATCTACATATATATTCCCTTGTATATAGATATATACATCATGATATATTTTATATATATATATGTATATTTTATATATATACACATATATGTGTGTGTGTGTATATATATATATTATATATATATATCACATCTTTTTTATCCACTTTTCAGTTGATGGACATTTGGATTCTCTCCATAGTTTGGCTATTGTTGATAATGCTGCTGTAAACATTGGGGTGCATGTACCCCTCCTAGTCTGTATCTTTGTATCCTTTGGGTAAATACCTAGTAGTACAATTGCTGGATTATAGGTTAATTCTATTTGTAACTTTTTGAGGAACCTCCAAACCGTTCTCCAGAGTGGCTGCACCAGTTTGCATTCCCACCTGTTGTTTCTTGTGTTGTTAATTTTAGCTGTTCTGACAGGTATAAGGTGGTATCTCATCGTGGTTTCCATTTGTATTTCCCTGATGATGAGTGATGTTGAGCATCTGTTAGTGATCTGGATGTCTTCTTTGGAAAAGTGTCTATTCGTGTCTTCTGCCGATTTCTTAATTGGATTATTTGTTTTTTGGGTGTTGAGTTTGGTAAGTTCTTTATATATTTTGAATACGAACCCTAAATAAGATATCTTGTTGGCAAATATCTTCTCCCATTCCATATGTTGCCTTAGTTTTGTTGATTGTTTCCTTTGCTGTGCAGAAGCTTTTTATCTTGATGGGGTCCCAGTAGTTCATTTTTGGCTTTTGTTTCCATTGCCTCTGGTGATGTGTCTAATAAGAAGTTGATACTGCCGAGGTCAAAGAGGTTTTTGCCTGTGTTCTCCTCTAGGATTTTGATGGTTTCCTGTCTCACATTTAGGTCTTTCATCCATCTTGAATTTACTTTTGTGTATGATGTAAGAGTGGTCCATTTCATTCTTCTTCATGTTGCTGTCCAGTTTCCCAACACCATTTGTTGAAGAGACTGTCTTTTTTCCGTCGGGTATTCTGTCCTGTTTTGTTGAAGATTAGTTGATCATATAGTTCTGAGTCCATTTCTGGGTTTTCTACTGTGTTCCATTGATCTCTGTGTCTGTTTTTGTGCCAGTACCATAAGTCTTGATGACTACGGATTTGTAATATAGCCTGAAGTCCAGAATTGCGATGCCTCCAGCTTTGCTTTTCTTTTTCAGGACTTTGGTTATTCGGGGTCTTTTGTGGTTCCATACAAATTTTAGGGTTGTTTATTCTAGCTCTGTGAAAATGCTGGTGGTGGTTTGATAGGGATTGCATTAAACGTTTAGATTGCTTTGGGTAGTATAGACATTTTAACAATGTTCTTCCAATCCATGAACATGAAATGTTTTCCATTTCTTTGTGTCCTCTTCAATTTCTTTCATAAGTTTTCTGTAGTGTTCAGAGTACATATCTTTGACCTCTTTAGTTAGGTTTATTCCTAGATATCTTATTGTTTTTGGTGCAATTGCAAATGGGATCAATTTCTTGATTTCTTTTTCTGCTGCTTTGCTCTTGGTGTGTAGAAATCCAACAGATTTCTGCACATTGATTTTATATTATGCAACTTTGCTGAATTCATGTATGAGTTCTAGCAATATTTTGTTGGAGTCTTTTGGGTTTTCTACAAGGAGTACCATGTCATCTGCAGATGGTGAAAGTTTGACGTCTTCCTTGCCAATTTGGATGCCTTTTCTTTTCTTTTTGGTGTCTGATTACTGGGGCTAAGACTTCCAGTATTATGTTAAATAGTAATGGTGAGAGTGGACATCCTTGTCTTGTTGCTGACTGTAGGAGCAAGGCTCTCAGATTTTCCCCATAGAGGATGGTAGTAGCTGTGGGTCTTTTGTATATAGCCTTTAAATGTTGAGGTATGTACCATCTCTCCCTACTTTGTTGAGGGTTTTTACCAAGAAAGGATGCGGTATTTTGTCAGATGTCTTTTTTTTTTTTTTTTTTTGTATCTATTGGTGGGATCATATGGTTCTTATCCTTTCTTTTATTAATGTGGTGTATCACGTTGATTGAATTGTGCATGTTGAACCACCCCTGCAGCCCAGGAATAAATCCTACTTGATCGTGGTGAATAATTCTTTTAATGTACTGTTGAATTTGATTAGCAAGTATTTTACTGAGAAATTTTGCATCCATGTTCATCAGGGATATTGGCCTATGATTCTCCTTTTTAGTGGGGTCTTTGGTTTTGGAATTAAGGTAATGCTGGCTTCGTAGAATGAGTTTGGAAGTTTTCCTTCCATTTCTATTATTTGGAACAGTTTGAGGAGAATAGGTATTAACTCTTCTTTAAATGTCTGGTAGAATTCCCCTGGGAAGCCATCTAGCCCTGGACTTTTGTTTGTTGGGAAATTTTTGATTACTGATTTAATTTCTTTGCTGGTTATGGGTCTGTTCAAATTTTCTATCTCCTCCTGTTTCAGTTTTGATAGTTTATAGTTTTCTAGGAATTTGTCCATTTCTTCCAGGTTGCCCAGTTTGTTGGCATATAATTTTTCATAGTATTGTCTTATAAATGTTTGTATTTCTGTTGTGCTGGTTGTGGATCTCTCCTCTTTCATTTGTGCTTTTACTTATTTGAGTCCTTTCTGTTTTCTTTTTGATATGTCTGCCTAGTTTATCAGTTTTGTTAATTTTTTCAAGGAACCAGCTCCTAGTTTTGTTGATCTGTTCTGTTTTTTTGACTTCTATATCATTTATTTCTGTTCTGATCTTAATTATTTCCCTTCTTCTGCTGTTTTTAGGCCATATTTGCTCTTCATTTTCTAGCTCCTTTAGGGTGTAAGGTTAGGTTGTGTATTTAAGACTTTTCTTGCTTTTTGAGGAAGTCCTGTATTGCAATGTACTTCCCTCTTAGGACTGCCTTTGCTGCATCCCAGTTTTTGGATTGTCGTGTTTTCAGTTTCATTTGCTTCCGTGTATTTTCTTATTTCTTCTTTAATTTTCTGGTTAACCCATTCATTATTTGGTAGGATTTTCTTTATCCTCCATGTATTTGTGTTCTTTCCAAATTTTTCTTGTGGTTGACTTCAAGTTTCATAGCGCTGTGGTCTGAAAATATGCATGGTATGAGCTCAGTCTTTTTGTACTTATTGAGGGTTGATTTGTGACCCAGTATGTGATCTGTTCTGGAGAATGTTCCATGTGCAGTGAAAAAGAATGTGTGTTCTGCTGCTTTAGGATGAAATGTTCTGAATATATCCGTTAAGTCCACCTGGTCCAGTGTATCATTCAAAGCTTCTGTTTCCTTATTAACTTTTGCTTATATAATCTGTCCATTACTGTAAGTGGGGTATTAATGTCCCCCACTATTATTGTATTATATCAATGAGTTCCTTTAATTTTGTTATTAGTTAATTTATATAATTGGCTACTCCCAAGTTGGGGGCATACATATTTACAATTTTAGATCTTTTTTTTTAAGATTTTATTTATTTATTTGACACAGAGAGAGAGAGAAAGAGAGCACAAGCAGGGGAAGCAGGGGAGTGACAGGCAGAGGGAGAGGGTGAAGCGGACTCTCCACTGAGCGGGGATCCTAAGGCGGGGCTCGATCCCAGGATCCCGGGATCATGACCTGAGCTGAAGGCAGACACATAACTGACTGAGCCACCCAGGCACCCCTTGTTAGATATTCTTGATGGCTAGAACACTTAATTGTGATATAATGCCCTTCTTTTTCATCTCTTGTTATATATAGTCTTTGCTTTAAAACCTAGTGTGTTTGATGTATGATTACTCCAGCTTTCTTTTGATGTCCATTACCATGATAGATGGTTCTCCATCCCCTCATGTTCAATCTGCCGGTGTCTTTAAGTCTAAAATGAGTCCCTTGATGGCAGCATATAGATGGATCTTATTTTTTTTATCCATTCTGAACCCTTTGTCTTTTGATTGATGCACTACCCATTTACATTCAGAGTGATTATTGAAAGATATGAATTTAGCGCCATTGTGTTACCTGTAGAGTTAGTGTTTTTGGTAATTTTCTCTGGTCCTTTCTAGTCCTTGTTGCTTTTGGTCTTTTTTTTTTTAATTTTTTTCTCCACTCAAAGATTAAAATTTCCCACAGGGCTAGTTTAGTGGTCAGGAACTCCTTTAGTTTTTGTTTGGCTGGGAAACTCTTTATCTCTCCTTCTATTCTGAATGACAGCCTTGCTGGATAAAGAATTCTTGGCTGCATGTTTTTCCCATTCAGTATGTTGAATATTTCCTTCACTCCTTTCTGGCCTACCAGGTTTCGGTGGACAGATCACCTTTGAATCTGATCTGTCTTTCCTTATAGGTTAAGGACTTTTGTTTCCCTTGCTGTTTTCAGGATCCTTTCCTTGTATGTGTATTTTGTGAATTTGACTATGATATGCCTTGGCAATAAATGGCTTTTGTTGAATTTAATGGGAGTTCTCTGTGCTTCTTGGATTTTAATATCTGTGTCCTTCTCCAGATTAGGGAAGTTTTCAGCTATAATTTGTTTGAATAAAACTTCTGCCCACAGGGTGCCTGGGTGGCTCAGTCGTTAAGCATCTGCCTTCAGCTCAGGTCATGATCCCGGGGTCCTGGGATCGAGTCCTGCATTGGGCTCCCTGCTCGGCGGGAAGCCCACTTCTCCCTCTCCCATTCCTCCTGCTTGTGTTCCCTCTCTCTCTGTGTCTTTCTCTGTCAAATAAACAAATAAAAAATCTTAAAAAAAACCCAACAACTTCTGCCCCCTTTTCTCTCTCTTCATCTTCTGGGACTCCTATTATATGAATGTTATTACATTTTAATAAGTGCCTGAGTTCCCTAAGTCTACCTTCATGGTCCCTTACCTTTCTCTCTTCTTTTCTGCTTCATTATTTTCCATAATTTTATATTCTGTTTCACTGATTCATTCCTTTACTTTATCCATCCTTGTTTTTATGGCCCCCCTCTTGGGATTGCATCTTGGTTATAGCATTTTTAATTTTGGCTTGTCTAGATTTTAGTTCTTTTATCTCTGCAGTAAGGGATTCTCTAGGGTCTTCTATACTTTTTTCAAAGCCAGCCAGTATCCTTATAATCATTGTTTTAAATTCTAGTTTAGACATCTTATATCTGTATTGATTAAATCCCTGGCTGTGAGTACTACCTACCTCTTGTCCTTTCTTTTGGGGTGAATTTCTCCATCTTGTCATTTTGTCCAGAGAAGAAAAGAAGAAGGGAAACTAACAAAGAAACAAAAGCAACAATAACAAGAACAGCAACAAACCAAAGAAACTAGATCCTGGGTGTGTTTTGGTCTGTTTGTTAAAAAAATCTAGATCCCAAAATAAGAAAAAAAAAAAAGAAATAAAATACAACAAAAGGAAAGGAAACAAAAAATATATGAAAAGTATATATATATTTTTTAATTTTTTATTGTTATGTTAATCACCGTACATTACATCATTAGTTTTTGATGTAGTGTTCCATGATTCATTGTTAGCATGTAACACCCAGTGCTCCATTCAATACGTGCCCTCTTTAATACCCATCACCAGGCTAACCCATCCCCCCACCCCCCTCCCCTCTAGAACCCTCAGTTTGTTTTTCAGAGTCCGTCTCTCATGGTTCATCTCCCCCTCCGATTTACTCCCCTTCATTCTTCCCCTCCTGCTATCTTCTTTTTTTTTTGAAAAGTGTATATATTAAAATTAAAGAAATTAATAATTGAAAAAAATAAGAAAAACTGAAAAAACAATAATAAAAAACTAAAGACTAAAAGTACAAAGGATCCTAGATACTACTTTCCCTTAGAGCTGAAGCTTTGCAGCCCTCTATGATCAGTAAACTTTGTATGAGCTAGTTGTTTCTACTGGTCTTCTGGGGGAGGGGCCTGTTGCACTGATTCTCAGGTGGACTTGCCCTAATGAAAATGCACCTCCAGGGTGCAGGGAGGCAGAGCTTGGTGTAAGCAGCTCTGGACTCCATTAGGTGGGACTGGTTTGCTCCCTGAAGGCTTTCTGCATTGATGGGTGGGATGAATATGGCGGCCTTCAGCTCTCCAGCCCCAGAGCTGAAAATTCACATCCGCCGCTCTTCAGTGAGCCCTTAGAGAAGAGTGATCAATCACTCTTGCCTCCCCAGTTTCCGTCAGAATTCTGTGTTCACCTTGCTTGTGTCTGAGATCTTTTTTTTTTTTTAATCTCAGGCATGTTACTGAGTTTCAAAACTACAAATTTTAGGGACTCCTGTGGCATGGACCTGCACTATTTCTCCCTGGTATGGTCTCCCCATGCTTCTGCCATTTGCTGGCCTGTCCCAGGAAAGTGGTGACAGGAAAGTGCAGTGGTTGCAGTTTATGGCAATACAGAGCAGAAAGCCAGCAACTACACTCCCTGTTCTCAGTTGGTTTCCCTGCTCCTATGCCTGGGAACAGTGTAGCACTTAGGTGCCACCCATCCTTCTGGTGACCCAGGGGATCCTCAGACCATGGTGTCGCACCTAGGATTCCACCCTACTTCTCCACCTGAGCACCTTTAAGTCAGGAATGTCTGCCACTGTAACAGAATTCTTAAAGTTCTGATTTTGTGCTCTGATGCTTATAATACTTTGCCATAACCTCCATAATCAGGCTTTTTTTCCAAGGCCATATCCACAGCAATATCTCCCTGAATTCAAGTCTCTACACCTCCTGTCTTCCAAAATGTCAGTTTTTTACTTGTAGACTTGCAGTTTTTGTTCTCTCAGACCTCCAATTGATTTCTTGGGGGTTCAGAATGATTTGATAACTACTTAGCTGTATTCAAGGGAGGAGACAAGCTTAGGGTTCCCCTAATCCTCTGCTATCTTAACTCCTCCCCTTTAATCCTTTTTAATCCTTTCTAAGAAATCTTTGCCTTACCCAAGTTTGCAAAGATTTTTGCCCTATGTTTTCTCCTTGAAGTTTTGTAGTTTTAGGTTTAAATTTAGGTCTGAAAAAAAAATTTAGGTCTGTGATCCTTTTCTTGTGGATGGTGTGAAGTGAGGGAGGTGAGAGTTCATTATTTTCCATATGGATATACAGTAGTTTCTGTACCATTTATTTTGAACAGGCTATACTTTCTCCATTGAACTGGTATCTTTGTCCAAAACCAATTGTGTATACGTGTGTGTGTGTGTGTGTGTGTGTGTAATCTCTAATTCTGGACTCTTTTCTTGTTCATTTATCTATATGTCTATTCCTATGCTAATACCACACTATCTTAATTTGTGTAGCTTTACAATAAACCTCGAAATCAGATAGTGCAATTTTTTTCATCATTGTTTTGGTTATAATAGGTACTTTGCCTTTTCATTTGAATTTCTTTTTTTTTTAAGATTTTATTTATTTATTTGACAGAGAAAGACACAGTGAGAGAGGGAACACAAGCAGGGGGAGTGGGAGAGGGAAAAGCAGGCTTCCCACCGAGCAGGGAGCCCGATGCGGGGCTCGATCTCAGGATCCTGGGATCATGACCCGAGCCAAAGGCAGACGCCTAACGACTGAGCCACCCAGGTGCCCCTCATTTGAATTTCTTAATCAGCCTGTCACTTTCTACAAAAAACTTACTGGGATTTTGTTTGGTATTACATTAAATGTGTAGCTTGTGCTGTTTAATATGCTAACCATTAGCGACATGTGCCTATTCAAATTAAAGTTAAAATTAGCTAAAACAAAATAAAATAAGTTAGTTTCTCAGTCACACCTCATTTCCAGTGCTAACTCAACGCATGTAATTAATGGCTTCTGTATTGGAAAAACTACATAAAGAACATTTCCATTATGGCAGTGAGTTTTATTGAACAGTGCTGCTATAGATTTGGAGAGAATTGACTTAATAGTATTGACTGCCTCAGTCAGTGATAGGGCATTTCTTTTTATTTGTTTAGGTCACTTGTATATTATAGCTTTCAGCACACATGTCTTTGCGTATATTTTATGAAATTTATCCTTATGTATTTTATGTTTTTGGATACTATTAAAATATTAAATAGTATTGGGGCATCTGGGTGGCTCAGTTGGTTAATCGTAGCTGTCTCTTGTTTTTGGCTCAGGTCATGATCTCAGGGTTGTGAGATTGAGCCCTGCATCAGGCTCTGCACTGGGCATGGAGCCTGCTTATGATTCTCTTTCTCCCACTCCTTCTGACCCTTACGTCATTCGTCTCTTTTTCTCTTTCCCTCCCTCTCTAAAAAAATATTAAGTAGTATTTAAATAAATATTTGACAATTTTTATTGCCAATATATAGATGTGTACAATTTATTTTTGTATTTTGACCTTTTAATATGTGATCTCAGTTAATCCACTTACTACTTCTGGTAGACTTTTGTAGATTTTAAAAGATATTTTACATATACAATGTTGCTGTCTGTGAATAAACAGTTTTACTCTTTTCTTTATAAACTTTATACAATTGAATGAATTTGTCTTTGTTTCACTGGCTAGGGCCTCCAGTAGAACGTTTAGTCAGAGTGTGAGAGTAGACAATTTTACTGACCTTTTCAAATAATCAGTATTTAGTTTAATTGATTATATTTATTGCCTGTATTCTATTTCATCTACTTCTACTTTTTATTATTTCTTTATTTCTACTTAGTTTGTATTTAATTTGCTATTCTCTTTCTAGCTTTTTAAGGTTGAAGCTTAGATCATTGGTTTTGAATCTTTTTTATTTGGTAATAGTAATATTTTAAAGTTATAAGTTTCCCTCTAAATATTTAATTAGTTGTGTACTACAAATTTTGATATGTTCTGCTTTTATTTCATTCAGTTTAAAGTATGTTTAAATTTCCCTTTGACTTCATTTTTGACTAATAGTACTTTAGAAATACGTTGTTTAATTTCCTAATTTTTTGGCGTTTTCCAAATAACTTTCTGACATGATTTTTATTCCTTTTAAATTCATAGTTATTTGATTGTTCATAGCACCTATGGTCCATTTTGATTAATGACCAATGTACATTGGGAAAGGATGTATATTCTACATTGTTATTGAATAGCTTGTTCTACAGAAGTTTTATAGACATCTTCACATATTCTTTTTATTTACTCATTATCTTCACATTTTATTTATATCCTTGAACATTTTGTACATATTTATAACAGCTATTTTAACATAACCTGTGAATTCCACTGTTTCTAAGTGAGATGCTGTTGACTGATTTTTTCCCCTCCTGATTGTGGTCACATATTCCTTCTTCTTTGTGTATCTTTGTTGACTGCTGAGTTTTATTGTATTTTGAAAAATGTGTTGGACTTTATTTTAGTGGGTAGTTACATTATTTTGAAGCTCATTTTTAGGTTTTTTAAAAAGTTGGTCCGGAGTAACCTGTACTGAAGTTTGACCCTTTTGGTGCCTTGAATTCAACAGGTCTCTTCACTCTAGCTGGTGGGAATGCAAATGATTCTCAGCCCTGTGTGAGCTCTTGGAATTGTTTGGTTTAGAGCTCCCTGGAAGTTTTTTTTTTCTCAGCCACATAGCATTTTACCTTATGCATGCATACTTCAAAGACTCAAGGGGACCCCTAAGCACATCTCTAGAGCTCTTTCTGTCCAGAGCTCCCTTTTATCTGGTACACTCTCCTGTATGTTCCAGCTGTCTTGGTCCTCTTGAAATCCAGTCTGTGTCTCCTCAAGGATTCATGACTGCTGGGATCTCTTGGTGTTTTCTCCTTGCACTATAGCCCAGTAATTTTTTTCCAAGCAGAAATTGGTTAATTGTAGGGCTTATGTTATTTGTTTCTCTTCTCAAGTATCACAGTCCTGTGCAACCTGTTGTTTACTGTCTGAAACAGAAATTAATGAGTTCCTTAGCTTAACTGAAAATAATTAATGTATCTTTTTTATTCTTAGAAACTTTTCAGTCTATTCTATTGTTCAAGTTACAAGAACAGTTGACTTTTTCAAACATTGAAAGACCCAAATCTCTACCTTCTCTCTAATCCTTGCTATTTCTGCTTGCAAAATGATAAATTTCTTGTGTGCACTCATCTCTTAAATACCTTACTTTAAACAGCAAGGAACAATCAAGATGAATTAATACTCTGACTCTTTCCAATAGCTTCTTTTCTCAGTAGGCACTTAGTCTGCCTTACAAGTTATCACATGAAGCAGGCTTACAAAATATATAGCTGTTGTGTGACGTGAATCTTGATCTTTCGAACTTGCTATATTTGTTTCCTTGCTTGGTAAGCCAGGTTTTCATTACAGCAGCTCTCTTCTTCAAAGTACCACTGTTTTTACTATTATACAGAAAGAAGTACAGTGAAACACGTAATGGTGCAAACAGTAGAAAGGTCCATTCTGTGTGGATTCTCAGGGTAGTGTGGTGTTTCTTGTCTGTGACATCATTCAGCTACCCAGATACTTGTATTTGTTATCCTTAGGGATTTAGGAACTTACTATGGTTAGATCCATCAAGTGGAAGGTGATAGAGCAGGCAGGTGCATATATGAGAAATTATATAGACTAAGCCTAGAAGTGGCAAATATCACTTCTGCTCACATTCCACTATCTGGAACTCAGTCACAGGCAAATTATAAAGGGGATTGTAACTCAGTTGTAAGGGAGATTTAGAAATATAGTTAAACTATGTGCCAAGGAAGAAGAAGGAAATGGATTTAAGTAGAAGTAGGATTTAAGTAGAGAGATTTAAATATATATATGGATTCTTTTTCTTTTGTTTCTTCATGCCTTAGTCTATTTTGCAGTACAAAATCTCAGTGAAAGAACCACTCTGTACCTTTTCTTTTCTTATCTTTGGAGTAATTCTTTCTCCTTTCCTTCCCTTATTTTTTTTCTGTCTTTGCCCTCTCTTTCTCCTTTCCCTTCCTTCCACAACTATTAAATCTTTCAAGTACTTTGCTAGATTCTGGGCATATATTGGTGAGCAAGATTGAGTCTCTGCTATTACAGCAACAGTAATTTTTGTGTTTTCTATTTTTAACTTAATACATTTACCCAGTATCATATGCAATAATATTACCGATGGCTTTGAAAATGAAAACTGTTATTCGGGATTGTTGAAAGTAACAATAAAATAATGTTAAGGAAAAAAAGATGAAACTATTCCTGTTCATCACTGATTGCTTTCAGAAATAAAATATCCCATAATCTTTGCCAAACAGAAACATTTACTTCAAACTCCCCCAAATCCCACCCAAACCCAGAACAACAAAAATACATTAACTGAAGGACATCTAATTTCCTAAGTCTGTTTTTAATTTTGCAGTATACATGTTTACACTAAGCTCTTCATTGATTTTATTTTTCATTGCTGTTGTTTTAGTGTACACCATGTTCCAGATTACTTTTCTGGCAACTGCTAATGTGGTTTGTGGCTTGTTTTTTTTCCCCCCATTTCCTAATTAGGTGAAACAACACACTACTCAAATTTAGTTGCATATATAAATGAAAGAAATGGCAGTGCTCTTATAGGGAAATCATTGTGTTGACAACAAACCTAGGTAATATGGTAGAATGGTATCATATTTCTTTTTTGAAATGTATTTCAATTCTTGTCTGAACCTAAGAAAAATAAATATGCTTATTTTTCCCCTATTTATTCATTTAATAAATAAACATTGATTGAGTTCCCACTCTGTGTTTGGCACTTATATGAATTGCTTGGAATATGTAGAGTAGAGGTAGTCCTTATTATAGAAGAGATCATGTTCTAGTGAGTGATACGTACAAATAAGCAGATCCCTAGTTTCATATAAGAATTATAATTTCAGTGTACACAGAGAGCCTGAAGGCACAGAAAAATGGCTCCAAACTTTTGCATGTGGGAGCCTGATTAAGGACCTGCAGGGGTAGGAGTCATCAGCTGGGAACAAGGACCTTAAGCTCACCTCATCCCATGGATACAACTAGATAATACTCACATCAGCCTAAATAACCCAGAAAACAACCTGAAGACTGGCAGAACAAACTCCACAACTGAAGCTAAAGAGGCCACACCAAAGAAAGTAGGAAGGGTGATGATATGATCTGGGAAAAAAGCAGACCATGTCCACCCACAGTGGGGAGGGAGCTGGTGGCATGGAAAAAGGCAGAAAACAGACTTTCACACTGGGGAGCCCACAAATGGGGAGGATGAATCCCCATAATATTTGCCTTTGAAAGCAAGAGGGGCCAAATTTCATGAGTTCTTACAACCAGCAGGACATAAACCCAGGAATTAAAAAAAATTGGCAGCTCAGCTCTGGGAGAGCCTGGAGGGCATTAGGAAGCAGAGTGCTCACCCTTAAAGACACAGCATGGCAAACAACCTGTGCAGATACACTGTGGAATCAGCAGTTTGAAAAACACCAGGGGCAGATGGTAAGGAGACTGATTTTCTCATTTAAGAGCATGGTCCAGAAAGACAAGGATCATGGGGAGACCCCTCCAGGAACAAAGGGGTTGGCAGGTACCATTTCCCTCCCATACCCACCAGCATAAAAAAACTGAGCCACCTGTGGGAATCAGCACAGCCTCAACACTCCTTACCTAACTTGCTTGCACCAAGCCCTGCCCCACTGTGCTTCAGTGGATCTCCCCTTCCCAGTCATGCTGGCCTTAGTCCTGGTGCTGCAGGCTTCCTCCCCTGGAAGATCAGTGCAAACCCTGCCAACACTATCTCCCTACCTGTTTGTTTTGTAGGACCTCAATTCTGGCAGTAGGGGCAGGTTTTGTTTAGCAAGGAGACCACTGCACACCTTGTTAAAACATGCCCTAACCTTGCTGGGGACCAAACACTGCCCACAATAAGCAAAGAGAGCCTCTGCAGACAACTGGACTGAAAGAAAAAGGCCAAGACTCAACAGCAGAGCACACACAACACTCATAGGAGACACTCCCTCAAGTGCCAGGTCCTAGGGAACAGGGGGCGCTACACTACAGGGCACTTCAGGACCTCTTCATCATAAGGTTATTATCCTCAAGAGCAAGAGAAGTAGCTGACCTTCCCAACAGACAAAAACAGACACAGGAAGTCAAACAAAATGAGAAGACAGAGAAATCTCTCCCAAATGAAAGAACAGGACCAAACTACAGCAGGAGACCAAAGAGAAACAGATACAAGTAATATGCCTGATAGAGAATTTAATGATTCTTTAATGATCATAGAAGATACTCACTGGGCTTGAGAAAAGAGTGGAGGACATCAGTGAGATCCTTAACACATAGATAAAAGAGAACCAATCAAGATCTGGAACATAATAAATGAAATACATAATAAATGAAATTAAAAAATACACTTAATGGAATAAATAAACTAGATGAAGCAGAGAAATTAATTAATTACCTGGAAGACATAATGGGAAGTAACCAAGTTGAGCAAAGGAGAGGAAAGAAAATCATGCAAATTGAGAATAGTCTTATGGAACTCAGTGACTTCTTCAAGCATAATAACATTCGCATATAGGGATCTCAGAAGAAGAGAGAGAAAAGGGGGCAGAAGATTTATTTGAAGGAACAATAGCTGAAAATTTCCCTAATCTGGGGAAGGAAACAGATATCAAGATACGGGAGGCGCAGAGATCCTCCCAAAAATTCAACCCGAGGAGGTCCACAAAAAGACACGTAGTCATTAAAATGGCAAAAAGCAATAAAGAATAAATTTTGAAAACGGCAAGAGAAAAGAAGACAGTTACATACAAAGGGAACCTCCATAAGGCTATCAGTGGATTTTTCTTTTTCGTTTTTTAAAAATTTTTATTGTTATGTTAATCACCATATATTACATCATTAGTTTTTGATGCAGTGTTCCATGATTCATTGTTTGTTCATAACACCCAGTGCTCCATGCAGAACGTGCCCTCCTCAATACCCATCACCAGGCTAACCCACCCCCCTACCCCCCTCCCCTCTAGAACCCTCAGTTTGTTTTTCAGAGTCCATCATCTCTCATGGTTCGTCTCCCCCTCTGACATACTCCCCTTTTCTTCCTCTCCTGTTATCTTCTTCTTTTTCTCTTTTCTTAAAATATGTTGCGTTATTTGTTTCAGAAGTACAGATCTATGATTCAACAGTCTTGCAGAATTCACAGCGCTCACCGTAGCACATACCCTCCCCAATGTCTATCACCCAGCCACCCCATCCCTCCCACCCCCAACCACTCCAGTAACACTCAGTTTCTTTCCTGAGATTAAGAATTCCTCATATCAGTGAGGTCATGTGATACATGTCTTTCTCTGATTGACTTATTTCACTCAGCATAACACCCTCCAGTTCCATCCATGTCGTTGCAAATGGCAAGATCTCATTCCTTTTGATGGCTGCATAATATTCCCCTGTGTATATATACCACATCTTCTTTATCCATTCATCTGTCGATGGGCATCTTGGCTCTTTCCACAGTTTGGCTATTGTGGACATTGCTGCTATAAACATTGGGGTGCATGTACCCCTTCAGGTCCCTACATTTGTATCTTTGGGGAAATACCCAGTAGTGCAATTGCTGGATCGAATGGTAGCTCTAATTTCAACTGTTTGAGGAACCTCCATACTGTTTTCCAGAGGGGTTGCACCAGCTTGCATTCCCACCAACAGTGTAGGAGGGTTCCCCTTTCTCCACATCCCCGCCAACATCTGTCATTCCCTGACTTGTTAATTTTAGCCATTCTGACGGGTGTGAGGTGGTATCTCATTGAGGTTTTGATTTGGATTTCCCTGATGCCGAGCGATGTGGAGCACTTTTTCATGTGCCTGTTGGCCATTTGGATGTCTTCTTTGGAGAAATGTCTGTTCATGTCTTCTGCCCATTTCTTGATTGGATTATTCTTTGGGTGTTGAGTTTGATAAGTTCTTTATAGATTTTGGATACTAGCCCTTTATCTGATATGTCATTTGCAAATATTTTCTCCCATTTTGTCGGTTGTCTTTTGGTTTTGTGGACTGTTTCTTTTGCTGTGCAAAAGCTTTTTATCTTGATGAAATCCCAATAGTTCATTTTTGCCCTGGCTTCCCGTGCCTTTGGCGATGTTTCTAGGAAGAAGTTGCTGCGGCTAAGGTCGAAAAGGTTGCTACCTGTGTTCTCCTTTAGGATTTTGATGGACTCCTGTCTCACGTTTAGGTCTTTCAACCATTTGGAGTCTATTTTTGTGTGTGGTGTAAGGAAATGGTCCAGTTTCATTCTTCTGCATGTGGCTGTCCAATTTTCCCAACACCATTTGTTGAAGAGACTGTCTTTTTGCCATTGGACATTCTTTCCTGCTTTGTCAAAAATAAGTTGACCACAGAGTTGAGGATCCATTTCTGGGCTCTCTAATCTGTTCCATTGATCTATGTGTCTGTTTTTGTGCCAGTACCATACTGTCTTGATGATGACAGCTTTGTAATAGAGCTGGAAGTCCGGAATTGTGATGCCGCCGGCTTTGCTTTTCTTTTTCAATATTCCTCTGGCTATTCTGGGTCTCTTCTGGTTCCATACAAATTTTAGGATTATTTGTTCCATTTCTTTGAAAAAAGTGGATGGTATTTTGATGGGGATTGCATTGAATGTGTAGATTGCCCTAGGTAGCATTGACATCTTCACAATGTTGATTCTCCCAATCCATGAGCATGGAACGTTTTTCCATTTCTTTGTGTCTTCTTCAATTTCTTTCCTGAGTATTTTATAGTTTTCTGAGTACAGATCCTTTGCCTCTTTGGTTAGATTTATTCCTAGGTATCTAATGGTTTTGGGGCAATTGTAATGGGATAGACTCCTTGATTTGTCTCTCTTCTGTCTTGTTGTTGGTGTATAGGAATGCCACTGATTTCTGTGCATTGATTTTATATCCTGCTACTTTACTGAATTCCTGTATGAGTTCTAGCAGTTTTGGGGTGGAGTCTTTTGGGTTTTCTACATACAGTATCATATCATCTGCAAAGAGTGAGAGTTTGACTTCCTCTTTGCCGATTTGGATGCCTTTGATTTCTTTTTGTTGTCTGATTGCTGTGGCTAGGACTTCTAATACTATGTTGAATAGCAGTGGTGATAGTGGACATCCCTGCCGCGTTCCTGACCTTAGGGGAAAAGCTCTCAGCCTTTCCCCATTGAGAATGATATTCGCTGTAGGTTTTTCATAGATGGCTTTTATGATATTGAGGTATGTACCCTCTATCCCTATACTCTGAAGAGTTTTGATCAAGAAAGGATGCTGTACTTTGTCAAATGCTTTTTCTGCATCTATTGAGAGGATCCTATGATTCTTGTTCTTTCTTTTGTTAATGTATTGTATCACGTTGATTGATTTGCGGATGTTGAACCAGCCTTGCAGCCCAGGAATAAATCCCACTTGGTCATGGTGAATAATCCTTTTAATGTACTGTTGGATCCTATTGGCTAGTATTTTGGTGAGAATTTTTGCATCCATGCTCATCAAGGATATTGGTCTGTAATTCTCTCTTTTGATGGGGTCTTTGTCTGGTTTTGGGATCAAGGTAATGCTGGCCTCATAAAATGAGTTTGGAGGTTTCCCTTCCATTTCTATTTTTTGGAACAGTTTCAGGAGAATAGGTATTAATTCTTCTTGAAATGTCTGATAGAATTCCCCTGGGAAGCCATCTGGCCCTGGGCTTTTGTTTCTTGGGAGATTTTTGATGACTGTTTCAATTTCCTTAGTGGTTATAGGTCTGTTCAGGTTTTCTATTTCTTCCTGGTTCAATTTTGGTAGTTTATACATCTCTAGGAATGCACCCATTTCTTCCAGGTTATCTAATTTGCTGGCCTAGAGTTGCTCATAATATGTTCTTATAATTGTTTGTATTTCTTTGGTGTTGGTTGTGATCTCTCCTCTTTCATTCATGATTTTGTTGATTTGGGTCATTTCTCTTTTCTTTTTGATCAGTCTGGCCAGGGGTTTATCAATCTTGTTAATTCTTTCAAAGAACCAGCTCCTAGTTTCGTTGATCTGTTCTACTGTTCTTTTGGTTTCTAGTTCATTGATTTCTGCTCTGATCTTTATGATTTCTCTTCTCCTGCTGGGTTTAGGCTTTATTTGCTGTTCTTTCTCCAGCTCCTTTAGGTGTAGGGTTAGGTTATGTATTTGAGACCTTTCTTGTTTCTTGAGAAAGGCTTGTATTGCTATATACTTTCCTCCCAGGACTGCCTTTGCTGTATCCCAAAGATTTGAACAGTTGTGTTTTCATTTTCATTGGTTTCCATGAATTTTTTAAATTCTTCTTTAATTTCTTGGTTGACCCATTCATTCTTTAGTAGGATGCTCTTTAGCCTCCATGTATTTGAGTTCTTTCCGACTTTCCTCTTGTGGTTGAGTTCTAGTTTCAAAGCATTGTGGTCTGAAAATATGCAGGGAATGATCCCAATCTTTTGGTACCGATTGAGACCTGATTTGTGACCTAGGATGTGATCAATTCTGAAGAATGTTCCATGGGCACTAGAGAAGAATGTGTATTCCGTTGCTTTGGGATGGAATGTTCTGAATATGTCTGTGAAGTCCATTTGGTCCAGTGTGTCATTTAAAGTCTTTATTTCCTTGTTGATCTTTTGCTTAGATGATCTGTCCATTTCAGTCAGGGGGGTGTTAAAGTCCCCCACTATTATTGTATTGTTGTCAATGTGTTTCTTTGCTTTTGTTATTAATTGCCTTATATAATTGGCTGCTCCCATGTTAGGGGCATAGATATTTACAATTGTTAGATCTTCTTGTTGGATAGACCCTTTAAGTAGGATATAGTGTCCTTCCTCATCTCTTATTACAGTCTTTGTTTTAAAATCTAGTTTGTCTGATATAAGGATTGTCACCCTAGCTTTCTTTTGGTGTCCATTAGCATGGTAAATGATTTTCCACCCCCTCACTTTCAATGTGGGGGTGTCTTTGGGTCTAAAATGAGTCTCTTGCAGACAGCATATTGATGGGTCTTGTTTTTTAATCCAATCTGATAGCCTTTGTCTTTTGATTGGGGCATTTAGCCCATTTACATTCAGGGTAACTATTGAAAGGTATGAATTTAGTGTCATTGTATTACCTGTAAGGTGACTGTTAACTGTCTGTTGTCTGTGTTCGTTTCTGCTCTTTGCTGCTTTTAGGTTCTCTCTTTGCTTAGAGGACCCCTCTCAATATTTCTTGGAGGGCTGGTTTCGTGTTTGTAAATTCCTTTAGTTTTTGTTTGTTCTGGAAGCTTTTTATCTCTCCTTCTATTTTCAATGATAGCCTAGCTGGATATAGTATTCTTGGCTGCATATTTTTCTCGTTTAGTGCTCTGAAGATATCTTGCCAGTCCTTTCTGGCCTGCCAGGTCTCTGTGGATAGGTCTGTTGCCAATCTAATGTTTCTACCATTGTAGGTTACATAGCTCTTCTCCTGAGCTGCTTTCAGGATTTTCTCTTTGTCTCTGAGACTCGTAAGTTTTACTATTAGATGTCAGGGTGTTGACCTATTATTATTGATTTTGAGAGGGGTTCTCTGTGCCTCCTGGATTTTAATGCCTGTTTCCTTCCTCACATTAGGGAAGTTCTCTGCTATAATTTGCTCCAATATACCTTCTGCCCCCCTCTCTCTCTCTTCTTCTTCTGGGATCCCAATTATTCTAATGTTGTTTCGTCTTATCGTATCACTTATCTCTCGAATTCTGCCCTCGTGATCCTGTAGTTGTTTCTCTCTCTTTTTCTCAGCCTCTTTATTTTCCATCATTTGGTCTTCTATATCACTGATTCTCTCTTCTGCCTCATTTATCCTAGCATTTAGTGCCCCCATTTTTGATTGCACCTCATCAATAGCCTTTTTGATTTCGATTTGGTTAGATTTTAGTTCTTTTATTTCTCCAGAAAGGGTTTCTCTAATAACTTCCATGCTTTTTTCAAGCCCAGCTAGTATCTTTAAAGTCATGATTCTGAATTCTAGGTCCGACATCGTACTAATGTCCGTATTGAGTAGGTCCCTGGCTGACGGTACTACCTCTTGTTCTTTTTGCTGAGGTGATTTCTTTCGTCTTGTCATTTTGTCCAGAGGAGAATAGATGAATGAGAGAACAAAATGCTAACAGGTTTACAACGTCCCCAGCAAATATACTGTATACAAATCAGAAAAGACCTGAAACCAAGGGGAAAGAAAGGGAAAGAAAGAAAAAAGAAAGAGAAAAAAAAAAGAAAAAACAAGATAAAAACAAAAACAAAACAATACAAAAAAAGCAGAATATGATCAAATATGATCAGGCTAGTGCATAGATCAGTGCCACACACTAGATTTTGGGCGTATTTTGGTCTGTTAGAAAAAAGTGCCTCCTAAGATTTTAAAGGAAGAAAGACATATATGTACAAAATAAGGGTTGATACAATGAAGGGATGGAAGATGACTGTAAAGATGAAAATTATAAAAGATTTTATAAAAGGACTTGATAAGATAAGTTGTTTGAAAAAAGAAAGAAGATTTAAGAAAAAAAAAGGAAAAAGGGAGAGAATGTGATCAGGCAGGAGACTAGAACAAAGCCATACACTAGTGATTTAGGGTATATTTTGATCTGTTAGAAGAAACTGTACCTCAAAATTTTAAAGAGAGAACAACTTATATATATATGCCAAAAATAAGGGTAACTACTATGAAGGGATAAAATATGACTCTAAAAATGAAAAATAAAAAATGTTTTTTTTTTTTAAAAGGGGATTGATAAGACGTTGGTTGAAAAAGGGAAAAAGAAAAATAAAAAAAAAGTCAACAAAAATTAACTTTGATGAAATAATGAATCATGGTTAAAAAAAAAAAAAAGCCATGAATCTATTTGCAGTATTCCCCTAGCGCTGGAGTTCTCCCATTCTCCTTGATCGATCAACTTGGTCTTGGTTTGCTGGCTGTTTGTGCTGATCTTCTGGGGGAGGGGCCTGTTGCTGTGGTTTCCAAATGTCTTTGCCGGAGGCGGAATTGCCCCGCCCTTGTGGTCCGGGCTAAGGAAGCTGCTCCGGTTTGCTCTCAGGAGCTTTTGTTCCCTGCAAGCTCTCGGTACAGCTTTGGAGGACCAGGGTAGAAATGGTGGCCTCCCAATCTCCACCCGGAGGAGCTGAGAACTCGGGGCCCCGCTCCTCAGTGCGCCCCCAGAGAAAAGCAGTCACTCCCTTGTCCCCGGTCTCCGGCCGCACTCCGTGCTCACCCGGCCTGTGATCGAGCGTTGCTATCTCTGGCACCCGACACCGTGTGGAGTCTCCAAACCCAGCAGATCCCTGCAGTGCGTTCCCGCACCACTCCTCCCCAGGAAGGAAGGGGAGTCTCCCCGGATCTGCTGGTTGTTGGGTCCCTCCTGGAGGGGCCGTGTCCCTACTGGGCCGCGGATCACAGTTTATGGAAACCCAGAGCTGAGAGCCCGCGACTCTGCTCCGTCTCTGCAGCCGGCTTCCCTGCTCTGATACCTGGGAGCTCTGGCGCACTCAGGCACCCCCGGTCTCTCTGTGACCCCAAGGGTCCTGAGACCACACTGTCCTGGGAGGATTCCACCCCCCGCTTAGCCACTGCAGCGATGTCCCTCCGCCGAGCCAACTTCTAAAATGTCCGATTTTGTGCTCCGCGGCTCTAGCACTTGCCAGAAGCGGCCGGCGGAGGCCCCTCCCCCGCGGTCTATCCTCCGGAATATCGCCTCGGATTCACTTCTCCACACGCCCTACCTTCCAGTAAGTGGTCGCTTCTCTGTTCAGAGTTGTTGCTACTCTCCTGTTTGATCTCCTGTTGAGTTCGTAGGTGTTCAGAATGGTTTGATCCCTACTCAGCTGAATTCCTGAGACCAGACGAAATCTAGGTCTCCTACTCCTCCGCCATCTTGCTCCGCCCCTCCGGATTTTTCAACAGAAACTTTGCAGACCAGAAGGGAAAGGCATAATATGGTGAAAGGGAAGTGCTGAAAGGGAAGACTCTGCAGTCAAGAATACTCTCTCCAGCAAGGTGATCATTCAGAATAGAAGGAGAGATAAAATTTCCAAGAGAAACAAAAACTAAAGAAGTTTATGGCCACTAAACCAGCCCTACAACAAATATTAAAGGGGACTCTGAGTGGAAAGGAAAGACCATAAATGAGAGTATGATAAGTAAAAAATACTAAAGCAATAAAAATAAATATTTCTATAAAAATCAGTCAAGGGATTCATAACATAAAATGATGTAAAATAAGACACTGTATATCTAAAATGTTGGGGTGGGTTGGAAGAGGAGTAAAGATTTGGTTTAACTTAAGCAACATCAACTTAATATAGACTACTATATGCAGAAGGTATATACAAACCTAATGGTAATCACAAATCAAAAACCAGGAATAGATGTGCAAAAAAAAAAAGAGAAAGGAATCCAAGTATATCACTAAAGAAATCCAACAAATCATGAAAGAGAGCAAGAGAAGATAGGATCAGAGAAAATGTGTAGAAACAATCATAAAACAAGTAACAAAATGGCAATAAATACATATCTAACAATAATTATTTTGAATGCAAGTGGAGTAAATGGTCCAGTCAAAATACATAGGGTGACAGAATGGGTAAAAACAAACAAACAAAAAACAAGACCCATCTATATGCTGCCTACAAGAAACTCATTTCAGACTGAAAGACACCTGCAGATTTAAAGTGAGGGGATGGAGAAACATATACCATGCATATGGATATCAAAAGAAAGCTGGGGTAGCAATACTTATATCAAAAAAAAATAGAATTTAGTAACAAGAGACAAAGAAGGACACTATACAATAATAAATGGGACAATCCAAGGGGAGGATATAACAATTATAAATATTTATGCATCCAAAAATGAGAGAACCCAAATAAAAAGTTAATAACATACATAAAGGAAATAATCGATAGTAATACAATAATAGTAGGGGTTGTTAACAGCCCACTTACATTAATGGACAGATCATCCAAACAGAAAATCAGTAAAGAAACGATGGCTTTGAATGGCACAGTGGACTAGATGGATTTAAGAGACGTTCAGGGGGCGCCTGTGTGGCTCAGTTGGTTAAGCGACTGCCTTCGGCTCAGGTCATGATCCTGCGGTCCGAGGATCGAGTCGCATGTCGGTCTTTCTGCTCAGCGGGGAGTCTGCTTCTCCCTCTGACTGCCCCCCCATGCTCTCTCTCTTTCTCTCTCATTCTCTCTCTCTCTCAAATGAATAAATAAAATCTTAAAAAAAGACATATTCAGAACATTCCATCCTAAAACAGCAGAGTGCACATTTTTTTTTGACTGCACATAGAACAATCTCCAGAATCCTAATCTCATGTATTAGGCCATAAAACAAGTCTGAACAGATTCAAAACAATTGAAGTCATACCATGCACCTTTTCTGACCACAATGTTATGAAAGTAGAAATCAAGCACAAGAAAAAAATGTGGAAAGAGCATCAATACATGGAGGTTAAATACCATGCTACTAAACAGTGAATGGGTCAAAGAAGAAATAAAAATTACATGGAAACATATGAAAATGAAAACACAGTGGTCCCAGATCTTTGGGATGCAGCAAAAGTGGTTGTAAGAGGGAATTTTATAGGACTACAGACCTATCTCAAGAAGCTAGAGAAATCTCAAATAATCTAACTTTATATCTAAAGGAATTAGAAAAGGAATAACAAATAAAACCCAAGCCCAGCAAAAGGAAGGAAATAATAAATATTAGAGTAGAAAAAAACCAAAATGGAAACTAAAACAAACAAACAAACAAAAAAACACAGTTGGATAGATCAATGAAACCAGGACCTGGTTCTTTGAAAAGATCAACAAAATCAATAAATCTTTAAGAAGACTCATCAAAAAAAGGAAGAGAGAGGACCCAAATAAATAAAATCACTAATGAAAGAGGAGAAATAACAACCAACACCACAGAAATACAAACAACTGTAACAAAATATTATGAAACCCTATATGCCAACAAATTGGACAACTTAGAAGAAATGGATAAATTCCTAGAAACATAAAACCTACTGAAACTAAAGCAGGAGGAAATGGAAAATTTGAACAGATCAATTACCAGCAATGAAATTGAATCAGTAATCAAAAACTCCCAAAAAACAAAAGTCTAGGATCAGATGGCTTCACAGATGAATTCTACCAAACATTTAAAGAAGACTTAATACCTATTCTTCTCAAACTATTTCAGAAAATACAAGAAGGAAAACTTCCAAATTTATTCTATGAGGCCAGTATCACCCTGATACCAAAACCGGATAAAGACCCAACAAAAAAAGAGAACTACAGGCCAATATCTCTCATGGATATAGATGCAAATATCTTCAACAAAATATTAGCAAACCAAATCCAACAATATATTTAAAAAATCATATATCACAATCAAGTGGGATTTATTCCAGAATACAGAGGAGGTTCAATATTTATAAAACAATCAATGTGGCATGTCACATCAAGAAGAGAAAAGATAAAAACCAAATGATCATTTCAATAGGTGCACAAAAAGCATTTGACAAAGTACAACATCCATTCATGATAAAAACTCTCTGCAAAGTAGAGTCTAGAGGGAACATACCTCAACATAATAAAGCCCTTATATGAAAAATGCACAGCCAATATCGTACTCAATGTTGAAAAACAGAGCTTTTCCCCTAAGGTGAGGAACAAGACAAGGATGTCCACTCTCACTGCTTTCATTCAACATGGTACTGGAAGTCCACAACAGCAATTATACAACATAAAGAAATAAAAGGCGTCTGCATTAGTAAGGAAGAAGAAAACTGTCACTTTACAGATTACATGATACTAAAGACTCCACCAAAAAAATACTAGAACTGATAACAGGAATTCAGTAAAGTTGCAGGATACGAAATCAACGTACAGAAATCTATTGCATTCCTACACGCTAAGTGAAGCAGCAGAAAGTGAAATTAAGAAAACAATCCCATTCACAATTTCACCCGAAACAATAAAATATCTAGGATTAAACTTAACCAAGGAGGTGAAGGACCTGTACTCTGAAAACTATAAAACACTGATGAAAGAAATTTAAGATGATGCAAGAAAATGGAAAGACATTCCATGCTCTTGGTTTGGAAGAACAAATATTGTTAAAATGTCCATACTACCCAAAGCAATCTACAGATTTAATGCAATCCCTATCAAAATAACAGCATTTTTCACAGAACTAGAACTAACAATCCTAAAATTTGTATAGAACCACAAAAGAATGGCCAAAGCAATCTTGAAAAAGAAAAACAAAATTGGAGGGACCACAATTCCAGATTTCAAGTTATATTACAAAGGAGTAGTAATTAAAACAGTGTGGTACTGGCATAAAAACAGACACATAGATCAATGGAATAGAACAGAAAGCCCAGAAGCAAATCTACAATTTTATGGTCAATTAATCTTTGATAAAGGAGGAATGAATATACAATCAGAAAAAGACAGTCTCTTCAACAGATGGTGTTGGGAAAACTGGACAGCCACATGCAAAAGAGTGAAGCTGGACCACTTTCTTTCACCATACACAAAAATAAATTTCAAATGGTTTAAAGACCTGAAACCATAAAAATCCTTGAAGGGAGCACAGGCAGTAATCTCTCTGACATTGACTGTAGCAAAATTTTTGATATGTCTCCTGAGGCAAGGGATATAAAAACAAAAATAAACTCTTGGGACTACATCAAAATAAAGTTTCTGCACAGCAAGGGAAATAGTCAACAAAACTAAAAATCAGGCTACTGAATGGGAGAGGATATTTGCAAATGACATATCTGATAAAGGGTTTTAGTATCCAAAATATATAAAGAACTGATACAACTCAATACCCAGAAAACAAATAACCCAATTAAAAAATTGACAAAACATACAAACAGACATTTCTCCAAAGAAGGTATACAAGTGGCCAGCAAACACAGGAAAAGATGCTCAACATCATTCATCATCAGGAAAATGCAAATTAAAATTACAGTGAGATATCACCTCACACCTGTCAGAATGGCTAAAATCACAGACACAAGAAACAAGTGTCAGTGAGGATGTGGAGAAAAAGGAACCTTGTGCACTGTTTTTGGGAATACAAACTGTTGTAGCCACTGTGAAAAACAGCTTAAAGTTTCCTCAAAAAATTAAAAATAGAACTACCCTATGATACAGTAATTTCACTACTCAGTATTTACCCCCCCAAAATACAAAAACACTAATCCAAAGGGATACATGCACCCCTGTGTTTTTTGTGGCATTATTTCCAATAGCCAAACTATGGAAGCAACCTAAGTGTCCACTGATTGATGAATGGGTAAAGAAGATGTGGTGTATATATACAATGGAATATTTTTTCAAGATTTTATTTATTTGACAGAGAGAGAGCGAGAGAGGGAACACAAGCAGGGGGAGTGGGAGAGGGAGAAGCAGGCTTCCTGCTGAGCAGGGAGCCCGACGTGGGGCTTGATCGCAGGACCCTGGGATCATGACCTGAGCCGAAGGCAGACACTTAACGACTGAGCCACCCAGGTGCCCCTATACAATGGAGTATTAATCAGTTATAAAAAAGAATGAAATCTTGACATTTGCAACAATGTGGATAGAGGTAGAGTATAATGTTGAGTGAAATAAGTCAGTCAGAGAAAGACAAATGCCATACAATCACACTCATATGTGGAATTTAAGGAACAAAACAAATGAGCAAAGGAAAGAGAGAGAAACCAAGAATCAGACTCTTATCTATAGAAAACAAACTGATGGTTACTAGAGGAGAGGGGGGTGGAGGGATGAGTGAAGTAGGGTATGGGAATTAAAGAGTGTACTTACCATGATGAAAATAAAATAAAATGATGAAAAAAGGAAGAATGGGTTTGAGTTGATCAAAAAAAGAAGGGAAGGAAAGGATATTTAGAGCTGAGCGGCATTGTTATAAAGATAGCCCAAGAACTGCATGGTTACATGGGAGAAGTGCAACTTGTTGGGTGTGACTGGAGTTTAGGATTGGAGTAGAGTGGGAGGCATGGTGAGAATCAAAGTTAATGAGATCGCAACTTTCATTTACTGGGTGTTTTTTTTATGTACCAAGTACTTTACATGTATAATGTTATTTAATTGTCTTTAATTAATAGATTTTAATTTTTTAGAGCAATTTTAAGTGGAAAGTACAGAGAGTTCCCATGTACATTCTGTCCCCACATGCACAAGCTCCCCAACTATTAACATCCCACACCAGAGTTGTACATTTGTTATAATCAATGAACCTAGAACTGATCTATCATTATTACTCAAAGTTCATAGTTGACATTCGGGTTCACTCTTGGTGGTGTACATTCTGTGGGTTTTGACAAGTGTGGAATGTTATGTATCCATCATTGTAATACCATATAGAATAATTTTCACTGCCCTAAAAATACTCTGTACTCCACCTTTTTATCTTTGCCTTCCCTAACCCCTGGCAGCCACTAAGCTTTTTACTGTCTCCATACTTTTGCCTTTTCTAGAATGTCATATAGTTGAAACCATAAACTTTGTAGCTTTTTCAGATTGGCTTCTTTCACTTAGAAATATGAATTTAAATTTCCTCCTTGTCTTTTTATGGTTTGATAGCTCATTTATTTTCAGCACTGAATAATATTCCATTGTCTGGCTGTGCCACAGTTTTATTTATCTATTTATGTATGGAAGGACATCTTGGTGGCTTTCCAGTTTTGGCAATTAAAAGTAAATCCGCTATAAACAATTGTGTGCAAGTTCTTGTGTGGACATGTTCTCAATTCCTTTGAGTAAATACCAAAGAGTACAATTACTGTATCACATGGTAAGGGTATATTTAGTTTTGTAAGAAACTATTTTCCAAAATGTCTGTACCATTTTGCAATCTCAATAGCAATGAATGGGTGTTCTTGGTACTCTATAACCTTGCTGCCTTTGATGTTGTCAGTGTTTTGGATTTTGGCAATTTTAATAGGTGTTCAGTGATACCTCACTATTATTTTAATTTGCAATTCCCTATTGAACAATGATGTGGAACATCTTTTCATATACATACTTGCCATTTGTACATCTTGTTTGTTGAGGTACCTGTTCAGGTCTTTTACCCATTTTTAAATCAGGTTGTTTGTTTCATCCCCCTGTCTGAAGCACAAGGGGATTTTTTTTTTTCAGATATTCACTATGAGAACTTGGGTGGGGTGAGCTCCTGGAGACCAAACCCACAAAAAAATGGATGCTCCCTATGACTTGGACCTCCTAGACTTTTTAACTCCCTGAGTTTCCAGAAATTTATCAATTACAGTTTAGGTTTTCCTTCTTAGGCGCTGGTTCCCATAGGAATTCCTGCTTGTGTGTTTCTGCTTCCATAAGTTATGATTTTCTGGATTTACCTATATGCCTCTCCAAATTTGGGGAGCAGTGGTTTGTCCTGTGACCTCATTTCTCTGAAGAATCTAAGAAGGCTTGTTGAGTTTTTCAGTTGTCTACTTGTTAAGACACAGGGGCAACTTCAAATCTTCTTACATGTTGCACCAGTAAGTGGAAGGTCTGTTATTTAATTTTAAAACATAGATTTGTTATTTTCTCATTTTATTGATGAATTAGAGCGAACGTATAACTTATTCTTCTGCTGGAAGTCTTTCGAGAGTTAAAGGGGATGCAATTAATAATTATCCCAGACATCAAATATAAACTGTGACGGATGATTATGCTATTGATGTGGTTACACCTGGTGAGGAAACTAAAGATTTTATGTATTTATTTGTCAGAGAGAGAGAGAGAGAGAGAGAGAGAGAGAGAGAGAGAGAGCTCACAAGCACAGGGAGAGGCATGCAGAGGGAGAAGCAGTTCCCCGCTGAGCAAGGAGCCCAAGGGGGGTCTCGATCTCAGGACCCTGGGATCATGACCTGAGCCAAAGGCAAATGCTTAACCAACTGAGCCACCCTGTCATGCCCTGATGAGGAAACTAATGTCTTGGAGCTAATAAGAGGCACTGATGGGTTTGAACCGAAAAAATCTGATCCTCGAGTGAGTGCTGTTAGCCTCTATGCTATATAAGAATCAGTTTGGAAGTGCCTTGTATGTCTTTTCAAGGTCTTTGTCAGGATTCATCAGCATTCATCATTTCTGGCTATTCTTTGCTGAAGAAACATAATTGAAATACAGTATCACACATTATTTATTAGCTCTTTATTTTTATTTTCCTTTTAGTTGGAGGACAAGAATTGTATTAAATTACTCTTTACTTATTGTATAAACCTCTTCTAAATCTGGAAATTGTTTTCTTTCCCAGAATTCTGGACTTGAAAGAGACATCTAGTTAATCTTTTGGTTCTATATGTAGATCAACAGGCCCAGATGATGTAACTAACTTGCCAAATAACAGACCTAATCACTTGTAGAATCTAGCTAAGAATTGGGTGGCAGAAAAATATAGTGATTAAAAATGGAATTAGGTTGCCTGGATTCCACACCTTACAGGCTGCAAGCTTTTAGGTAAGCATGCTTTTCCTCTCCAAATCTCACTTTCCTGGTCTGTGTAATTGAGAAAATAAGGGTACCCACTCATAGAGTTGTTTCAAGTTTATGCCCAGTACATAATCAGGACTCAATACATGGTCTCTATTATATTTATCTGAGTCTTTAGATTACCAGTGAAGTGCTTTTAAAGCACGTTGCCTTTGAATCTCTTCTGGCAATGGCTTTTTGAGATTTGTCAGTGTAGGTCTCTAGTATGCCAGCAGGAGTTCATTGATTATTTTAAGCTGCCTATTTGTATAACTAAATGTGAAAAGAAAATAATCTCCGTTGCCATTTCTGGTATACCACTAAGCATAGATTTCTTTGCCTTTGCAGAAATAAAGGAGTAGTAAAGAGAACACTTTTAAAATTGAACTTTTATTTTTATTAATGTTATAAACATACATGCTTAAAAATCAGTCCCAAAGGCTTTTAACAAAAACTATTGGTCCCTTACGCACTCCTCCTGACTCTTGATTACTGATTTCCAGAGGCTATCACTTTTGGCTTTCTTTTGGTATTTACCTCCATATTTCTGTGTAACCTGTTCATACTACTATTTCTTGATTTTTTATTTTTTATTTTCACTTTTGACTTCCTACTGTAGAGAAGAATTTAGCTGTCTTCTATCTCTCTCCCATAACCACATATACTAACCATACATATATACACTTACCCTCCCATGTTCTACTAATATAATTATATTTAAATATTTATGATTCTGAAGATATCATTCGCAGCTGAGTCCTGTGTAAATTATGATTACGTTTTCCTTCTTACATGATATTGCTGTCTTTGAGGTTGATAGTTGTCTTTCTTTCTGTTTGCAGTCTTCTCAATATTCATCACCAGTGCATTCTCAGCCTCTCCTCTAGGAGTCTAAATCTCTTAATATCTTCAAAAATCTTAGGCATTAGGTGTTCTAGCACTTTCATTTTTTTCTTAGTGGGGAAATATATCTCTTCAATAATCTGTGCCTTCTCATTCAAATAGATATTGATTGTTCTTCTGGCCTAGTACTGAGATCTACACCATCCTGAAAATTCCCTTCATTTTTTGGTTATTACATTTCTTGCTTCCTGGATCTCTTATTTACTTCTTTGTTAGTTTGCTTTCCATGTTTGGTGGAACACATCCTTTAGTAGTTTCCAAAGAAAGAGAAAGGGAGGTAAAATATTTTGAGATTTTTGCAAGTCTGAAAATATCTTTTTCTACTGTCACATTTATCGATAGTTTAGAATTCTAGGCTAGAAATAATTTTTTCACTCAGAATTTTGAAAACAGCACTCTATTGAATTTAGTTTCTAGTTTGTTGCTGGGAAGACTGATGCTATAATGATTTTCCAAACTTTTTTTGTCACTTTCTTTTCTTAACTTCTTTGGGAGCTTATTAGGATATTTTATTTGTTCCTAGTGTTTTGAAATCTTATACTGCTATGCCATATTGTGTGTGTGTTTTTCATATTACGTTGGACACTTGATGGATTTATTCAATACATAAATTAATCTTTCACTTATAGAATATTTTCTTGAATAGTATTGCCCCCCAACTATTTCTGTTTCATCTTCTCTGTTTTTCTGGAATGCCAATTATTCAGATATTGGATCTTCTGCATTATTTCTCTCTCTTTTTTTAAGGTTTATTTATTTATTTGAGAGAGAGAAAGAGAATGAGTTAGAGAACAGGGGAGGGGGAGAGGGACAGGGAGAAACAGAATCTCAAGTAGACTCTGCACTGGATACAGAACCTGACACAGGGCTCGATCTCATGACCCTGAGGTCATGACCGGAGCCAAAACCAAAAGTCGAATGCTTAACCAACTGAGCTACCCAGGTGCCCCTATTTCTCTAGTTTCAAACAAGTTTTTCCTTTTCTGTTATTTACTTCTATTTCTTTTGTTTTCTGGAAGAGTTTCTAACTTTGTACTCCACCCATTTTACTAACATTTTTTAAAAAATTTCTACTCTCATATTTTGTTACCGAGAATTCCTTTTGTTTGTTTGAATGTTTCCTTTTATGACATTCTATTCTTGTTCCATGGATGCAATGACCTCTCCTTTCTCTCTGAGGATATTAATAAAAATGATAAAGTTTTTTTCTATATTTTGTATTATTTTTGTTTTCTTCAGTTCTGTTTTACAATATTTATTTGTTTTGGTCTCAGAGACTCTCCTTGGCTATCCATTCACATTTAAAATAATTTTTAAAAATTTTTATTTTTTACTGAAGCATGGTTGACATACAATATTGTATTAACTTCAGGTATACAATATAGTGGTTCTACAATTATATACATCACAGAATGCTAAAATAAATAAGTCAGTTATGGGGAATATAGTATTTTATTTATATTATATTAATATTGTAATAATTTTGTATGATAACAATTGGTAATCTGCACTTACTGATTTATATTTAAAAGTGAAATATTAACAGGAAACTCTGTGTGGGTGTGCTTGACTAAATGAGTTACAGGCTTCACAGTATGTTGATTTATTGGGCTGTTTTAATTGGAGTTCCTCTGAATTTTAATATCTATGTTTCCCTCTAAGAATGGTTAATATCCCCAGACAGAGTTTTTCCA
Source organism: Zalophus californianus (assembly GCF_009762305.2). Classification (NCBI taxonomy): domain Eukaryota; kingdom Metazoa; phylum Chordata; class Mammalia; order Carnivora; family Otariidae; genus Zalophus; species Zalophus californianus. The sequence goes on along the minus strand of NC_045604.1, from coordinate 54,815,372 downwards.
ATCTCCTGCTTGGAGGGTTAAATTCTACCAGCCAGCTTTTTCTTAAACTGGACTGGGCAGAGAGGTCTTGCTATTCAGTATGTGGAATTTCACTTAATCACTCTCTTTTAATACCTGATGCCCTCTAACTGGGCCAGGTGCCCATTAGTGCAGTTTTCCATAGTTCAGTGTTTCCAGAGAGTAGACCTTGCACTCTCCTGCCAGGTTGAGCCAGGGTGACTCCTAGCTATGTTATCCATGGAAATCTCACTGCTTTCATCCAGCGCTCTTGTTTTCAACCTCAACTGCCCCCACTACTGTCCATTATTGTCAGAGCTATTGGTCTCCCTCAACCTTTTAGAGAGGCTGTGATGTAAATTATCCAGCTTCTGGGCTTTGGTTGTTGGCTTTCTTGGATGCAGTTTTTCTGTTTCTCTAGTCTGTTAATTTAGTTAGCAGTTATCCTGCTGGGTTTACAGTTTCAACATATTTCTTCTGTCCTCTCCCATTTTCTTTACTTTCTTGGTTTAAGCCTTTTTTATTTTTAAAATTCTTTGTATTTCAGTAGGCAGTATATTGGTTAAAAGCATGGGCTCTGGATGCCTAGACCCACCTGTTGTATGACCTTGGGAAAGTTACTTAATCTCTTTCTGCCTTAGTTTCCTCATCTTAAAAAAAAATAGAGTTGGAGTCCTTTTTAAGATTAAACGATTTAACCTTTTTAAGAGTAAATGATTTAAGACATGTAAAGCATGTAAAACCATAGCTGGCCTAATAAATATTAGCCATTTTAGAGTGGTTTCAGGTAAAAAGATAAAGGTGTGTGTTCAATTTATCATGTCCAAAGAAATGCACTTAAAAATATGAATCACGAGGGGCGCCTGGATGACTCAGTCATTAAGCATCTGCCTTCGGCTCAGGTCATGACCCCAGAGTCCTGGGATAGAGCCCTGTGTCGGGCTCTCTGCTCGGCCGTAAGTCTGCTTCTCAACCTCTCCCATTCCCCCTGCTTGTGTTCCCTTTCTTGCTGTGTCTCTCTCTGTCAAATAAATAAAATCTTCAAAAAAAATATGAATCACTAGGCAAACGTTGTTCATTTTATCTACTGAAGAAAACAATGGGCAAAGGTGAGGTATCTGATGTGCTACATAAAGTGTCTAGGTTTTTATATTGTTTTATTACTGAAAGGTACCTTGGAGATTATCGTTTCCAACTCTTTATATTACGGATAGGAAAACTGAGGCCCAGAGAAGAGAGTTAGGTGACTTGCCTTGAGACTAGAATCCAAATGTCAGGACTCTTAGTTTGGTCTTCTTCCATTAAGTCATATATCTTTTTCTAATGAACAGTGAATGCTATGAGACTTGAAACTTTGTTTTTGGTGATGACACTATCCTATACCTAATTTTCTTCTTCTTATTTGTCAAGTGCTTAGAACTGGATCAATAATAAGCTTTGGTTTATGACACACTCTCTTCATTGGTCCTACTTGTTTATTTATTTTCAATAAGGTAATACATAAAAAAATTAAAGCACCCATATTGTGTACAGTACCTTGGAGGAAAATTTTAAGGGTATAATTTCCATGTATGCATGGTACAAAAATAAATGCATGTGTTTAAAATTATTGTGGTGATATACCTATTTGGTTTTTTCTCTCTTGAAGTGAAAGTTACCTTACGTATGGGTGGTTTTACAACTCTCCTTCTCATCACATCAAAACTCACCAGACTGGGGTAGCAGTGGATTAGAAAACAAAGTGAGACAGAGAGGAGCAGGAAAAGGACCAGAAATATGAGTGTCTGCATTTAGCATGGGGACATGTATGTCTCTAAAATTTGTTAGTCTTCTGCAAACTATGTAATACTGGGTTTGTTTTTGATTCAGGTTTAAGAACCATTGGAGTCATCACCAAATTGGATCTTATGGATGAAGGAACAGATGCCAGGGAGGTTCTAGAGAACAAGCTGCTGCCTCTTCGCAGGGGTAACGTACCGTGTCCTATACAGGACTTCCTTTGATGATGTGGCAGAGAAACAATTGGGAAACCAATGCGAAGCTTGGTTTTATGCCTTCACAGTTATGAGGAATGTATTTATGATTAGTTATACTTTTTCTGGAATGGCATAACATTCCCAAATGATATAGTTAAAAATGATCCAAAGGGAGAACTATTCCTTAAAATAACAGGAATAAGAAAGCAGGAAAAGGAAGGAGCTTGAAGGGAGGATATAAATATTCATCACAGACTGCATAAACATATACTGTGCTGTTTTAAGTGTGACTAACTTGCCCATCATATAACACAGCTGCTAAGGGACACACTGTATTAAAATGTACAGAGCTTTTTAACGGGCAAAAGACATTATTGTGTTAATGCTAAAAAAAGTGTCATTAGCCACATCAGCCAGCCTTTGTTAAATACTGATGTCTCAAATTGAGTTTTATAAAGGGTTCAATTCTTCAGCCCTTAAAAATAATTTTGCTTTTCTTATTCAGCCTGTTTGAGAGCCTTGAAATCTCCCCAGAATAAACAACAAGGGTCCCAAACCACATTGTATGTGTTCTGTTTCAGGTTATGTGGGGGTGGTAAACAGAAGCCAGAAGGATATAGATGGGAAGAAGGACATTAAGGCCGCCATGTTGGCCGAAAGGAAATTTTTTCTCTCGCACCCGGCTTATAGACATATTGCTGATCGGATGGGGACCCCACACCTGCAGAAGGTCCTTAATCAGGTAAAGACGTTTTCTCAAGCAACAAGAACAGTTATGAAATATACAAGTGACTATTGGAATTCATATTTCTCATTTTAATGTTCATTTTTTCCAAAATAAGACATTCAGCTTAAATGATAGGAATTAAAAAATGAATGTGAATACTTAGTTGCACACTGTTACTATTCTCAGTGAGTAGAATCTACTTTAATGTTATTGAAAGTACACTGCTCAGAGCAGAAATACGCTTATTTAGGAACAGTGAATAAGGGTATATATTAGCACCCATTTTACTCAGAATATGTAGTTATCTTAAGAAATTAAGGTTGTGTGTCTCTGAAGGGTTGATTTCTTGGGATTTGTTTTTAAAATGTCCATCTGTTATGGTTAGGTAAGATTTCTTTTTAAAATTTCTTTATGGTTTTGTTTAGGATCGATTTGTTCCTTAATTTAAATTCTTGAAAATAACAAATCCTTATAAGCAATCATTGATCTCCATTCATTTAAGAAGTTTTTCCAGATAACCCTTTTCCCTGCACAGACAAGACTTGGGCCTCTGTCTTCCCACATTCCATGCCCTTACTTCCTTCTTGCATAAAACCTCAGTGCACTTACTTGGTAACATATTTTTCATCTCCTAGGGAAGTTAAGCATCATCCTCAGTGTATGCAGGTCCACTCCTTGAGTTTTGATTATATTGACTCAAAGTGGCCAGCAGCTTTTCTCACAAATAGAATCATAAGATATGCTTTAACTTTTATTTATGAACTTTAACAGTCAACCAATCAAGTCATTATCGAAAGTTCTGATTGTTTGCTCCTAGAAGGTATCAGTAGAGACTAATACAATAGCAGGCTACTTGTGACATTGGACCCGAACCCTTTAGGCAAAACAATTGAAGAAGTTTTAGAAAATAAAAAAGCAGTATTATACTTCTATTTTATGTGACATAACACAAACTCATGTAAAGTTTGTGCTTTTTAATTAGGGTAGATGAGTATTTAGAAGCCATGAGGTGGTGCTGTGGTTGTGTCATTTAACAAACATGAATATATTTTAGAGAAGGAACATTGGTTTGCCACACAAAAACCATAATATTCTACCAATATATTTAGTATTGGTAAAACTCTTTTTAGATTACTGCTCTCATGCCTGTATTGGTCTAAGAAAAACACAAACTGAAAAATTCTTAGAGAAAAATCACTAAGATGATTAGGAAGATAAAGTTGGAAATAAATTAGGTTGTGAATACTAGAAAAATAGAAAGAATGTGACTGGCCATTTGGTTATACAAATGACCCCTAAATTATGACATAATTGGATTCTGGTTGACTGAAAACTGAATGGATTTTGTACTGAAGATCTCTCATTTCTTGGATAATCACTTTCTTTTTTATTGCTT